>NC_134709.1:75810955-76160955 GCF_043290135.1 Rhipicephalus microplus | reverse complement strand
ACTTCCACAAAGAGATCTTCAAAAAAATCAAGACGTACCGCGCTTGACCAAGAGTTGGAACAACTTCGAGCGGTCCGCCGACATGCTGAAAGACGATACAGACGAACGAAATCTATCTATAGCCTCATAGAATCCAGACGTATTCAGAAGAAAATCCAGCATCAAATGCACAAACTCGAGGAGCAACGATGGAAGGGTTTTTGTGACTCACTAGACCCTCAAAAGCCTTTGTCTCCCGTGTGGAGGACTTTTCGAGGTATTCACTAACATCCGTAACAGCGTCACCCATCCGCATCACTGGCGCTACATCAACGTCGCTCACAGCTTTATGTTTCTGGTGAATTTTGTGCAAAGATCGCCGGCGACATCTCTATGCCGACCGATCTATTGCCACAGGACTTTCCAGTCGCACGAGATCAGTAAATTGAGGTTGCATTCTATATGAAAGAACTTCATGCGGCATTGAACACATGCAGACGCTCATCATCCCCAGGTCCGGATGGAGTGGCCTATACTGCCCTACATCACCTAGGCCCGCCGGCACAGCGCTGTCTCCTGGACATATTAAATAAGTCTTGGCACATTGGAATGATCCCTCATGAGTGGAAGTGCAGTCGCCTGGTGCCTTTGTTGAAGCCCGGAAAGTCTCCATTGGATTTGGCATCTTACCGGCCCATAGCACTTGCAAGCTGCGTCGGCAAGATCATGGAGAGGATGCTGCTTACACGCATGGAATGGTACCTGGATCGTTACAACATCTATCCTGATGATATGGCTGGCTTTCATTGAGGTTGGTACTCAACTGATAGCGTCATTGACTTAGTGACCTCTGTTCAGCAACAGAAAGCTAAGAAGCGGCTGTGGGTAGCTCTGTTCATAGACGTGAAAGGTACCTATCACAACGTGACCCATGAGGCTGTTCTCAATGCTGTTGAAGCATCTGAACTTAGAGATCGTGTCTTTCGATGGTTAAGAAGCTACCTCACAAAGAGATCCACGTTCGTTCTCACTGAAGATGGGCCTACAAATAAGTATTTCACAAGTCGTTGGGTGCAACAAGGTGGCGTTTTGAGTCCGACTGTTTTAAACCTGGTTCTGGTGGGGCTCTCCGAAACGCTGCCTTAGACGGCCTGTGTATCTCTCTACGCTGATGATATCTGCATTTGGGCGTCCGGCGTGACACCGCCGCAAGTGCGCGCAAGGATAAAGAAAGCGGCAACAATGACATCGGCATACCTTGACCAATAAGGTTTGACTATCGCCACAAAAAATACGCAGCGGTGGCGTTTACACGCAAACCGATGTCTTTTCACCCATTGTGCATCGATGGCAGAGCAATCGCATATAAGAGCAGTCATAAATTCTTAGGTGTCATCGTAGATCGTGACCTAACTTGGAGCCCGCATGTCGCATACCTGAAGAAAAAGGTTATTGGTATTGAGAATGTATGCAAGTTTGTCGCCGGAAAATCGTGGGGCCCATCCGTGCACTCCATGTTGCAGATTTATCAGCCCTCTTTCTCGGAATTCTCCGATACAGCCTTCCTGTCGTGTCTACAACGTGCAAGACTAACATCCGTGCACTACAGAGCGTACAAGCCCAAGCACTTCGGACATGTCTTAACCTTCCAAGATGCTTATCGATAGTGGCAACTATTGTTATCGCACAAGAACAGCCGGTCACAACGCATATCATTGTCGAGACGCTGGGAGCACACATTCGGTATTTATCATGGCTACCGTCACATCTTTTAGCGTCTTTGACAGCGCGGAGGCCCCGTTTTTCGTTTTGTGGTATTGTGACAAAACATCAGGACATATTATCATTTGGCTTCAAACTTGCGATGCATCCAGCAGCTGCGTTATGGAGTCTACGTCAACCTGACGTGTGCTTAGCAGTTGCTGGAATCGTTAAGAAGGCACGCATGTCACCACTAGCCCTGAAGCAATTGACTTTGCGTCTGTTGGCCGAAAGGTACTTCGACCGCATCATGTTTACAACGATGGCTCCACTAATTCCTACAGCTCTACAGGAGCAGTGGTTGTTCCATCTGATAATGTGTTGCTTCGATACAAGTTCTGTCACACCACGACGTCGACAGCAGCAGAGCTCGCAGCGCTTCAAGGTGCAGTAAAGTACATTCTTCGGCAGCAACCTAACCAATGGGCCATCTTTTGCGACTCGAGGTCAACCTTACAGGCAATACGGTTTGTTATGCAGCACCGGTGGCACGAACAATGAATATATCAGGTAAGACACGACTACCACGAAGCGGTCAAGGAAGGTCACGATATTGTATTTATTGGTTGCCGAGTCATTGCGGAATTGTCGGCAATGACCGCGCGGATGAAGCTGCTCAATCGGCTGATGACCAAGACCTGCGTACGCCCATACCACTCTTGAAAACGAACGCTGCAAGGCGACTACAATCACTTTCTCGACGTATAACTCTCCTACAATGGAATACACCGGGTTTCTCCAACACGCACCTGTATTCGTTCGACCCGCGAATAAGCGTTCACTAACTTGCAGCTCATTTCGTTCGGGCAATTTACTTCTGTTCACCTTCTTGACGTGGAGAAGTTACGAGAAGTTTAATGTTCAGTGACTTCACATGGCCCGTAAAAAGACGGCACAGTGTAGGTGTAAAAATATTTCAACGTTTTAGACAAATGCCTGGGTGAACCCACACCGAATTCTTTTACTCGTAAAGAGTGTCCCAATGAGATGACCAAGAAGAAAAAGTGCGAGAGTCGTACGAGGCGCTACGTTTACTATTCGAAAAACTATTCGAAAAATGGTGATAAGGTAGCGTAAACATTGCTGGCTCACTGAAAGAGCCCCAGGTTTTATTGGAGATAAGTGTGGGTAATGATGTTAATAGATAAATGAGCGGAAAGAAACTCGCTACAGGAACAAGGGGCGCCCACTAGGCTCTAAACATTACCAGCTCAAGGAGTTTGGGAGCTTGGCGATAAATAAAAAAAAAGCTTGAGAAAGTTATGGCTTCCACGATGTTGGCTTCTGCGCCGGACGTCGTAATTTTTATCGTCAAGATTTGAAAGTCGTTAAGTCATTCGTTCTTTCAGCTTATTCGCACTTTGTTTTTTCAACAATGAGATCAACCGACGTACAGTTTTATGGTGTCAAAGCGCCCTGAAAAAAAAACAATTTATAAAACAAGACTGTCGGCCAAGCATAATTTCCAGCATGTGATCTCAAACCTATGTTCACACAATTTGAAAGGGTACTACGCGAGATTTATGTGTTGTTTACTTGTTGCTATGAATAAAAACGTTAGTGTTTAGAACCCTGAAAACCATGTGATAGTGTTTGAGAATGTGTTTATCAACATTTAACAATGATAACTGAAAAAAAAATCACAGCGTATTCACGCACTGAACGATGATGAGTGCGGCGAAGCGTTCATCCGTCCGTCTGTCCGTCCGTACGTCTTTTTCTGTCTGTCTGTCCGTCCTTACGTCTTTTTGTCTTTATGTCTGTCTGTCTGTCTGTCCATCCGTACGTCTCTTTGTCTTTTTGTCTGTCTGTCTGTCTGTCTTTCTGTCTGTCTGTCTGTCTGTCTGTCTGTCTGTGACGGACAGACGAAAACCACCTACGCCATCTAGAGATATTATTTTCCAGGACATACACAAAACACTATCTAGTGAGCGATTCTTAAAGCTAACTAGAAGTGGCTACTACTACTACATACGAGAGAATGACCCACACGAAATAGAGCTTCGCCCCTAAACAATACTTTCAGTTTCGATACCGAGGTGGTGGCTTCACATTGACGTGTCAACACAAGCCTGATATCACAGGAAGACAGTTTCCCGGTGAAAAAATTGTAAACTGTGGCACCGCCTCCATTATTTCCTATCATTCAAACAAGGTCCACGTAAACAACGATAAAAAAAGTTTCATCCAGGGGCTCCGACAACGCAGATTTCGCGAACCCAGTGAACTGTGTTTACTCGCCGTGAGAATGTTCAATGCATTGCTGTGGGGTTTGCTTGAAGACGCTGGGTGAAGAACTAAATATCAATGTAAAGTTTTTTCGTGTTGTGAGGAGAGAATTGATAGAAAATATCACAGAAAAGAAAAACAACTTTTTTTGAGGAGTCTCGGAACCATGTCAGCGTTCTTTAACTGCATACTTCATTTGAAAGGCATGTTGAGACATGAAAATTCTTTTTTCACTCTTTCTTTACTTCTGAAAATGTGAGAATAAATATAGCACTACTACTCTCCATCAGAAATGTTACTTGCGTTAGTTGGTGGTAAGTCATTACGCGAGAGCTACAACGCTAAAAGAGACAAGGACTTGACAAGGACCAAGAAATACGCGACACACGCGCTGATGAACAGGCGCACGTGCCTTGCTTTTATGTATATACTCATCCTTTGTAACATTGCTTTTTTTGCATATTGATCACTAATAAATTTTAAGCGTATCTTTATATGCATAGACCTTCTGTTTGGTCGTACTTTCTCCTCGTGGTTCTGAACAACCACGGCTGTATTTATGGCAGTGAAGGATACAAGAGAGAAATCATTCACAACGATTCTATTGGAACCACCGCCGAAACAAAGTTGTCATAAGTTCTCTCAATGTGACAAACTTACCAGACACAGAGAAATAAAAGCAAACGCTGTGGGCAACGCCAGAAGTTTTCCACATCTGACCCTTGGCGAAGCCGGCCAATGACACCCTGGTGCATGATCGTTGATGTTCCTTAGGTTTTGCTTCGGATGCGACACGAATGAGCTGACTGGCTGAGACCTAGATAGAAACGCTATTGTACCGTCACCAAACTGCTCGCACGGTGAATTTCTATGGCAGTGCAGTGGAATTCGAGCGAAAACCATACGAGTGTTAATCTGCAGGGAACCGCAATCTTTTATTGTATTTTTTGTTCTGGTGACATAAGGGGCGGACAGTGATCAATTCGTTCTTGTTTATATTTCTTTCGTTGTCTTCTTTTTGTTTCATATTTCTTCAGAGACTTTTGTTTCTGTTCTTTACACGCCCAAAGTTCGCGCTAATGATGCCTTTGGTTGGGCAAATGGTTTTGCTTCGAAGGGCGATTGCCGAGCTGCGCACTTTTTTTTTTTGGACGCGTTGCCACGGGCGTCACTTACCCTCACGCTAAAACCAACAAATAGAGCTTAGACCAAGCAACGACGACTACCATATGTTTTTCGTGTTTATTTTAAAGTCCAGCGTATCTATTTCCAGCTGTGCCACTACCAGAGCTCTTTCTAAGTATCATGCGAGTGAGAAACTCAACGCTGTTGTCGGAGAGCCGTTGCATTGCGCTGTGAAGTCTTCCACTCTGAAGTCAACGTAGTAGCTGAGACGTACAGGTGCTCCGAAAGTAAAACCGGAGCACGTGAGCTGTACGGGGCGAAACTGCATGCAAGCACGCTCCAACTTACGATACTCTGCAAATAGCGAAAGTGTGTGGGCATATCCGGCTGACCCATCATGATACTCGGATGCTCGCCTTGTTGAAGGATTGAGTGAAGCCCTGCTGCTACGATCACTTCTTTTCAGGAGACGCTTTGGACGCTTCATTCGCTCGTTAGCCCGCGCCCTGAAGATATCTCCGAAAGCATGGGCTTGTGGATAGCCAAGATTGTCAGCACTTTCGCCCCTAACGAGCAGTAATGAAAGTAGCATGGTTTTGCTTGCGCTGCTGCTTCCTTGCACGGCCAAACGTTGCCAACTTTGCTATTTCAGGCTCACCAGTTAAAGTCATCTCACAAAGTTTGCAAAGAAGCATCCTTTTACCCGTAACAAAAACCGAAACACACGAATGAACCAATGCGCAAGAGCGTCCAAAGCAGCAAACATGGACTACGCAATTCCACGTGAGATATGCATCATTCCCGTGGTTGGTGCCAAACAGTCGATTCGCCACAGGTCATAGTATAAATGGTACAGAAACCTCTACGATATCAATGGCGTCGCTACGATGCTGCTTCTGTGTAGTGTAATCTTGCCTATTCAGGTGTGAGCGTCGCTGAACAGCGATACAATCATCACTTTTCAAAATCTGCGCTGATGGCATGAGTGAAAAGGTGTTTGTAGCGTGTCGGGCACCTTACGCGAAAGCTCGTTTGTACGTCTTCCTTCGCCACGCAGTTCACACTATCCGGTAATCCTTTTCGTCTCTCTGTAAAGCGGTATACCAGGCACGATTGATCTTTTTTGTTTTTTTTTCTCCGTGTGAGTCCGTGTGAGTTCGGCCCAAGAACATTTTGGTAAGTTTGAGTCCGAGTGAGTCCGAAACGAAACATATATTTCTGAAGCGAGTCTGAGTGAGTTCCGCCTTTTTTGCCGACTTATGATCAAAATATATACACTTCAGCATTATTATGCGCTTTACCTCCTTTCATGGGTATTCCCACATATTCCAAAGTAGTGTCTTGCACACAGTAATCCAATATTTATTGATCAGATCTACATGCGAACTATTTAAGGGTGGTACCTCGATCTCCCCTTCGCCAACTCTCCCGGGGAAGTTCTTGATAAACGCATTTTATTTTTACATCCCTTCCAAGAAAAGTGACCTTACTCATAACTCATACTTCGTATTAGAAAATACTGTATCAATTCGCACAAAGAAGAGCACGAGTTACGTGAGATATCGGTGCTAAATGGCATTGAAACCACTTTTGAAAAAGGTAATTCAGGCTAACTTACCCATGAGTCGACTGATTTGGACTCACTCACATTTGGATCAGGCCGTCAGTACAAGCCTGAGTGAGCTGGGGTGAATAATGTTTTGACGAGATCTAGTGAGAGTCAGTTCGGTGGAACAAAATTTTAATGAGTGGGAGTTCGAGTGAGTCCGTTTGGTGGGTGTGAGTCTGGGTGAATCCAAAGCGCAAAATACATGTAAGGAGTAAGTCTGAGTGAGATCCACAAGTTTTTCCAACCTCTGCTAGCCAGTATGTTTTCTACTTGTTATTGAAATCCGCCGTTTCTTCAGCCATGCCTGCTAACCCTTCTCCGACATAGCTTGAAAATGCATCTTAAAAACAGCGCGAAATAGACACTAACACATTGCTCTCCAAGCGTCAGAGCGCAAACAGTATGCAAACACAAGTGAAGCATTAGACGATACTGGCCATGCAGCTCCCTGTTAGGAATTCGAGGCGCAAAATTATTCTCCGACTTGTGCCGCAATGTTTTCTTATGTTGAGGGCGAAGCTCCTACCGCCATGGGCCTGTACATCTGTGTATCTCTTGGTACAAAACTGCCTAGTTCTATGACTCACTCAGCAGGTGGGGACAGACAGACAGACAGACAGACTGAAACACAGACAGACAGACACACAGAGGGACGGACGAGATAACGGACGGTCAGACAGACACACGGTTGAACGGAACAACAGACAGACAGACAGACAGACAGACGGTCGCACGGACGGACGGAGAAGTGAACGGGTGAACAGACAGACAGACAGACAGACACACGGACGAACTTACAGATGGACACACCGATGGACGAACGAACGGACGTACGGATGAGCAGACAGACAGACAGACAAACAGACAGACAAACAGACAGACAGACAGACAGACAGACAGACAGAGAGAGACAAAGACAGACAGACAGACAGACAGACGGTTGGTCGGACGGACGGAGAAGTGGACGAATGAACAGACAGACAGACAGACAGACACAAGGACGAACTTACAGATGGACAGACCAATGAATGAACGGACAGACAGACAGACCGATGGACGAACAGATGGACAGACAAACATATACATGACGAACAGAGAGACATGCATACAGATGGACGGACAGAAAAATGAAGGGATTGATGTACGTATGGAGTATTCATGGTTTACCGATAAAACCCTTCGAAGCTTCGCCCCACTCATCATTATTAGCTCTTTGGATGGATGGATGGATGGATGGATGGATGGATGGATGGATAACTTTATTATGGCCCTTCGGGGCGTGCGGTTAGCGTGCAGCGGGCTGCTCCAGCGTCCGGACAGAGAGAGGTTGCCCCTCCCCCACTTCGTGGGCCCGATGGACAGCCCAGAGCTGTGCTTCGAGGTCCGAGCTGCGTAAATGTGCTGTAATTTTCTTTCTTTCAGAGGGGGGAGAGGAGTGTTGCTAATGTTGCAGCAGAACACCAATAATGTTGGTCGTCGCCATATGCTCTCGTTGCTCGTGCAACGCGTGTTGATAGTTTTTGGCGCTACGTCTACTGCCCAATACTGGAAGTGTTTTTTACAGCTGTGCTTTCGCTCTACTCGCCCAACATGTGCGCGCACGCTCTGAAGAATCGCCGCGCCGGCGGCGTGGTGTGGATGATAACAATGTGAGGGGTGTTCGCTCTTTCTACACGAAAGTGTCTTATGCCGGGGTCCACCTAGCCTTCGGTGACGTATCTCCGTCACAAAAGTGACGCCCAAAAATACGAACCATGAGAAAGCAGAGGAAAAAAAAGCTCCGACAATGACAGTCAAACCCAAGACCTTCTGGTCAGCGACATCAGAGGCTAGGCAAGCTACACAATGCTCCATGGCTACTTTTTCCCATTTACTTTGGGAGCTTTAGAAACTCGCCTTTCACATATAATACTGTCCTTTCAAAGAAATCTTGCTGAAGTTGAGTAATGCATCATGACCATGATTTCTACGATTATTTCTTGAACGCGTAGTTTCTACCCGCCCGTTCTATTCAGCACATTTCCAATAAAAAAGTGTAATTTTTCGATCTGTTATTACACACTAAATGAAGATATTACCCCTATTGTCCGACTTCTTCATACCATTCATCCGTTTCAAAAGTAGCTCTGCGTCACTTGGTCCTAACCACCCGTTCTCCTCTCACGCTAGAACCGCAAAAGAAAAAAAATCACATCATATCCAGGTAGTGAATGATGATGAGTGGGCCGAAGCTTCAAAGAGTTTCATCGGCAAGCCATGAACCATCCGCTGGCCGCGTCTGTCTGTCTGTCTGTCTGTCTGTCTGTTCATCCACCCGTCCGTGCGCTTCGTCCCACTCGTCATCATTTACCTCGGGAATATGCTGTTATTTTTTATTTCATTTTCGCAACACGTTAGTGTCCGCTAATCATGTACAAACTTTAGCCCTATCCAAGGAGGATTTCAAAAATTTCTGGAGCGGAAACTATTGCCAGGGGTAAAGCTGCGCCTATAGCAAGATGGCGGCTCCGGCGGCCATCTTATTAAGGGCAGAATAAACAATCACTGCTCAGCGATTAAGACAGGGAAGTTTATTGCAAACTGGTAACAACATTTCAGGTGATTAAAACTGTCTGGTGTAACAAAATCACTTCAGTGGTGTGTACAAACAACAGAACACCGACAAGATGTAACACACAACACTTCAATATTCTCACAGATCACAAATTGCTCAAGAAAACAAAGCAAAAAAAAGAAACGCGGAAAGCACTAAGTTGGAACAGATTCACATATTATGTACGACAAGAAGCATTTTTTTTCCTTTTTCCGAGTTAAAATGGCAGTAACAGAAATTCAATATTTATATTTCAAACTCCAAAAAAAAACGTGTATGCAACCTTCTGATGAAAGCGTTCTCACCGTGAGTTTGAATCTGTTCGGTAAGGTACCGAACCATGATCATTCTAATATTCTGTAACGCTGGGCATGCAGCTTGTTGGGGTCGTCGTCGTGCTTCGGCCATACAGCGGCGACGCCACAAGACGAACATTGTGACGTACAGTACGAGTTGTTCAAATAAGCCCCTTCTGCGCTGTCAGCCCGAAGGAATAGAAACTCGAGACGATTCACGACGTGCCACACGCCTTTGGCCGCTACGCAATCAAACATCGTGTGGCGGATCGTTTCCTTTTTCCCACAGTTGGGACAGTGGTCATTCGGAACGACGCCCTACTCTGATGAGTGGGCAACGCGTCCATCACCACATCCAATCAAATTCGCTAACCATTTTTTGTACGTGGTTTTTCTGCCATTTCTAACACTTGCTGGGCCTCCATCTCTGTTGTTCCTCGTCAGTAATCGAGCGACTGATTCACATTTCGCTATTGCATGTGGGTCCAAGCTTTGCAAAGTATTCTTCGACGGCGTCGCCATCAACCGAATATTTGAGGCCCTCTGCTGCTTTATAAAGGCAAGTGGGTGTTCTGCTTGAGGTCCTCGGTACCTTTCCGATGGGAATGCGGCTCCAAGAGTTCCCGTCTAATATAGCAATAAGCTACGATCAGGTTAGTCATTGTCCTGAAACCATTTGTGGACTGTTTTAGCGGCAAGTGCCTTTGTGAATATCGCAACATCTGGCAAACTGAGTCCTCCACAACTTTTTGCGAGCTTCACGAACTTTTGTTGAACTTTCGGTGTCTTCCCGCCCCTTAGAAAGGTTCGAAATAATGACGCAAGGTGACTCGCAAAAAGTTGGGTAAGAGTGCAATGTGCCCCATATAGAAAGCATATATGCGCATGCTTTGGTTTTCACCACCGTCACTTTGGTATCAAGTGACAAATTGAAGTCAGTGGCATACGCGAGGACGTGCGTGACTCTATGTATGGCGTTCTCCCGATTTCTTTTGGCCACATCTCCGTCTTGAATGTAAACCCCGAGAACTTTTACGGAACCCACGTATTAAATAAAACCGAGCAAAGAGCCGTGGAAGCCACCAAAACGAAGGGCTTTGCTTTTCTCCGCATTCAGGAAAGCACCCGATAAACGGATATACTCTTGGAACAGCTCTAAGAAAGCGCGGTAACTGGCTTGGTGTCACACGAACACAGAGATGTCATCCGCATAAGTGGTGATGCTAACTGACCCCAGACCTGTCAAAGGAAAGTCCTGAATATTAGGGCTCTTTTCCACTTTTCTAAGGAGAGGATCTATGGAAAGAACAAAGAGATGTGCTTAGAAAAAGTGGGTAACGATTCAAAGTACTAGTTGCTCTACTATGGGAGAGCATATAGCCGCCCCGAGCATGAACCCCCCTATGGCTCCGAAAGGAGCATCGAATAAAAAAGGGAAATTTACTGTACACTTAACTTGTACGTACACAAACGAAACATCGAAAGCAAGTAAAGACAATGTATACATCTTACAAATGAACACCAAAATTAAATTGATAATTGGGTATCCAAATGATACAAGTCAAAATAAAATGAAGCAAGTTAATCAAATTTTACAGGATCACACTTATACATGCGAACTAGAGTGGGCGCATGGCTAGTACGGGACAACTGAAAACCTCAGCTGTCCCTTTCTTACTCTGTGTGCCATCATCGTAGGAAGGGCTCTTCGCCGTGCGTTTCCAGCTGCTGATCTCGGTAATTCCACACAAAGAGCCGTATTTTGTGTAGGACGGTATAGGCGCCTCTATGCGGCTTGTGTTGCACGTCCGCTAAATAGCGTCACCGACACAGTACGTACAAGGTTACTGTAAAGACCAGCCTTGCAAACAGCCCACGTTCTGTGTGTTCAGAAAAAGTATGTAACAATTTAGAGTACTAGTTTAGAGTACTAGATTACTAGTGCGTCTTAGTGGTACCAATTTTCCTTCGTAAGCCTCTAATTGGAGGCTCAGTTATTTGGAGATTCAGTCGCACATACTCGTTTCTGAGTGTTATTTCGTCGGGAACAACTACACTTTATTATAGAACCAACGTAGCATTTACATTAAAATATCAAAGCTATTTGAACTTTAAGTGGGCACTACCAGAAAAGAGCATGTTTCCGCAATCTTGCAAGTGGCTAAAGCTGGATTCTCTTCTCTTGGCAAGGCATTGCGGGAGCTTGTACTCCAGCAATTTTTATTTAATCCTCCTTGGCCCTAACCCATTCAGTCTGTGCATCTTTATCAATGATTTTTAAATTTTCGCTGAAGGCATGCTATTTCCCCTTTCCTATTTGTTCCTTTATTTCTGTGGTGTAGCCTAATCTTAATTCTAGATATGCAACACTTTGCTTGATATATTTCGACTCTTTTGGCGATCTTTAGGCGTTCATGAGAGTTTTCAGACAACTCGCACCAGCGCATGACAAGGTGGTCTGAAAACAGAAAAGTTCATGAACTCAGTCATAGCGCTACTAAGACGATGTAGAGCACCATAAACTGTGCTGTGGAAGAACACAACAATATTGATTTCTCAATACATTCAACAAGGAGTTTTCGCTAAGAAGTGATGACCGGTTGTTGATGTGCTTCATCAAAAATTGACCTATTTTACTACTGCCCTGAAGTATTATGCCGTAGCCGTGCTTTTTTAGGGGCGAAGCTTCTTAGACCGTGGGTCGTTCCCTCCCCTGTAATAATAGTAGTACTAGTAGTAGTATTATGTAGCCACCTCTAGTTTATGAGTTGCTAAATAGATGGTGTTGTGTGTATATGTTCTTGAGAATAATGTAAGTTCATGGCGTTAGAGGTTTTCACAGCATACTTACGGAGTTATTGACGATGAGTGGAGCGAAGCATCCGTCCGTTCATGCGTCCTTTAGTTCGTACATGCTTCCGCCCGCCCGTGCTTCTGTCGGTCCATTGGTGTGTCCAGTCGTCCATCTGTCCGTCCATTCGTCCATGCTTCCGTAGGTTCGTCCGTGCGTCTGTACGGGCTTCTGTAGATCCGTAGATACGTCCGTCCTTGGTTCCGTTCGTCGATGCATCTGTCCAACCATACGTGGCTCTATCCTTCCAGACGGACGCTTCACCCCACTTATCATGATTCATCCCGTAAATATGCTGTAATTTTTTGTGTTTGTGTTTTATCTTGAAATGCTCGACGATTTAAAGTTAGATGAATTCGACTGTGGGAGAGCAGTGTGTTTTCATATGCCAAGCATTTCTTAGCAAACCTCGGTGACTTTGAGCGTATCTATCTATCTATCTATCTATCTATCTATCTATCTATCTACCTATGTATCTATCTATCTATCTACCCGCCTACGACCTTTAGCTCTCCTGGTCACTTCAGTCACGGTATCCATACCATACCGGATAAAAAAATCCACGTGGTGGTGGAACTGCATTAAGAGACCTGGGGTGCGGCCTCACAGGTAACCACCGCCGGGAACGCACTCCCTTACCAGAGAAGGATTGACCACCCTGGTGCAGTATCTGGCCACTACCTCCCACATGCATACATCAAATAACTCACGGCCCTCATTCCCCAGCAGCTGCGAAGCAACTGACCCCGGCGGCGGTGAGATCTGCAACGCAGCAGAGGGTGCTAAGAATCTCTGGATCTGGACAGGCCACCATTGAAACCTGAACTTTGCAACGTTTAACGCTAGAACCTTATCTAGTGAGGGAAGTATATCTGTACTATTCGAGGAGCTAGATGGTGGTAAATGGGATATAATAGGGCTCAGTGAGGTTAGGAGGACAGATGAGGCCTATACGGTGCTACAGAATGGACACGTCCATTGCTATCGGGGCTTGGCTGACAGAAGAGAACTGGAAGTGGGGTTTCTAATTCACAGAAATATAACTGGCAACATGGAGGAATACTATAGTAATACATAAAGGGTGGTAGGTATCGTAGTTAAACTGAATAAAATATACAAGATGAAGGTGGTACAGGCTTACGCGCCTACATCCAGTCACTACGACTCTTCAGTTGAAAGCTTCTATGAAGACGTGGAATCGGCACTGAGTAAGGTAAAAACACAGTATACTCTACTGATGGGAGACTTTAATGCTAAGGTAGGGAAGAAACAGGCTGGAGACCAGGCAGTAGGAGATTATGGCATCGGTACTAGAAACGCCAGAGGAGAGCTACTAGTAGAATTCGCAGAACGCAATAATTTACGGATTTTCAATACCTTCTACCGAAAACGAGGAAACCGCAAGCGGACATGGAGGAGCCCTAATGGAGAAAATAAGAACGAAAGAGACTTTATAATGAGTGCACACCCAGGCATCGTGCCAGATGGGGAAGTGGTTGGCAAGGTACGATGCAGTGACCATAGAATGGTACGGTCTCGAATTCGCCTAGACTTTAAGAAGGAATGACAAAAACTGATACGCAAGAAGCCAATGAATGACCTAGCACTGAGAGGGAAAGTTTAGAAATTCAGAGTCTCGCTTCAGAACAGGTACTCGGCTCTTAGTGAGGAAGGCAACCTTAGCATAGATACAATGAATGACAATCTGACGAGTATCATTACGCAGTGTGCAGTGGATGTTGGAGGCAGGGTAGTTAGACAGGACACTGGCAAGCTTTCCCAGGAAACGAAGAATCTCATGAAGAAGCGTCAAATCAGGAATGTCTCAAGTACAGCAGACAAAATAGAACTGGCAGAGCTTTAAAAGTTGATTAATAGGCGCAAGGTTGGCGATGTAAGAAGGTATAACATGGAGAGAATGGAACACGCTCTGAAAAACGGAGGAAGCGTTAAAGCAGTGAAGAGGAAACTTGGGATAGGCAAAAATCGGATGTATGCGCTAAGGGACAAAGAAGGCAAAATAACTACCAATATGGATAGGATAGTTAAAATAGCGGAGGAGTCTTACAGAGATCTGTACAGTAGCCGGTACAACCACGACTTTAATACTATAAGAACCAGCACTACTCCAGATGACACCTTACCACCAGAAATGATAGAAGAAGTCAAAAAGGTTTGGAGATCATGCAAAGAGGCAAAGCTGCTGGTGAGGATCAGGTAACATGAGATCTGCTGAAAGATGGAGGACAGATTGTGTTAGAAAAACTAGCCACCCTGTTTATGAGGTGTCACGTGACGGGAAGAGTACCAGAGTCTTGGAAGAACGCTTACATCATCTTGATACATAAGAAAGGAGATGACAAGGACTTGGGGATTTACAGGCCGATAAGCTTGCTCTCTGTAGTATACAAGCTATTTACAAAGATAATTGCTAACAGAGTAAAGAAAACATTAGAATTTAATCAACCAAAGGAACAAGCAGGATTTCGAACAGGCTACTCAATAATCGACCACATTCGTACTATCAATCAGGTCATAGAGAAATGCTCAGAATATATCAAACCACTATACACAGCCTTCATAGATTACGAGAAGGCGTTTGATTTAGTAGAAATATCAGCCGTCATGCAGACACTGCAGAATCAGGGCGTCAATGAAGTATATATAAACATCCTGGAAGAAATCTACAGGGGATCAACTGCTACCATAGTGCTTCATAAAGAAAGCAACAGATTACCAATCAAGAAGGGTGTGAGGCAGTGGGACACAATCTTCCCAATGCTATTTACCGCGTGCTTACAGAAGGTTTTCAGAAGCCTAGAATGGGACCAGTTAGGGATAAGAGTTAATGAATAGTACCTTAGTAACCTGTGCTTCTCCGATGATATTGCATTGCTGAGTAACTCAGGGGATGAATTGCAACTCATGATTACGGAGTTAGGCAAGGAGAGTAGAAAGGTGGGTCTTAAAATTAATCTGCAAAAAACGAAAGTAATGTACAACAACTTCGGAAAAGAGCAGCGCTTCGAGATAGGTAATAGTGCCCTTCAAATTGTAAAAGACCTTGTCTACTTAGGGCACTTAATAACCGCGGAGCCGAACGATGAGATTGAAGTAACTAGAAGAATAAGAATGGGGTGGAGCACATTTGGCAAGCACTCTGAAATTATGACAGGTAGATTGCCACTATACCTCTAGAGGAACGTATATAACAGCTGTATCTTGCTGGTACTTAGCTATGGAGCAGAAACCTGGAGACTTACAAAGAGGGTTCAGCTTAAATTGAGGACGACGCAGCGAGCAATGGAAAGAAAAATGGTAGGTGTAACCTTAAGGGACAAGAAGAGAGCAGAGTAGATTAGGGAACAAACGAGGGTTAAGGATATCATAGTTGAAACAAAGAAGAGGAAATGGACATGGGCTGGGCATGTAGTGCGTAGACAGGATAACCGCTGGTCAGTAAGGTTAACTACCTGAATTCCCAGAGAAGGCAAGTGGGTTAGGGGGAGACAGAAAGTTAGGTGGGCAGATGAGATTAAGAAGTTTGCGGGTGTAAATTGGCAGCAGCAAACACAGGACCGGGTTAACTGGCGGAAAATGAGAGAGGCCCTTGTCCTGCAGTGGACGTAGTTGGGCTGATGATGATGATGGTGATCCATACCAAACTTTTTATGGCATAACATGACTGTAGGACGACCATACTTGGCTAGTCATAACATGAGCATCATGGCATGTGTCATGAATGTCATGGTTTACATTTCATGATCCGGCTACTCTGGCGGTGGTTTGGTTCACATAACATGTTGCAAAACTGGTATGCTAAGACATGATTGCATGGCGAACGCAAGCGACAGACCCTAACATGAAAATCAACAGCATAACTAGATGCCACGCTCATGATGCGCTCGCGGCAGTTTCGCTAGCGTCACATAAACCAAATTTGGTATTAGGCTACATGAATGAATGACAAAGGTACGTGACTGGTGTAAACATGATAATCATGAGATTTTTGTCCTGGAACAACATGACTACATGCCACGCTCATGATGCGCTGGTGGTCATACCGCTAGCTTCTCTTATACCAAATTTGGTATTACGGGACGTGAATGGATGACGAAGGTATCGAACTGGTGCAAACACTATAAACAAGAGATGCGTGTCATGTAACAACATGACTACAGTATACATTGTACGCTCATGATGCGCTTGTGGCCGTTTCGCTAGCTTCACATGTACCGAATTCGGCATTACGTGACGCGAACGGACGACATAGGTAAATGACACATGCAAACATGATAATCACGACATGCGTGTCATGTGACAACATGACTGCATGCCACACTCATGATGCGCTCGCGGCCGTTTCGCTAGTTTCGCATATGCCAAATTTGGTATTACGTGACGTCAATGGATTGCGAAGGTATGTGACTGGTGCAAACATGGTAATCATGAGAGGCATGTCATGTGGGAACATGACTACATGCCACAGTCAGCGCGCCAATACATTCCGACGTGACCCGGTGCGCGTGCGCGCAGGCGTTCGTTTCGTAGCGTCACGCCGGCGTACTCGCAGGCGCGCGCGGCACTGCGTTGCTTTGGCGCATGCGCGTTTCAGCGCGTGCGGCGTCCCTCCGTCATGAAAAGAGACAGACGCAGTGTTGTCTGAGTAACGCATCGGCGCGAAATGCGGCATGCCGCATTTCGCACCGGTTGCCGTCGGCCGCACCGACAGACGCTGGTAGCGTCGATCGCACCTGGAGTTAGACTATAGAGTGCTCTAGTTTTATTAACACAGCGTCGCTGTGCCCAGCGTGCGCGGGCATCAGCGTTACGTTGGAGAATATTGGGCCCTCTATGATGCACTTGCAGCCGTTTTGCTAGATCCACATATACCAAGTTTGGTGTTACGTGACGTCAATGGATGACCAAGGTATGTGACTTCGTGCAACCATGACAGCCCTTACATGCATGTCATGTAAGAACATGACAACATACTACGCTAAAAGCGTGCTCGCGGCTGTTTCGCTAGCTCCACATATACTAAATTTGGTATCACATGACGTGAAGGGATGACGAAAATAAATAACACATCCAAACATAATAATCATGAGATGGAAGTCATGCATGACATAATTTACTTCCACATCGTAACATTGTGCTGGTTTCAAAGTGACATATCAACATTTCTCATTCGAGCCTCGCATATCATCGGTTCCCACTGTATGTGGGATCTGGCAATTTTTTTATAAAACATTGGTAACGATTTAGTGTACTGGATATTTTACTGCGGGAGAGTATCTAGCCGCCCTGTGGGACTCACACAGCCGTGTTTAGAAAAAAAATGGCAGCATATCCACGGAGTGAACGATGGAGAGTTGGACGAAGAATTCGTCCGTCCATTCGTTCTTGCTTCCGTCTGTCCATGCGTCCGTCAGTGTAACCGTCCATGCGTCCATCAGCCCGTCCGTGCGTGCGTCTGTTCGTGCGTCCGTCCCTGCGTTCGTCCATGCAGCCGCCCCTGCGTCCGTTCATGCGTCCATCCATGCATATGTCTATGTGTCCGTTCGTCGGTCTATTCCACACTCCAAGTACCACCATCTCGCATCTTTTCATCATATATTCCTCATATAGAAGCACCGCCATCCAGCGGACATTCCAAGGACTAAACGAGAGGTGGCACACGCACACTTTCTTGCGGCTTGCGGTTCGGGTCTACTTTCCACCTTTAACCACCTCGAGTTCATGGTATATACTAGTTCACTGTATTCATGGCACTGCGGTCCAACGCTCGCTAAACCTTTCTAAAACCAAGGAGGTTACGCCCAGCGAGTATAACGTAGCAGCCTTTTCCTGTCAGATAGTGCTCAATGTACATGCCACTGGCTGCTAATGGGAAATGAGAGACAGGAGAATTCGGATTTTACTTTCTTACGGCTTGCGCTTCGTATCTACTTCCCATTTTAACCACGTCGAGTTCATCCATGGCATATACAAGTTCATTGTATTCATGGCACTGCGGCAAAACGCTCGCTAAACCTTTCTAAAGCTAAGGAGGTTACACCCAGCGAGTATAACGTAGCAACCCTTTCTTGTCAGATAGTGCTCAATGTACAAGCCTATGGCTGCTAATGGTGATCGCAGCCGGCGCGTTAACTAAAAGCCGAATGTTCCTGTCTCTCATTCCCCATTAGCAGCCATTGACATGTACATTGAGCACTATTTTTATTGTTCAACAACGCACAGAAAAAGTCTTTCACCGGCACCACCTTGGAGGTCAAAATGTTATACTCGTTACATACTGCGGGGGACGAACGGGTTCCGCTATAAGGAGCTTCGCCCCTAAAAATGGTTGAACAATTTAGACTACTGGGTATTCTACTATGAGAGAGCATATAGCCGATCCGACTGCCTGTTCATAAAAAAGTTATTAACAATTTACAGTACGAGGTTCTCCATTATGAGGGAGCATAGAGCCGTCACGTGGACCTGTGTGTAGAATAAGTGGTTAATGATTTAGAGTACTTGGTACTCTACTATGGGAGAGTTGAAAGCCGTCCCTTGGTGCCTGAACTCATCGCCACAGTTATACTGTTATAGATAGCCGTGGGATTCACCTAGTTTTGGAGAATTTTATTTCCGAATATATCTTACACAGCTTATGTGCACACAGAAAATTGGACAATGGTGAACAATGCGTATGTACAATGCAAGCTGTTATATACAGCGAAAAGATTTTATTGCATGTGCAGTGACGTACAATACAAAATTGTACAACGAAGACAGGACATTCATGACATCGATATGATTAAACTTAAATAAACAGTAAGGCTATTTGAACAAACGAGGGGGGGGGGGGTCATTCACAGTGTAGGGTGATATTTTGCATTCACCCGTGGAGACAGTTTGCTCTCGCGCTCAAGAACAACATTTCACAAAAAGGACATGTTTTTAAGGAAGAAAAGGAAGAAACACACTGTAATGTCACTGTGGTACAAGCTCTAGCCTACCTCCTCAATAGGGGAGAAAAGGCATGGACACTCTGTTGTTTTTTACGATAATGAATCGCGTAGAAAAGTGTTGGAGTAAAGCCTCCTCTCCCAGCATGACTAGTTCTCCGTTGAGATGCATAAGCATTATGTTTCTTAGCCGACGTAGTAGGGGAAACATGGCTCTCTGAGGGCGTCCCCTCAAGCAGGCCAGTCCCCTTCGTTTCCATAAGACGAAGGCTCCGATAGCCATTAAGAGTACGACGAAGTTATCCCTGTGGCTAGACTTCCACTGCGTAGTTATTTGGAACATTCTGGTAACCATGCGCCAAAAGGTGCGCGCTATTATACATTCATTGAAGACATGGTTCAGTGTTTCTAGCGACCGCATTGCGTGAATGTGGCGGAGGGCACTACGCCCCACGTTGCAAGGCGGTCGGCCGTTGGTAAAGCCTCCCATTTCCTAAGCCAGTTTAGGTCACTCACCTCGGAGGGGAGAGACGTGTTTGTAAGAGTCCAGCGTCTTTTCGCCCGGCATTGCTGGCGTTGTTCGTCAGATAGGCTTTTAAATGCTATTAGTTCGCTCATGTCGGTAGGGGACATTTCCATAAGTTCTTGAACTGGAAATCACTTCGCTATTGTTGCAAAGATTTTATAACTTGTGTGTAATACGCCGGTGGCTGCTCAGCTGCTGGTCCCGAGTCGTTTGCTAAACCAAAAAGTCTTCTAGAGGTTCTCAGCAGATACACTACGAGTTGCGGGCCTTGATACGATGATTTTGTAAGAGTGTCCAGGTGTTTTTGAGAGCCAACATGCGGCACAATACATCAAGGTTGGGCACACTGAACCCTCCCCATTTTACTGGTAGGCAGACCAAGGCTCTAGCGACAGCTTCGGCGTGGCCATCCCCCCCCCCCAAAAAAAAAGAGCCGCACGCAGTAGCCACTCTCCGCACAACCCGACGAGGTGGTCGAGGAATTCTGGCTACATAAAACAGTGGCTCTGTTATGCTGGATTTAGTTAGGTAAGCTCTTTCAGTAAAATTTAGTTGAAAGGTTCTGGCGACTTCAATGCGTCTGTCCA
This sequence comes from Rhipicephalus microplus, assembly GCF_043290135.1. Taxonomy (NCBI): domain Eukaryota; kingdom Metazoa; phylum Arthropoda; class Arachnida; order Ixodida; family Ixodidae; genus Rhipicephalus; species Rhipicephalus microplus. The sequence continues at coordinate 76,140,443 of NC_134709.1, read as the reverse complement.
CTTTGTGTTGGATTTTTTTCCAGGTGGTGCGGACTACCTCACCAGTCGAAAGGAAAGTTCAGCCCAAGACTTCAACTCCTTGGACGATTTGGACGCCGTCAGGGAACTCTTCAATGTGCATCCCAAAGCACAATGCCTTACTTTTTCCCGGATTAAGACGTTCTCCCGACGGGTAACTCTAGGTGTGTAATATTCGCAAGAAGGCTCTGTAGCTATCTATGTTCCGAATAAACAACGAGATGTCATCAGCGTATGCCGCTACTTTCACTCCGCCCACGCCTGGAAGAAGAAAACCGTGTATCGAAGTGCATTTCTGAATATGATTCAATAATGGATCTATGCATAATACAAAGAGAATTGCGGAGAGGGGACAGCCTTGTCGAATGCCCCTACTTACTTTAATAGGTTCAGATGTATATCCATTCACTACTAATTACGTTTCTAAGTCTGTGTAGAGTAAGCGGAGGACGTCGGTTAAATGTGCTGGAAAACCATAACAGGGATTCACCTATTGTCCTGAGGTCAGACAGTTTCTATGGCTTCAATGAATGCTCAAATTTTCCAGGCATTCCACGGTGAAGGACCACCTGAAACTCTCTGGGATCCTCTCATATTTTATTTATTTTTCACTAATGTTTACAATGTCAAAAAAGGGTTCATCGGGAGCAATAATATAAAAGCATGGAGCCCTTGCGTCCTTTAACCTCATATATGGAACAGTTTCAAATGTCACCTGAAATTACACACTAGCTATACCATGCTTCCAAATACTGGGAAAGAACTTCCAAGTGGAAAACGACATGTTGGGGTATGCAGAAAACTTACTTGGTAACCGCTCGCACTCCTGGATTATATCTGGTGGGCGACTAAGGCCAGTGGAGCCCTAGGCATAGGGCCCCAACCATAGAAGCTCTAACATGCCCTTTTTTCCCCTTCAATAAAGTTTGACTTTCTCTCTTTCTCCTCACACAAAGTAATCACTTTATGTTGGTAAGCGTCAAAGGTCAGCCACTTCTATTGTTACACCTTGTTAGCATACAAAAGCTCCCACACCTGATCTTTACTGAACAATAGGGAGGAGTGTCCTCTAATTAGTTGATATCGTGATCGGATAAATTAAGGTATGTTTTAGCATAAACGGGGAAACGAACAAGTTTCGTCACGAAGTTCGCTAATATAAGTCGAAGACGATAATCATAAGTCTTGGGGACGATTAGGTTCTGCCACACGTATGTCAGTGGTACAGTACAGACATGTGCCACTGCATTTTAGACAACTAGTTTTTCGGCTCTCTCTGTACAGTCTTTGACTGTGCGCTTATCTCTTGAGCACAACAAGCCTAGCCTTAAACAACAACACAACAAAACAACAGACTAGCCTTGAGCGGCTACTTTCGAGCCGCTCGAGTGGTGAGGACGCGCAGGAAAGCAGAGACAATGGAGAATAAGGGAGGGGAAGGTGCGAGTGTGGTCTATATTGATTGTAGTTGAGAACCATCAAACGATATCATTCTAAATTTCGATAAGTGAGATGAGGTCAGAGCGCTTACTCAGAGGCATTAATCTATGCAGCAGGCATCTCAGACTTGCAAAATTCAAGAGATACAAGTACTTTTGAACTTGAAATTAAGAGACTCAATCTGCAGATTGAGTACAAAAAGCTATTGCAAAGTAGAAAAATCCTAAACGCCTCAATGGCCGGTTGTCAAATTGTGGGTCAGAGATGGGTGATTCAAGGCGACTGGGTTTTAACTCTATCCAACAATGTTCAAAAGTGCTCAAAGTGTTTCGGCTTCTGGGTGACACTGATGTACCATTGTGGTTGGGGGACGTTGAAAAGCTTTTTGCTAATTACCGGGTATCGTATGAGAGTCGCGTGCATTTGGTCATGCCAGCCCTAACTGAACGAGGTCGTTACGTACTGCGTAACCTTAACCCCGAAGAGAGTGCAGATTACGAGTCTGTTAAGCCGGCAGTGCTGACGGAACTGAAGCTTTCTCCGGCACAGTATCTGCAACGGTTCAGGTTTGAGAGGTCGTTAAAGCAGAAGAAGTAGTCATAGTAACAGTTCGCGTCTCGCGTCAAAACGTATTTCTCCTACTATCTCCAAGTGACAGAGGCTGACACAGTAGGCGTGATAGCAGAACTCATGGTGGCTCACATTATGAAATAGGGACTTAGTACGGAAGGTCTTGACTATGCGAGACTCCAGGAAGGCAAGGAATGGCTTAGGCCGACTGAGATCGCTAAGTACTCCAAACTTTCGAACAAGCAAAAGGTAAAGGGGCTAGCTACAGATCAACTATCTGTAGAAATCGGCAAGAAACCGATGACAAAAGTTGTAAACAGAGCGAGAAAGTGCCAAGTATGTCAGGGCTGAGGTCATTTCGCAAGAGTGCCAGAATTCTGGTGATAAAAATAACAACGCAAACAAGGCTACCGAGCGAAAGCAAAACGTTCAATAGGTAATGATAGCCTAAGAGATTGGGAGTCAAATACCGGTTAGAATTCTGAGTGCAAAGGTAAAAACTTTGAAACACGAGGGCAACGGCACAGATAAAGTACCGTTAATCCTTACTAGGTGCACATATATTCGCAAATGCGGGTCTGGATACAGCGAGTGAGATAAGTGTAATGCGGGAGAATCTACTTCCGCAAAGCCTAGTAGAGCCGCCAGGCACAGTAAGTTTGGTAATGCGTTCGGCAAAACTATTGAGGCAAGACTAACTACTTTGCCGGTTAATATAAATAGCCAGCGAAGAATCTCGGAGCATCATAGTGTAGACCTACTTTGTGCGCTAATTAATGATCAAGGTAGATTGGAAGCTTTTGTTAAAGGCTAAGAGCTCTCGGGCACCCTGTCAAACACCAGCTTCGCCTGCTCATGAGGCAGAACCATCGGCTGAGAAACCAAAGGTAGTGGCTTGCACTCATACCTTAGATGAAAAAGACGTTTCTGGGGAAGGTTTGCAAATTGATAAAGAGAGGGATGCGTCAATAGGCCAACGAAAAGAGTTTCGCAAAGCGCAGCTGGGTGACCCCACGCTAAAGATATCTTATCAAGATGCTCGCAGTGAGAAATAGAGCATGTTCATTTCAGACAAAGTGCTATACCACTCTGACTCAATAGCGGGCACCCGACTGAGTCAGCTAGTCGTCCCCAAAAATAAGCACAACTGAGGTCATGCATTTAGCTCATCAGCTGCTAGACGGGGGGCCACTTGGGGCCACGAAAAACAAAAGCTCGCCTTACAGTTCAATCCTCAAAAAACCCAAGTACAGATTACAGTTCAATCCTCAAAAAACCCAATTCATTCTCTTTTCATCACATCAGCGATCGCTAGTAACGAATCCCACAATTAGTATCCCAAATCATTCGATCCACGCTAGTAATGATTGTGTTTACTTGGGCGTCAAACTAGATAGAAACTTAAAATTCCACTCTCATATTTTAGATGTCAAGAAAAAGCTGTCTTATGGTATACGCATCCTCATTCGGTCTCGCCCTTTTTTTTCACGTTCCATTCTCTTGTCACTATACTACGCATTTATTCATTCTCACATCAACTACTGTATAACTACCTGGGGCACTACCTACAACACTCACCTCGCACCGTTACAGACTGTTCAAAACAAAGCAATTAAAATAGTCACTCCTAGTCCACATTACACCAATTCAAAACAACTAATCTACAGCTACAACATCCTTACAGTGCGCGATATGGTTAAGTATAATCTAGTCATATGTTTATCCAAGCATATCAATGAGCTATTTCCCATTTCCATCATCCCATCCTCCTCACTTCTCAATACCAACAACACCAGATTTGCTTACCACAAAAACTTCATCTTACCGAAAGCCCGGACTAACTATGACAAACAAACCGCTCGTTTTAGCTCACTTTTCATATGGAATTCACTTCCATCCATCTTAAACGTAATGAATCCACACTCGTTAGTAAAAGAATTGAAAAAGCTCTTTGTCAACCAATACAACACGTAGCACTTCATTCTCATAGCCCCTAAAGCATGCTCTCACACATATATGTATGTGTGTGTATATATGTGTGTATATATATATATATATATATATATGTGTATATATGTATGTGTGTATATAGGTGTGTGTAAATATATATATATATATATATATATATATATATATATATATATATATATATATATTTCTTTTTTCTTTTTACATCTCGTGTTTACATGGTTTCTTTAAATTATGAAATGTGCTTGATCACCCATATCATTATCATTATTGGAATTTTTCCCTTCCTGTCGAAGCTATGTTTTATTTGTTTTTATGTTCATCATGCACAGGAGGTCCCAATTCAGTCTCCGACTACGGGACCTCCTTCTGTATACTGTCTGTAATGACTTTACTTCATAGTAACAATAAAATTTGATTCTGATTCTGATTCTGAAGAATATAAAGTCAGAATAGAGCATACGGGCAATCACAACGCAATAAGTGAAAAAAGATTCATTGAGCACACATCAATATTGGTACGTGTCATGGAAATGTCTACACGAGCTCTCATGATCAATGCTACAAAACAGTAAAAAACAAAAAGGAGCGAAAAAAAACAAACACTGAGCTAAACAACAAGTGATCTTTAGCTTTTTCCGGAGGCAGTATCTCGAATAATTGTCCTGAATCATATTGGCGATTTCTCGGTTGATATTTAGGAAAAGTGTCATTATGTAATTGATTGATTGATATGTGGGATTAAACTTCCCCTAACCACCATGTCATTAGGTAGGCGGGCCTTTGAGTAGCATGGGTAGTTCGAAACATAGGCGTTCTGTGTCGGTTGTGTCAAAGCTGATATTGAAAACGGTGAGATGATGATGATGATGATGATGATGGAATATAATATGGGGGTCATGTAAACTTTGCCTTTGTGTATGTAAAGCGACCTTAAGTTGGATAAACCTATCTATTCTTAGTATATTTAGTTAGGAAAACGATGGCACTGTATGGTCATTTCGATTAAGGTTTTCGATGTAACGCACATGTTTGTGTTCCTAGATTATTGATCATATTCTGAGGTCTCAACTTTTTCTGTCCTCACCATACGAGTCGTCCTTTATACGACAGTGCAGTAATGATTTTACGATAATGCAACGGCTTTGCGAACTCTAACGAGGCCGGTAACGACTTTTCTAAATAAATAATGCCATTGCGGATCTCCTATAGGGGAAATCCGGCAACGCCTGCTTCCGAGGTCTCGCAAGAGCGTCATTTTTGGAGCTTCATAAAATGCTCGTCTATGCATGTTGGAGCCTTTCGTCGAATATAAAAGATAAGTGTATACGGCATCTGTTGACGACCGATTTATCTACAGTTGCGGATGAAACTCACATTGGAGGCCCACTAGAGTATAGCGGTTTAGAAGGGACGATGATCTTCGCATCTGAAGAGCTGAAAACTTATTTTCTGGTACACGAAAGGAGATGACGGCTTCAGTAATGGCTGATATAGCGTTCTGATAGAGTACCGCTGCTTCCGGTCGCATCGCGATCAAAAATTGCGTCCTCTATACCATCGCTCTATTCTTCGCAACGGCCGTAAACTCACAACTTTTTATGATAAGAGGTGTAAAATAGCGACGCTTCCACTCGGAAGCATTAGGACGTCTCTACGTGGTCGTCGCTGATCGCGAGTCAAGCACCGAAGACATTTAGGCGTAAAAAATAACAAACGGGAAAGCATTCTCTGATAACACTTTATAACGCCGTGACTACGATCTTACTTTAGTAGAAGGCTATAGCGAACTAGCTCGGGCCAGCGTCTTAGCCTTCTGGTAAATTCTCTCTCTCTCTTCATAAAGAGCCATCGTCAAAATGATCGGCATCGGCTATAACAGGAAGCGCAGAAACTGTTGAAGTAGACAGGAAATACCAACAAATGAAAGCAATGTGACGTATAGGACGAAACAAAAAATAAACAAAAGCAAAACAATGCGCAACTAAGCTCAAGCAACATACGCTGATCACCGAGGCCTGGGTTGTCGTTTATCGATATTCATCGATTGTTGCGACCAGCTTTTGCAGGCACCGGAGAACCGGGATGAAAAGACGAGGCAAGAGAAAGGCGAACTTAACAGACCGTTTATTTACATTATGTACATGGCGAGCTCCTGCACATGTCGAGCTCCCTATAATGAGCCGGGTGACTCATTATGAAGGGTACGCTCTCCCCAGATCTCTAGATCTTGGAACGCGGGCAGATGGCACTTTCCAATCACGTGTCACACACCACCTGCGAGGTTGAGGTGCATACACGGCCCAGTCAACGTCCACTATTGAGGCGTGGTCACTGCACTGCGATGTGGCACCAACGTGGCTCTTTTTTGTCGTGTGTGTGCCGTTGGGCGTGGGTCCCAAGCTCACGACAGCATACATAAAAGGCCACCGCAACAAAGCTTCAAAGGCTCCGCCGAACAGCTCACTAAATTAGCGGGGCGATTTGCGGCTCCCGCCACTGTCTTTTCTAAGGAAGACGTTGCTACAGCGTAAACACTTACCGTCGTCTCGTGAAACCGCTTATGGCGTTGGGCGAAACGACTCCGCACGTTCCGTCTAGGAAGGACAATACATGGCGGACATAGGTAGCTCTCGTTTGGCGACTTGTTTAAAGATAAAAAAAACGCCACTCTCTCGTAAGCCTGCAGGCACCGGTCACAACAATATTCTATTATGCGAGGGCACCTCCGATTCAGCTCAAGCGGCGGAGACGGGAAAACAGAAAGCTGACATTGCGCAAGGATATTTAATCATTTACCTTTCCGTTAACTGCTTGTCGAGTCGTTGGGACAGTTCACCAGCACGTCGACTGTGATGAATTTGGAAAGATGCGTTCCATTCATTCATAGAAAAAGTGGCGGAATGGGATGCTGGTTCCATGTGGCATCACGTCAACAAACACTACCTTTCGTCATTGTCGAAATTATCACGTGGACAACAAGAGTAGCATCAAACGCGTGATATATCAGACCCTCAGAGGACCAGATCAATTTTTTGTAATGGAAAATTTCTCAACAAGTATTTGAAATTTGTTTCTCACTCTTCATTGATATCAGATATTTAAGCAGCAGTATGTCTCCATATGTCACGACAATATCTTCGTATTTTTACTTTCATAAAGCACGCTACCGGGGCCCTGTATTTGAACGTCATAATAGATGAACGAGTGGAGCATCGTTTCATAATCAAATGCAAGCACGGCTAACTCTCGATCGCATCACTATATTATGGGTAGTGCTGGTTTATTGTATATGATATGTTCGCATGTAGGCAGAAATAAATGACAAATAAGCACACGATAGCGCACCATTTGCTTCCATCAAAGAGAAAATAACAACCATAAATTATGTTTGCGCTTGACGTGAATTCGCAATATTAAGAAGCCAGCCTTTCACGGATGCTAGAGTTTACATGTCCCTGCCTTCATGTAATAATGGGGCTTTCCACTTAGCTTTTTGTTAATTTTTTCTCTTGTGCTGTCCATGCAATTTTTCTTTAATCCTCGTTGGTGCTGTCAAACGATTGCTCTCCAGATTCCAGCCGCCTTGCATGCGTAGATGCGTAGCAGATGCGTACGCCCAGCCATCCTCTGGAGTGATTAATATTCTCAGTAGAATTGACATTTGTCGATAGTGAGGCACTGGGCCAACTTTTCATTAACTTGATTAGAATGCTTTGTTTTCGATGCGTACAAGGGTTGTTTTGCTTGGTACCCACACATATATCATTGCGCAGCGCCATCCAATTTACCTGAGATGTATGTATGTAGGTATGCATGCATGTATGCATGTATGTATGTATGTATGTATGTATGTATGTATGTATGTATGTATGTATGTATGTATGTATGTATGTATGTATGTATGTATGTATGTATGTATGTATGTATGTATGTATGTATGTATGTATGTATGTATGTATGTATGTATGCATGTATGTATGTATGTATGTATTAAAATAGAGGTGTTGTACGTCGAAAAAGATTCAGACGCAGCTTGGCAATATGTGCTTTATCAGGCAGGTCTGGCTAATGGCGAGCGGCGTGCGCGAGCTACTACTGCAGCCACCGATCATCATCGTCTTCTTCATTGCCAGCAGAGCGTCCGTTATTCAGATTCATTAATTCATTACAATTACTCCCCGCGAATTAAGGAGCCATCCTGGCGACCTATGGACCAGTAAACACAGGAGGGTCGTAGCAGGGCTTAAGTCCCGAGACGTGGACAATTTCCTGGCCACGACGACGTTGGTCAGAAGATGGTTCCAGTGGCTCAATGAGGTAATTCACTGGTGACGTTTTTTGTAGCACACGATATGGGCCGTGATACCTAGGGACCAACTTGGTAGAAAGGCGAGGTGTAGCAGAAGGGACATGCAGCCATACGAGTGAACCTGGATCATAGGAAGTAGTGTTATTTGATGCGTCATGGTGGTGCTTTTGGCGTCCTTGGTCTTGGGTTGTGAATGATCTTGCCAGTTGGCGGCATTCTTCAGCGTATGTAGCGGCTTGAGACAAAGTCGTGGACTCTGAGGAGTCAGGTCTGTACGAAAGAATGGTGTCCATAGTGCAAGAAGGTTCGCGTCCGTAAAGGAGGAAAAAAGGAGAGAACCCAGTAGTGCTTTGAATGGCGGTATTATAGGCGAACGTGATAAACGGGAGCACTCGGTCCGAATTGGAGTGGTCTGACGAGATATACATAGACAGCATGTCACCAAGGGTTCGGTTGAAGCGCTCTGTCATTCCATTGGTCTGGGGATGATAGGCGCTTGTAGTGCGGTGAACTACGTGGCACTCACGCAGCAATGCTGTGATGGCGTCTGACAAGAATACGCGACCACGATCGCTCAGTAACTCCCGAGGTACTCCATGACGTAATACGATGTTGTGAAGTACGAAAGTCGCAACGTCTTTTGCTGTAGACGAGGGAAGGGATGAAGTTTCGGCATACCGCGTGAGATGGTCGACGGCAACTATGATCCAGCGGTTACCATCAGCAGTGTTGGGAAGGGGACCATAGATATCGATGCCGACGCGGTCGAATGGTCTGGACGGGCATGGTAAGGGTCACAAGGTACCGCTAGCGTGATAAGGGGGAGTTTTTCGTCTCTGGCACGTCGAGCAGGCCCGAACGTATTGTCGTATAAAACAGTACATGCCACGCCAGTAATATCGGAGACGTATGCGAGAATAAGTCTTCAGAAAACCTGCGTGTCCACATTGGGGGTCGTCATGAAACGTGGAACAAATTTCGAATCGCAGATGACGTGGAATCACGAGTGGCCACTGACGTCCACCGGGTGCGTAGTTGCGTCGGTACAGCACGTCGTCGCGAGTGGCGAAGTGCTCGACTTGCCGACGCAACGTGCGAGAAGGGGGGGAAGCCGTCCGCCCAGCCAGGATGTCTAGAATCGAAGCATCCCACGGGTCCTTGCTTTGCTCAGATGGCATGTCGGCGATGGTGACGGCAGTGGCATCACAGGTTAGACTTTCGCAGCAGTCCGGGTCAGGGGGTAGGGGCGAACGGGATGGGGCGTCTGCGTCTGAATGTTTCCGGCCGGAGCGATAGACCACTCGAATATTATATTCTTGGAGGCGTAATGCCCATCGGGCGAGACGGCCGCTTGGATCCTTCAGTGACGACAACCAGCAGAGGGCGTGGTGGTAAGTCACGACGTCAAAAGGGCGCCCGTACAAGTAAGGTCGAAATTTCTCTATCGCCCAAATAATGGTCAGGCAGTCCTTTTCAGTGACGGAATAGTTGATTTCGGCTTTGCTAAGAGTTCGGCTTGCGTAGGCAGCCACGTACTCTTGGAAGCCGTCTTTCTTCTGTGCAAGAATAGCGCCTAGCCCGACACCACTAGCGTCGGTGTGGATCTCTGTGGATGCCGATGGGTTGTAGTGTCGCAGAATAAGCGGCGACGTGAGGAGGCGGCGCGAGCTACTACTGCAGCCACCGATCATCATCGTCTTCTTCATTGCCAGCAGAGCGTCCGTTATTCAGATTCATTAATTCATTACAATTACTATGAATCTGAATAACGGACGCTCTGCTGGCAATGAAGAAGATGATCATGATCGGTGGCTGCAGTAGTAGCTCGCGCACGCCGCTCGCCATTAGCCAGACCTGCCTGATAAAGCACATTTTGCCAAGCTGCGTCTGAACCTTTTTCGACGTACAACACCTCTATTTTAAGTGGTGGAGGAGCCGGGATTCCCATCAACCTGGAACTTCGCAATCGGACGCTACCCTCACCGTTCACCATGACTGCTCCTAGCCCTTCTCAAGCTGCCTTACCAACGGCAGTCTACTGCACTGGCGTACCTCGGCAACGCGACCCACCAATTTTTCGCGGCAACGACGAACAAGACGTGGAGGACTGGCTCGTCGAGTACGAAATCGTAAGCGCTTTCAACAAGTGGAACGCCTGCGACCAGCTCACAAACGTGCGCTTTTACCTCGCTGATGTGGCCAGCCTCTGGTTCAAGAACCACGAAGGCGAAATCACCAACCGGTCCGCCTTCGAGACCATCATCGCCGTGGTCTTCGGCCGTCCCGCCGTGCGCCGGCTTCGCGCGGAACAGCGTCTCCGTAGTCGAGTCCAGCGCAGGGACGAGACCTTTACGAGTTACATTGAAGATGTCTTGTCTCTTTGCAAGCGCGTCGATGCATCTCTAACCGAACGCGACAAAACCAAGCACATCATCAAAGGAGTTGACGACGATACCTTCCAGATGCTCGTCGCTAAGAATCCACAGACCGTCACCGATGTTGCCCAGCTCTATAAGAAGTACGACGAGTTGCGTAAGCAGCGTGTCTCGACGCGCAAGGCCGCTGAAGATACGGCTGAAGTTTCTGCCCTCGTGCATGACGTCGCTGCTGATCACACCATCTTACTGCCCCACATCAAACAATTCATTCGTGAAGAAGTTGCGCGTCAGCTTTCTCTTGTGGCCGAAGCATCCGCACCAGTGACCTCGTTAGACCCACGTTTACGCCAGGTCATTGAGACACAGGTCACGCACGCACTGCCTCCATCGCCATCCGTCCCTACGCCGCTGACCTACGTTGCCGTTGCTGCTAGACCCTCAGCCCCACCTGTCTCTGGCGCATACTGGGGCACCGGGTCCTCTTACCCTACGACGCTGCCTACATACCCAGCACCTCCACCACTTAAAATAGAGGTGTTGTACGTCGAAAAAGTTTCAGACGCAGCTTGGCAAAATGTGCTTTATTAGGCAGGTCTGGCTAATGGCGAGCGGCGTGCGCGAGCTACTACTGCAGCCACCGATCATCATCGTCTTCTTCATTGCCAGCAGAGCGTTCGTTATTCAGATTCATTAATTCATTACAGTATGTATGTATGTATGTATGTTTGTATGTATGTATGTATGTATGTATGTATGTATGTATGTATGTATGTATGTATGTATGTATGTATGTATGTATGTATGTATGCATGTATGTATGTATGTATGTATGTATGTATGTATGTATGTATGTATGTATGTATGTATGTATGTATGTATTCTTGCCACTGTTATTGTTTTGTTTAAGTAAACAGCTTGCTCATAAATCGACGGCTGATACCGGTTCACCTGTTTTAGTTGAACTTGTTCAGAGTACAGAACAAATACGAAATGGCGGAGGATGATTTCAGCAAAACAAGTGGCTCCAAAGTATACGAAGTGTTATTTCGGAGTTAGAAATGTGAACGTTATCTTGATTTAAAGAAAACGGTCGGTATAGAACAGACTTACAGTAAGTTCTAGGTGGCAGCCATCTTTGTTGGTGGGGCATGGGGGGTGCTGCTGATTACGTTGAACGGACGACAGCGCTATCATCCAGCCTGTTCTTAGCACATGCGTGATAGCCGCCAGTGTTCGCTCGTCATCGGCTGTTACGTAACTATCACGCAGTCCATACACGCTGTCCTCGCCGACAAAAGGCAACTGGGAATAAGATTATGCATGCTTGTTCTAAACATGGGTGTGAGAGTAAAAATAATCGGTATATAAATAAGTACACATAAGGAGGGCTGTGTAGGATACCCTTCCAGTGTATTGGCCTCAAGCGCTGAGGAATAGTGCACAAATTGATGTTTGCTAATAAAAGCCAGGCAGTTCCCGTTCGAAAGTCGGAATCTCTCATAGAGCGAACCGAAGCGGTACTTTATATTGGTGCCTACTGAAGTGTCTAACGTAGTGCACACTCAGCGATTGCAGGTCGTTTGTCTTGCGCAACATGCACGACGCTTGTGTATCCCTACATGTTGCCTGGAGCCGTTATAGCATACGCAAACTAGGAGGGGGGGGGGCAAAAACGGCGTGCTTTTATTATAAAGCCCGACGAATGGCCCTACAAACGTTGCAAACTTTGTCGATGCAGCAATGGGTGCTCTTACTTGTTTCTTTATTTCCTTCGTTAAACTCGCATGTCTGCTGAACCGGTGGCTTGGTCGACGTGACGCAGTTCGGGAGGGTTTCGTCTGTGTTGATGACTATTCACGCCTATAAAAAAGTCGAAGTGTCTTCCGCAAGTAGGTGAAGAGATCTGATCTGAAGAGCCTCGTCCAGAAGAGGGGCATTGTAGGTACAACGAGAGTGACGTCGATTCTTTCGATTTCTGTGAAGTTGTCGCCAACGAAAAATTGTATGGTTTTTGAGACTACAGGTAACGTTATTGCAGGATAAACCAGGTTTATATTAACGCCACTGGTGATCCCGAGAGTTGAATGTCCGACGACATTACAAAGCTCTTGAACCTCAGAGGAAAAACGGGATAAGAACTATAATACTCGTGTGTTTCCCGCCATGTTACTATTTTTAACATCAAAGAGCGCTGGAGTAAAAGCCGTCAGGACATCAACGCAGCACGTCACCACCGCTTTGATGAAAAAAAGCATGCACTCCCGAGAGACATAATCTAGTAAAAGAAGCCAACAGTATTCTGGCTCATTGAAAGTCGTCTCTTGAGAATGCTTCCACAAAGCACTCTAATAAACCCCTGAAAAGTAAGGCAGAATGAAGATTGGATTGAAGATGCAGTGCCGCTTATGGGGAGAAAGGCTGCTCGTCGCGTGAGACAGAGGACGTGCTCGCCAGAGATAAAACGTTGGATGCTACCTCTGTCATTGATCCTCCTGAGACGCTCGATGAAAGGGACACAGAGACGCTTAATAAGGAACTGCCACGTCGTCACATGCTTTTGCGCGAGAAGAGGAAGTGTCTTGGAGTTCTCAAACGATGTTACCTTGCTTATGCGACTTTACCTTTATCGTTTATCTTGAAGCTTCGCTCTCCAAGAAAAAAATCGATGTCGGTGCATTACTTCTTGCTATACCAACCTATGCAGCGGCAGCCTTTAAAGAGTAACACCTGTGACAGAAGTGGTTATGGTGTTTATGAATGAAAACAGATTATGAATTTTGTAGCGGTATAACGACCACTAAATTCTAATACAAATGATAGCACACACACACACACACACACTTAAACACACACACGCACACACACGCACACACACACACACACACACACACACACACGTGCGCTCGCAAAATACACTTCTTAAGCACCACGAGTGCCCACACTCAAGAGAAATAAGCAAAAAAAAGAATTCTTGATTATGCTTGCGTCGTCGTTGTTGGCCTTATGTTGGCTTGTGCGCTCCTGTCGAAGAGTCAGCTGCAGTGACCACATCGATCTTTCGTCACTTCAAGCCTTAATATTTCCATTAATATTTATCTAGTTTAAATTCATTCCTGAATACGGCATTACAATATAATTTACGCTAGCACTAAAGTAACATTTTTTGGCAAATACTGGTCTGCGTACTAGTTTTGCCGCCTTCAGGTAGCGTACGACAGCTAATTGGTCAGTCGCATGCACTCAATAAGTAAGTTCTCTGACGCCGCGTTACGCAAGCGGTTTTGCAACTGTACTGTGGCCCGTGGTCAGTTATTGCTGTCCTCAACTGTTCTTGCAAAGTATTTTTCCGCCAACTTTTTATTGCCCTCAGAAGTACCGACGGCAAGCAGTTGTTCATCCACTTTTACCTTGACTAATTACTTAATAAGTAAATTTCATTTAGCAATTCTTGCAGCACACCTAAAGCTTTCTTTATTAGCTTTAAAATGTGTTATTATGGTGTTTTATAGGTTTTATTATGGTGTTACTATAGTGACCGATCAATACACATTCTTTCGTTCATTTAGATAGATCGAAATAACGGCGTGTATAAATTGAGGTAATGAGTCGTCTACCTGTGTGCAGCTTTCATCGGAGGAAAGTCAGGCTACAGCTGATATGTCAATAAATGAATCCACTCGACCGTCTTCATTACTTTGAATGTTTTACATCCGCCCCGGAAATGTTGTGTTTTCTGTATGCATAGGCACACAACACTTCCTCGTGATAGACCTTATGCTGGGAGCTCTTCGCTTCAGTCCATGTTTGATTTCCCGATTGCCGTTTCTGCATTCGAATGTGGTTCCTACTTGTGTGGCCTGGGTTTGGTTCTAAAGTAAACGTTCCAAACAGTTATAACAGGTTTCATTGCATGCCAATACTTCACACAATTTTATAGTTTGCAGCATTTGACATAATATTTGAAAGCATAGAGTACCAGTACTCTAAATTGTTGAGCACTTTTTTTAAACACATTATCCCAGATACAGGTTACCGCTATCGCAGAGTAGGGCGGATATGTACTGAAAATGAGCAACAAATACATTCAACTTTCTTTCATTTCGTTATTTAGTATATATCGCTTCTATATTGATCACCCTGCGTGGAATTCTTGTACGCAGTAGCATTAATAAATAAATCAGTACATCAATAAATTAATAAATATTGCTTTATGTCATATTTAATATTTTAAACCCTCACACAGCCAACCCGCTTACGTCTGCCTCATAGTAAGTTATACACATCGCCTTCTTTTCTTTTAAATGCCGAGATTTTTAGGTGTAATTTTGCTTCACGGCGTCACTCGTATCTCACTACTATGCAACAGCAGTTTTTACTGTGATGTTAATCGTTCCAATTTTCGTAAAACACAAACACACAAAATTTAGTGTATTGGGTCGTCAATTGTAAATACATTATAGGCAGAATGCATGCGATACGAAGGATTCATTGTCATGAAAGCAAAGTTTTTGGTGGCTGGGTTTCAAGGAACAAGAGTGGGTGATTGGGTGTAAGAACAGCAAAGGCGTGATGTAGTTACGACCAGAAGAGCACACTTGAGCGACATGCTGACAGTAGTATTGTTTTCTTTTTTAGTGTTGCTATAAATAGCTGATCACCCACTTACCACGGCTAGCTGGTGACCTCGTTTTTTCTTGCACGTGAAAGTTCATTTGTAGGGAAACACTTCGAAGCACTAATTATTACTTTGAAACACTGAATTACCGTCTATCAAGTGTGATGAATAAATGAAAATTAGCTATTGATAATCTACACGTATTATCTAAAACTGATATGTGAAATTGGGTGTGCTGATTCCGTTTTTCATGAATGCTGGGTGATTGCTGTTACGGTTACTTTGTTTCAGACATTGTTATCCTATGATTGGTCTTGTATGCAATTCAGAGTCGCTTTTTCCAGTATTTGCTGTCATGGGCCACTCGCGCGTTTCTTTCTGTATTGTCGCTTTTTGCTGTCTGTAATACTTTTTGTAATTTTGTAACGTAGATTTTTTTCTGGGTGAAAGGGCTAGTCAAGCTGTCACATGCAGCGTTTTTCCGTTCACACCAGATCACTTATGCAACGTATTTCATCACGTGGTTAAAAAAATCACACAGTGGTACAAAAATTTCAGGCTAAAATTACGGGGCGAGGCGGCGAAAACCATGGGAGCGCCTCCTTCCTCCAGCGTCGTGGGCCCGCTTACGTGGTCCCTGCAACTGCTCCAGTGCTACTGCTTTTTATATGCTTTCATAGTAGTTTAATTACACTCTGAGAGCAAACAACACCGCATCACTAGAACTTCAAGAAATTATAGAGCTTCAATACACTAAATTTTGTGTGTTTGTGTTTTACGAAAATTAGAACGAATAACAGCACAGTAGAAACTGCTGTTGCATAATCGTGAGATACGAGTGACGCCGTGAAGCAAAATTACACCTAAAAATCTCGGCATTCAAAAGAAAAGAAGGCGATGTGTATAATTCACTTTGAGGCAGACGTAAGCGGGTTGGCTGTGTAAGGGTTTAAAATAGAAATTATAGGGTGTGTTTTGAATAGGAGCTACTTCTGCTAACTCCGGCGTATTTCAGTTGTAATTTAAGTCTGTTGATCAGTTTTCGCTGCTCCCTTGGAGGGGATGGATGTAGACCACCCCGGGCGCCTGCCGGCACCAGCGGCGTCAGCGGCGGCCGCCTCCAGGAAGCGGATGGAACAAGCGAGTGGCAGCGACAGTGAAGATACTCATGCTTACTATCTCAGCAGTGAGGACTTCTCAGATGACGGTTTCCAACCTGTGCTGAGCCGTAAAGCGAAGAGGAGGAATATGAGGACATCCTCATCCTCAACTATTCAAACTGTAAGTGAAGCGCCAAAATCGAACACTTATACCATCCTGTTTCTGCCTGCACTTCCTACCGTCAGCATGAAACGCCTTAACAGACAGTCTGTGTCGGGGTCTCTGGAAACGCTCGTGCCAAATGAGATCACGGACATAAGAGTGAACGCCAGAAAGAATATACTGGCTGTGGACGTTTTGCACGCAAGTGCGTTGGGCGCTCTGCGCAGTGTCTCTGACTTGAACGGCAACCAGGTGCACTCTCATGTTCCCTTGGGATGTGATGTAGTAACCGGCGTGATCTACGACATAGATGTGGCTATTTCCAATAATGACTTACAATTACTTGTCAAGTCAACAACTGATACTCCAATTGTTGATGTCACCCGGCTAGGCAAGTCTCACTGTGTGAAGATTGCGTTTAAGAGCACATCAATCCCCTCTCGTCTGAAGGTGAAGTACTTCAGACATGCTGTGCGACCTTTCATTCCAAAGCCTCCCCAGTGCCGTAAATGCATGAAACTTGGACATTTGAGCAGCGTCTGTGAGAATTCGGTGGTATGCCACCGCTGCGCCGAGCACCATGAAGCGGATAAGTGCGTCGCAACTGTCAAGAAATGCTCTAATTGCAATGGATCCCATGAAGCCACATCGAAGGACTACCCGCGGATTCAGAAGGAAATTGCCATCTTGAAGGGGATGGTGCGCGATCACTCATCTCATCGAGAAGCCGCAGCTAAAGTCAGAAGGCGTCGTTCACGTCGACGTCGGTCTTCGAGGACGCCCGCTACCTCCTCGACACGTTTGCCAGATCCCTCATCAGTACCACCTCCTTTGCCTCCCAGACCACATGCCGTGGGAAAGGCTGTAAAGGACAAAGCCAGTGAGCATACCCTAACTGCGACAGAGTGGCCTGCACTTCAAAGGGAAGCAGCATCAAGCGAACCGAAGGAGTTTCATGACGGCCAGTCCGCGATTCCGGTTCGAGATCTGTCCAACCAAGACAGGCAAGTGACTGCAATCGTGCAATCATTAATTGCCACGATTCGCACGCTACTGAGCAGCATACAATCTCCGCCTGCTAAGAGTGCACTGCAAATACTGGATGCACTGAATCCAGTTCTTGCTAACTTCGTATAAGCTCAATGGCTCAACAAAATCTTATCTTCCGCACTGAAGTTAAAAGTGCGTCGATTTTTCAGTGGAATGCCAGAGGCATGAAGTCCCGTATCCCGGACTTTCGCCAATTTGTTCGGGCAAATCAATTCCCTATACTTGTCATATGTGAACCAAACGTATCAACGCCTTATAGATAGTCCGGATATGAAGCTTTTTGTTCAGCCGCTTGCGAAGAACGAAGCAAAATAATTGTTTACATTCGCACAGACTTGACTTATCTTTCGCACCCAATAAGTTCAAATGATGACAATCAGTACGTGTGTCTTCGTTTAAAGAAGAATACAGTTTTGTTCACGCTTATTGGTGGATATATATCTCTGTCATCGCGATTTGACTGCGACAGATTAAAAGACATCCTAATGAGAACCGATGGGCCATGGATCATCACCGGTGACTTCAACGCCCATCACATGCTTTGGGGGAGCACTAGGATGAATTCCAGGGGCCGGAACATTGTTACATTCGCTTCCGATTATGACCTTTCCATCATGAACGATGGTACCCCCACATATCTGCGGGGTCTACGTATGGCAGCTGCCTTGACCTGACATTGGTGTCACGGTGCTTCTCTCACAGAGTTAAGTGGTTTTGCGATATTGAGACTCATGGGAGTGATCACATACCCACCTACGTTACAGTTGATGGTATCATAAAAAATTTCTCTTCCGGTGTTGCAATTGGCACTGACTGGTCGATGTTTACATCGCGTGTTGAGAACGCTTGCCAAGAAGGCCTCGCCTGCAGCCTGGAAAATACCATAGCGGAAGCTATGCAAGCGTCCAAATGTAAATTACCATTTTCGTCTAAAATAACACAGTTTGACATCGAACTGGAAAAATTACGAGCTATACGAAGCTGTGCGGAACGACGATACAGACGCACTAGATCAATTTACGATCTGAGGGAAGCAAGGCGGCTCCAGAAAAAGATTCAACGACGCATTTACAAGCTGGAGAGCGAACGCTGGAAAGCATTCTGCAAATCTCTAGACCCTCATAAACCGCTGTCATATATCTGGAGAACAGTTCGTGGTCTTCGCTCCTCTCCGCAACAACGGCACCCTTTTAAAGCTTTGGCACTCCTTCATGGAAAAACAGACCTCGAGGTGGCTGAAGAATTTTGCACGAGAGTTGCCGGGAATAGTAGGAACGAGAGCATCGACGCTGTGATCGTTCCTGAGACGCGATTACCAGAAATGGACATTCCATTCACCATGGAAGAACTGGAAGGTGCGTTAGTCGCTTCTGAGCACATGTCATCGCCAGGTCCTGATGGTATTACTTATAGTGCATTGGGACACCTTGGGCAAAAAGCCAGAAAAGAACTTTTAACATGCTTCAACAACTCCTGGCTCAGCGGCAGTGTTCCCCGAGAATGGAAAATAAGTCGAATAATACTTCGTCTCGAGTGGTACTTGGAACGATACACCAAATACCCTTCTTGCATGGCAGGCTTTCGTAGGAGCCGCTCCTCCATTGACTGTGTGCTTGACTTATCGACATTTGTTCAACAAGAAAAAAGTCGCAAGCGCATATCAGTGGCACTCGTTCTTGACGTGAACGGTGCACATGATAATGTAGCTCACGATGCCATCCTCACTTCGCTCGCAGCAATGGGCATTGGTGGACGAATGTTTCAATGAATAAAAGAGTATATAACTGGCAGGGGTTTCTTTGTACAAACATATGAGGGTACAACTGCTAAACATTACACCTACTGCGGAGTACCTCAAGGAGGTGTTTTAAGCCCCACATTGTTAAACGTTGCCCTCATTGGTCTGGGGAAGGTTCTGCCAAAGTCGGTGTGCCTATCCATATACGCCGATGATATTTGCCTCTGGAGTGTTGCAGTTACTCGCCCTCAGGTGCGTGCACGAATACAGCGGGCAGCAACCCTCACAACAGCCTACCTTCAGAAACAAGGCCTAAATATATCAACTGTGAAGTGCGCGTTGATGGCGTTTACACGCAAACCAATGACGCCATACCCTGTTTACATCAATGGGCAGAGTGTCAAATATGCACGGACGCATCGTTTCCTGGGCATAATAATCGACAGAAGTCTTTCGTGGAGCCCACATTGTGCGTACTTGAAGAAGAGACTGCTATCTATTGTGCATATTATGAAATTCTTGTGCGGTAATTCATGGGGAACTTTTGTGTCCTCCATGCTACAGCTGTACAGGGCCCTATTTCTGGGTCTATTGCGCTACAGCTTGCCGGTACTGACTAACACTTGCAAATCGAATACTCATTCATTGGAGAGTTTTCAGGGTCAGGCACTGCGTATCTGCCCAGGACTGCCCCGATGCGCTTCTACTTATGCCACAATCATGCTTGCCAAAGACCATCCGGTCAGGACATATATAGTTGTGGATTGCCTCAGAGCGCACATTCGACATGATAGGCGTGTCCCCGACCACCACTTGGCCCTTCTACCTTCCGGAAGACCACGTGCTACGTTTTCAGACGTCATAGGCAAGCACCTAAACAGCATTCCATCAGGATATACGCCAGCTGCGAGAACGGCTTGTCCTTTGTGGTGCCTTGACCAGCCTCAAGTACGTCTAGAAATTCCGGGAATCAAAAAGAAAAGCAGTCACTCCAGAGTAGCATTGAAGCAAGCAACACTGCTAATATTACATGAGTTGTACTTAGACCGAACGCAGATATACACTGATGGGTCCGTCTCATCCAGCAGCTCATCAGGTGCCGCTGTAATTCCGGCTGCAGAAATGACAATCAAGTTTAAGTTGTCGCTAATGACTACATCTACGGCATCAGAGCTTGCTGCTATAAGGGGTGCTTTACAATATCTCGTTCAAGAACGTCCAGGAAAATGGGTCATATTCTGTGATTGGAAGGCAACGCTTCAGAGTTTGCAGTCTGCCATGCGTAGGAGGAGTCATGACCAATTGGTACAAGAAATAAGACATTGCCATCATGAAGCTCTAGCACGAGGGCATGATATTATATATCAATGGCTGCCTGGACATATCAGTATAACCGGAAATGAAGTAGCCGATGATGCAGCCCGCTTAGCCCATGAAGGAACCCGTGTAGTCCCGATTCCTCTATCAAGGAATGATGCAGCAAGACAACTTTACCTGCTGGCTCGAGATCTCACACGCACGTTCTGGTCGTCTACCAGCTTCAAAAGGTGTCAATGTTATGAACTGGATCTTTCACTCAAGCTAAAGCTACCATCACAACTTTCCCGCTCTGATGCGACACTGTTATGCCGCCTTTGGTTGGGTGTTGCATTTACAAAGGTGTACTCCTTTCGCATTGGTATGGCAGACACTCCTACATGCGACTACTTCGGAGCTGAAGAGACCATCGAACACGTCCTGTGCAGCTGCGCTTGCTACGACACACAGCGATGCCAGCTCCGGATGGTTTTGAATCGACTTGACCCCGGACCATTTTGTGTGCAGAAGATACTAGGACCTTGGGCATCTGCCTCAGTTGCGCAGAAAGCAACTAAAGCACTGCTACTTTACCTCAAGTCAACAAACCTGAGCGACCGCCTGTAGACTGTGTGTGCTCCTCGAGTGTTCTCGTGATTGTGTGTACCTTCTCATCTTTCTGCAACCTCTTTTCTCCCCTTTATCCCTTCCCCAGTGCAGGGTAGCGAACCGGAGGTGCGTCTGGTTAACCTCCCTGCCTTTCCTTGCATCTTTATCTCTCTCTCTTTCTATAGAGCTTCTTTATGCCGCAAGTCATTCGAGGTAGTGATGGAAATTCCCGTAGAATAACAAATAACTTGATCGTATTTCCAGCTATCGATTGATTTATTAATGAAGAAGTAGTTGGCCTCATTAAGTAATTCTACAGTAACATTACCTACGTGTAACAAACCCATTGTTTAGCTTTAGGAATTCTATTGTTGTGTGTTTCTACAAATTATATTCAACAATTTCTACAAACGTCAAGAGCAGTGTTGTAAGCAAATGATACTGCAATAATTTTTTTCTAGAAAATCGTATCGGAACTGCAAGGTTTCCTATGAAGTGGATGACTGTTGCATGCAGGTAATTTTTCGAGCCTCAAAGGTAATTTATTATGGCCGCATTTTATTCTGATTATACATTTTGTCTAATAACAACTATTTCCTTTCAAGTTCAACTTCACTTTTTTCAGCGAAGTCTTTATTCATACCTGTGCTAACTGTGAGAAGACTGTGTGCATGTATTTGACCTTCATACGCAGCCGAGGTTTGCGTCAATGAGAGACCTTCAGCGATGTGTAGTGCAGCGTAAGAGCAAAAATGAATTGTGCCTCGAGGTGCTGCAAACACCACAGGAACGTACGACGTCAAAATTGACTGCGCGTTGATACCGAAAGCGCAAACAGAGCCGAGAAGCGTCTGTGTATTGTTTGGTATTGTCATAGCATCCAGTGGAAGTTTGCAGACTAAGGGCTGTGGTTGAATAAACAAAGACACCAAGTAAAGTTCAATCTTTGTGAACCTATCATCAAGCCCTTTCTGACAGCGAGCAAAAACGGCATATTACTCGACAAACTACGTTTATTCGCGCTTAACTGCCACAAGTTTTTATGAGGGGTGGCGGTGATGTTACCACAGGCGGGGTTACACTGGCAGAGTTCACGCTGGCAAAAGCAAATAGAGATAGTATGCGTGAAGTGGAGCTGGTGCTGGTATAACCTGATAAATGCTCCCCAACATTTGCGCAGTCTCCGATGTGCAATTGTACTTTTTTATGTCATTTTCGCGTAAGAGCACTGCAAGGCTTCAGGAAGTGAAATGTACACTAGATAAACCTCTATGAAAACACTCAAAAGCGAATAATAAGCTATCACATGATAAGGTGAAACAATATGCAATATGTTTCAACCACAACGCATTAATTTAGGTCAAAATGTTGCACACATAAAATATTGATGTTTCAATAATCGCACAACTAACAGAAACTACCACCTTCCAGTTAACTAACATGACTGAAGTTTGAAAATTTTCCGTTAGGTCTGAAAACCGCAAAGCCGACGACATCAATTTGACAGCTGGTACCACCGAAGACGTGATTATGCGCACCGAAACTACGCTGCTCCATGTCTACGTGAACACTGGTCTGACCACAACTTGCTAAACAGCTAAACTTGCTAAACATCGTCAAAGCTAAACAAAAATTTCTATAGTTGTACACTCAGGAACGCCAGTTAGTTTTGCTAGCGGTGCACATATATTTGGGCAGCCACAGCAGCTGCTCTACAGACGCAGGAACCTGTCATCCCCAACGAGCGCTTGTCCCTGCAAATCTGTAGCGGATGCCTCACTAAATCTGTCGATTTCCCCCGCCCCCGTGGAAAAATAGCGGGTATGGTGCTTCCTCACAGGTCGATGAAATGACCGGAGCCCTCCACTACGCTGTCTCTTAAATCATATAGTGGTTTTGGCTTCTTCAATGACAACACTCAACAACAACAACAAAAACAAAAACAACAATATAATATTATTAATAATAATAATAATAAAAAATAATAATAAATATAATAAATAGATATTATTGTAATTGTAAAGGGGGTTTATTGAAGGACTGAGCAAGCGGGTGGTAGCTATAAAGGAACACAGGCGGACCCAGATGACGGTGCTTGATCGCCGATTTTGTGCCTTTTTCTTGTGCTGATGATAGCTGACCTGATGGTATCAACGTCTTTTTTATTGAAGCCATTCTGGCAATCTAACACGTGGGGACAAGCAGGTCAAAGTAGGGCTTCAGACGGTTTACGTGAACGATATCACGTCCACGCTGACGACGGTCGCTCGGTGGCGTGAGGGGTTCAATGCCGTAGTTCACGGGTGAAGTACGCTCGACCACGCGGTAGGGACCATTATAATTAGAGAGTAGCTTGGGTGATACACCAGGGAGCAGGGCGGTACATGTAGCCATACAAGTGCTCCAGGAACGAACGTTGGTGCAGAACGATGGTCGTCGTCACGGGTCTCCTTCTGGCGCTGTTGGTCGGATGTAGTAAGCCGCTTGGCTAGCTTGCGGCACTCTTCTGCGTAACGAGCGGATTCCGAGACAGGCTTGCATTCGGAGGGATCTGGCGAGTATGGCAGTAATGTGTCGATGGTGTGTGATGGTTGGCGACCGTACAGGAGAAAAATGGGGAAAACCCGGTGGTGACTTGCGTAGTGGTGTTATACGCGTAGGTCAAAAATGGGAGAACGAGGTCCAGTTTGTTTGATCAGAAGCGACATGCGTAGCGAGCATGTCCCCCAGAGTACAATTAAAGCGCTCAGTCAAGCGGTTCGTCTTAGGTGGTAGGCTGTACTCTTCCGGTGAACAATATGGCACTGTTGAAGAAGTGCTTGTATTACATCGGAGAGAAAAACACGCCCTCGGTCACTGGGAAGTTCTCGAGGAGGACCATGACGAAGCACAAAACGATTGAGTATGAAAGTTGCGACGTCTTGTGCTGCAGCTGTGGGGAGAGCATCAGTTTCAGCGTACCGTGCTAGATGATCCACTGCCACAATAGCCCATCGGTTGCCTGCCGTTGTTAATGGTAGTGGTCCGTAGAGGTCAATTCCTACACGGTCGAATGGGCGGTCTGGGCATGGAAAAGGCTGCAATGAACCTGTTGCAGGATGCGGCGGGCTTTTCCGCCGCTGACATTCGTGGCAGCCGCGAATGAACTAGCGGACGAAGGTAAACATTCCGCGCCAGTAATACCTTCTTCGTAGGCGCTCGTAGGACTTGAAAACACCGGCGTGACATTGCGGGTCGAAATGAAACGACGCGCTGATGGTAGAGCGCAGCGTTTGGGGAATGACTGGTAGACATTTCCTACCATCTGCTGAATAGTTGCGCCGGTACAAAAGGCCATCCCGAATACTGAAGTGCGGAGCCTGGCGGCGAAGGGTTCGAGTGGTTGGAAGTGTCGGTGCCTCGGATAACGCGTCAAGAAGTGAAGCAATTCATGGGTCATGGCGTTGTGCAGAAGAGATGGTGTCCTCGTCAAGAGCTGACAACGTGTTGTCCGAGGAAACAGATGCAATGTCCGGGGATAGGGGAGAACGTGACAGTGCATCAGCATCGGTACGCTTGTGGCCGGAACAATATACAACGCGAATGCCATACAACGCGAATGTCATATTCTTGAAGCCGAAGAGCCCAATGGGCAAAACGACCCGGTGGGTCCTTAAGCGAAGATAACCAGCATAAGGCGTGGTGGTCCGTTACTACATCAAAAGCACGGCCAAAAAGGTATGGGCGGAACTTGACAAGCGCCCATACGATCGCCAGGCATTCCTTCTCGGTGACGCTGTAGATTTATTCAGCCTTGGTGAGAGTTCTGCTGGCGTAGGCGACGACATACTCGGCGAATATAGGCTTGCGTTGCACGAGAACCGCACCGAAGCCGACACCACTGGCGTCGGTGTGGACCTCAGTTGCTTCCGTAGGATCGTAGTGGCACAGTATTGGTGGCGAAGTGAGGAGACGACGAAGGGTACAGAAGGCTTGGTCACACTCAGAAGACCATGACGAAATATCAGTGGTGCTGCCTATAAGTTCGGTCAAAGACGCAATGATAGAGGCGAAGTTGCGCACGAACCGGCGAAAGTAGGAGCATAACCCCACGAAGCTCCGTAACTGCTTCATAGTCGTTGGTTTGGGGAAGTCGGCGACAGCACGTAACTTAGCCGGGTCTGGAAGTATACCGTTCTTTGATAGGACGTGCCCGAGAATCATAAGTTGCCGAGCAGAGAAGTGACACTTCTCGAGGTTGAGTTGGAGCTGAGCATTCTTCAGGCACGTGAAGACGTGTTTAAGGCGCTCGAGATGTGTTCCAAAGTCTGGCGCAAAGACGACAATATCGTCGAGATAGCAGAGATAGATTTGCCATTTCAAACCCCGAAGAACCGAGTCCATCATGCGCTCGAAGGTGGCAGGCGCATTGCAGAGGCCGAAGGGCATGACATTAAACTCATACAGACCATCCGGTGTCACGAAGGCTGTTTTTGGTCGATCAGCATCTGCAAGGGGGACCTGCCAGTACCCTGAGCGCAAATCTAATGATGAAAAAAACTCGGCACCTTGTAAAGTATCAAGGGCATCGTCAATCCTGGGTAAAGGATACACGTCTTTTCGAGTGATCTTCTTTAGGCGCCGGTAATCCACGCAGAAGCGAACGGAACCATCCTTTTTTTTAACGAGCACTACAGGTGAGGCCCATGGACTCTGTGAAGGTTGAATGACGCCGCGTTGCAGCATATCGTTCACCTGTTCGGTAATAACTTGGCATTCCACCGCAGACACACGATATGGTCGCTTTCGTAGTGGCGCATGGGAGCCGGTATCGATGTAATGTAGAGTGGTAGAAGTGCGGCCAAGTGAAGGTTGAACAACATCGAAAGATTCGCGGTACTGGTAAAGGAGTTGGAGGAGTTCAGATCGTTCAGATGGTGACAGTCCGTCTGCGATCACCGAATCGAACACTTTCGAAGCCTGTAGATC
Source organism: Rhipicephalus microplus (assembly GCF_043290135.1). NCBI lineage: Eukaryota > Metazoa > Arthropoda > Arachnida > Ixodida > Ixodidae > Rhipicephalus > Rhipicephalus microplus. The sequence goes on along the minus strand of NC_134709.1, from coordinate 76,114,218 downwards.
AGAGTGGTTAAAAGCACTGACGGCGGCGAGGTCACTTTGGGATGATTCTTGCGGCACAGTAAAAATATGTCCGTTATCAATGGGCTGTACGCATCCAAGAGACTCGCCTTTAAACAGTTTGATGGTATGCGGAAAGGGATTGGTAAGGCAGAGAGCACTGGCTCCATTAGAAATTGAGAGGGCTGAATAAGGGAGCAGAAGTGGTTTCCGACTTAGAAAGAGGCTTGATGGCTCAAAAAATGCTACTTCATCACGCATGCCGTCGGAGACCGCAGGGAGCAAAACAGCTGTTGTCGGTGGAATGTCAGTGTCCTCTTTGACAACTAGCTTGTGCGCGGCTTGATCAGTGTGGCCGTAGGGCTGGTCGAACGACGGAAGCAGTTCAAGTTCGGAACGGGCGCAATCTATAACGGCACGATTGCGCGATAGGAAATTCCAGCCAAGTATAAGGTCTTGAGAGCACGAGGAAAGGACGATAAACTCAACAATGTAGTGGCCCTCCACAATTGTGGGTCGGGCAGAACAGGCGGCTATAAGTCGAACAGGTTCTCTATTTGCTGCACGTAAGGACATCATATCAAGGTACGTGGTCACCTTTTGGAGCTTGCGGCAAAGCTTGGCGTCTATAATAGACACAGCGGCACCGGTATCCACAAGAGCGTATGCATGGGCGCCGTCTACAAAAACTTCGACGATATTTGACGGCAAGGTGCGAGGACTTGAACATTTCGATAGCGCAGTTCTTGCCTCTTGAACTGCGACGGCTAGTTCCCTTCATTTTGAGGGGCTGGTCGTGGACGCATGGGTGACAAGGAGCGTCGATTGGGTGAAGGTGAGCGACAAGACGAAGTTGCCGGATATTCACGGGAAGACGTGTTTGACTGACGATCCGAACTTTCATAACCAAAAGGGGGTCGATCCATGTAGTTGCTTCGTGGTCGGACGTCTGTGTAGGCGGGCACGCGACGACGGCAATATCGGGAGATATGGCCAGGGCCGCCACACGCAAAACAGATCGGCCGGTTATCGCGCGTTCGCCAGGCATTTGCACCGAGGGGCGCCACCCACGCGGCATACGACTGAGTCGAGGCTGTGGTAGCGAGGGGAGGAGCCCATGCGACGGAAGACTGAGTAGGAGCGGTGACATGTGGCAGTCCATTGAACGGCGAGGGCTGGTGTGGCTGCTGCCTCTTTACTGCGCCAGCACAAGTAAGAGGCGCGGCGACAACTTGCTGCTGAAAGGGTACTGGCATAGTCTCGGCAATCTGGTCCTGAAGTGCATGTCAGAGCATGGGAGCTAACGGTGTTGGTGGTTGCTCTTGCTGCTGCTGCGGGAGCTGTTGGCGCTGACAAAACGGCAGGAGGGAAAGCTGACGTGCGGCCTCCTCACGCACAAAGTCTTTCATTTGTGCTAGAAGGCGGGAGTGGTCAGGTACGACGTCCAGTGCAGCGAGTGGTTGGTTAGGCTGAAATGGACGACAGGTGAGAGCTCGTTGCCGTCGCAATTCGTCGTAGTTCTGGCACAAAGTTACCACTTCAGACACCATGCCAGGAGACTTCGCAAGAAGCATTTGAAATACGTCGTCATCAACAACTTTCATAATGTGCTGGATCTTGCCACTTTTGCTCATGGCGTCATCGACGCGCCTGCAGAGATTGAGTATATCTTTGATATAGGCGGTACACCTTTCGCCAAGTTCTTGTGCCCGTGAGCGCAGGCGTTGTTCGGCGCGCAACTTCCGCACGGCAGGGTGACCGAAAACCGAGGATATTGCCTGCTTGAAAGTGGCCTAGTTTTCGAACTCGGATTCGTGGTTTGTGTACCACAGTTTCGCCACATTAGCCAAATAAAAGTTGACGGTGCTCAACTTAGCAGCGTCATCCCACCTGTTTGGTCCACTGACTTTTTCGTAGGACGATAGCCAGTCCTCGACGTCCTGGTCTTCGCCGCCTGAAAAGATCAGGGGGTCTCGCTGGTGAACCGGGCCGGGGCAAGTAGCGGCCGCAAGAGGGGCTGTCTGTTGGGCAACGTCAACTTGCATGGTCGACGGCAGGGTGCGGTATCAGAGTTCCAGGGTGTAGGTGATGTAGTTACCCAGCACGATCCACCATATGTAAAGGGGGTTTATTGAAGGACTGAACAAGCTGGTGGTAGCTCTAAAAGAACGCAGGCGGACCCAGATGACGGTGCTTGATCGCCGATCTCGTGCCTTTTTCTTGTGCTGATGATAGCTGACCTGATGGTATCAACATCTTTCTTATTCACTCCATAATAAATATTACTATATTAATAACATTATCAAATCTGTCTATTGAGTGCCCCTGCAACGGGCTTGCGCCATGCCTCATCAGTGACCGTTGTAAAATGCCGTTCTGTGTAGTGGGAAAAGGCTTCCGCTGGTGGCAACGTACTGCAAAAATATTAGGAAGCTTTAGAATAGCGCACCGCGAGCCCTTGCGGTGCGGTCGCTGCAACTGCGCATGCGTCGTAACGTGAGTCGGCGTTCGCGTTCGCGGACCGCACGCAGAAATTTCGAAATTGCGTGCGGTGATGGCGGCCCGCATGTGACCCGCAAGCGCCGGTTTCGAGTCTACGCTGTCGCTGTGATCATGCGTTGCAGTTAGCAGCAGGGCAAGCGCTATTCTAAAACTTATATGGCACCCGCTACGCCCGCAGCACTTGCAAACGGTATTCTAAAACTCCCTATTGCCTGGGAACAATGACAGGAAAGTATATTGATGTACACGATAGTTAAAGAGAACATCTGAGCGCAACATCGGTTCTTTCGCATGCCAGTGGCTGCAACGACTTTTGCGTAGGCGCAGTGCACGGTGCGAGTTGTGCCCAATCGCCATTCTTTATCGCCTGCGGCAGCGTTTCCAGGTGCTGTCAAGTGAACGATTCATACGACCATGACGCGAGCAAAGAGTAATTAACACAGTGTCTAACCCAACTGAATGAAAGTCGTGACAGCCATTGTCAGAATTGGTGCCGAGCCAGAACCTGCGATGTCGATATCTACCGTGCACGGCGGTGTATATTGGCGGCGCTGACAGAAACAACAAAAATACTGGTTTTATTGCAACCAGTACACAGAAGAAACATCAATGTCAGTTCATACGTCCCGCGTCTATATATAATATATTTGCGTGTTTTTTTTCGAAAACCGAGTCACCACCCTAGTTTCATGGAAGGTAGCACGTTTCTGCGATACTCACTCTGAATGGAGCATACAGCAGCTGTCGGTCTTGCGACAATAAAAGAGTCCTGGCATGGCTTTGTGCTTCCATTTTTCAGGTGTACAGCTGTCGAACTCGTAAATGATTCTTGTGTTCATTGCCCTTGTTGCGCGAAGGTTAGCGCTTCGAAACTTACTTTGCCGAGAGTCAGTATGACCGTGGAGATACGCACCCAAGACGAGAGCTTGGTTTCAGAATGAGACTTCGAAAAACAAAAGAATGATCCTTAAGAGGGGGAGTGATTGGGTACTAAATAGCTGGTTTTTTTATTTAATCAGATTTGTGGATTCAATTTAAAAGTTTCTAGGCGTGAATAGTTTCTTTGAACACAGCTTGGAACCAGCAACTACGAGGAGGTACTACGATGAGGTACAGTTGGCCTGACGTGAGGAGAAGTTTTCCTTGACGAGGATGCCGTTACGCAAGAAAAACAACGCCAGTCCTCGCTTGAACACCTTGGCAAACACGACAGCCTTTCCCTCGACAGCCTTTCCCACAAAGCCTTACAATTTTAGTGTCAGCTCGCGGTCGTTTTGCAGTCATCGACGCTCAAGGTTCCCAAGGAGAATTTGCCTTCCTCGTTTTCCGGCTGTGGTGGGTCAATGGAGGCTCGAGACAGGCAGTCGGCTTCAGAGTGCCTTCGCCTCGACTTGTAAACGACGGTGATGACGAATTCATTAAGTCGCAGACTCCACCGTGCAAGGCGACCTGAAGGCTCCTTCACGTTAGCTAGCCAACATAGGGTGTGGTGGTCGCTCACAACTTCGAAATGTCTGCCGTATAGGTAGGGATTAAACTAAGAGGTATCGCTGATGACGGCAAGACAACCTTTTCGGTTGTGCAATAGCTGAGTTCCGCTGTAAATAACGACCTGCTAGCATAACTGATGACCTTTTCAAGTCTGTTAATGTTCTGCACCAGGTCCGTTCCGAGCCACAACTGCTCTTGTTGGTATTTTCCGTGTCGACGTCTTTGTCGAAATGCGCAAGTATCGGCAGCCTCTGCAGGCTTCGTTTAGTTCTTGAAATGCTTCCTCCTGTGGCGTTCCCCATTTGAAATCGATGTCAGTCTTTGTAAGGTTAGTGAATGGCTTAGCGATTCTGGCAAAATTTCTGACGAAACGCCTGTAATAGGCGCACAGGTCTTTTTGCGGTGGGTAGCAGGAATGAAGCAATGGCGGTTGTATTTTGGGGTTCAGGGCGTACCCCGAGTTCCTCGTAAGCAAAGCGGCACTTTTCTGGCTTCAGAGTAAGCCTGCAGGTCTTGATTTCTCAAACTACAGCGTCGAAGTACCGCAAACGCTCGTCAAAGCTCGTGGAAAAGCCAGCGACATCGTCCAACTACACGAGGCAAGTCTGCCACTTAAATTTAGCCAGAATGGTGTCCATAACACAGTGAAATATTGCAGGCAGCGAGCAAAGACTAAAGGGCACGACCTTGAACTCTAAGAGGCCGTCTGGTGTACTGATGACAGTGTTGTTTCGGTCTCACTCGTCCGCTTCGTTTTGCCGGTGGCCTGTATTGTGGTCTATCGATGAAATCTATTTTGCGTTGTGGAGTCGATCGAGTGCGTCGTATATTCGGGGAACAAGGGTATACGTCCTTTCTCGCGATCTTGTTGAGGTGCCGATAATCAATGCACAAGCGTAGTTATCCATTTTTTTTTCTTCACTAACACCACTGCTGACGACCATGGGCTCTGTGGAGGATGAATAAGGTCGTCACGTAACACAATTTTGTCAACTTGTTTCTTTATGGCCTAGTGCTTTCAAGTTTAAACTCTGTACGGGCTCTGACGGAGTGGCCTAGCATTTTCTTCTCTTACAATTTGATGTTTAATGACAGGGGTTCGTCGAATCCTTGAAGACGCCGAAAAATAGTTATCGTGTATCAGGAGCAGGTTTTTAAGGTGATCTTGTTTATGCGTTGGTAGGCTTGGTGTAACGTCGAAAGCTGGTTGAAGGGTTTGAGTCGCCGGAGTAGATTCGGCAGAGTAGGTGAGGACGAAAGCGTTGCTGGCGTCCAATATTCGATGTAGGCAACCGTTGTGCCTTTGAAGACGTGCTTGTACTCATTGTTGAAATTCTTGAGCATCACAGTTGCTTTTCCTCCACAGAGCTCGGTAATTCCTCTTTCGACGCAAATATCTCGGTTGACCGACAGGTGGTGATTGCCTGCAACGGCGCCTTCGAAATCTTCTGGTTTTGGAGTGCCGATGGAAATGGTGAGGCTTGAGCGAGGTGGTAGGAGCACTTGCTCTTCCAGCACATTCAAGGCTTTGCTTCCTGGCGGCGTGCGCAGTGGCAATGCTGTTTCTGTGGATAGCGTTATCGACTTTGCTCTCGCGTCGATGACGGACCCATGATGGTTTAAGAAGTTCATACCAAGGATGACATCTTACGAGCAATGCTGTAGTACAACAAAGCTCGCGAGGTAAATTTTGTGTTTAATAGCGACTCTGGCTGTGCACATTCCTGCCGGCATAACTAGGTATCCTCCAGCAGTACCAGTTCAGTGTCTTCCCAGGCGGCCCTAACTTTGTTCAACTTCGTGGCGAACGTTCTACTGATGACGGAATAGTCGTCTCCGGTGCCGACGAGAGCTGTGACACTGTGGCAGTCGATGAGGACGTCGAGGTTGCTAGTTCGTTGCCTCGCGTTATGTAGTCAGGTCTTCTGCTGACCGCGAAATATCTTTATGGGAGCTGCGTTAGGGGTGAGGCAAGTTCTCGAGGTATCGTCGCGTCATCGTCGTTGGCGGAGGATCTTCACTAGATCGTCGTACAGCAACCGCACCTCCATCGATTGCTGCTCTTAGTTTTTCTTAAATGGGCTAGGTGACTGGCCCCGGTTTGTGCCAGCGTACTGCCGAGTGCCGACGATGCGGTGACGTGTAGCGGCCAAGAGAGGGTGAACGAGGAGATTTCCAGAGTGTCCTCTGCGCTCCGGGGAGATAGTCGGTAGTGTCACGTGGTCTTCCACCCCACAATAGACGCAACACGTCAATGGCGAGACCACGTAGTCCCGTCTGGTGGTACTGGCAGCGGCGATGCGTGTGCCTGGCTTCACCACAGTGGCAGCACATTGTGTTGTAGTCAGGGGCGATTTAGACGTCAGTGTTCCCGGAAGAAACGCGCTGGCCCGGTGGTGGGGGCATGGCATCGGTGGTAGTGGCGGCGGTGTCTGGTGGTAGAACTGTGGTGAGGTAGTGTGCTGACGTGGCCCTGGAGTGCGGCGGCACACTGCAGCGGCGTAGCCTATAGCTCCCGATTCAGGTTGTGGTGCTTCGGAGCTTCCAAGCGACTGCCGAACTTCTTCGCGGACAATGTCGGCAGTCGAATTAGCTTGAGGCTGCGTTGAGGTAACAGCTTGCACAGCTCCTCCTGCATGATCGGTCTAATGGTCTCACGCAGGTCATCGGAGCTGAAGGCTTCGGTGCAGTTGAATGAGGCGTGGTGGTTATACGGCGCTTTCCGCATCTCAAGCGCCTTTTATATAGTCGTGGCCTCAGTGAGAAATTCACTGACAGTATTTGGCGGGTTCCGTTAAGTACCACGACCAGCTCCCGCTTGACCCCTCACACCAGTAACCCGCGCTTCTTCTTCTGTGTGTGATTTGGTTCTGTTAACTCACCTTCAACGCAGCTTTTATCAAAAGTTCCGCAAGGTTCTGTACTAGGAACATTCTTATTCCGGCTTTATATTGATGACCTACGCTTGCACACTTCTGTGAAAATTGGGCTTTTCGCAGATGAATGCATCATTTATTATACTGTAAATCTGCATTAGATCATGCCATTTTTAACGATTCATTTTCTCTTTTTTCTAGCTCACCCTAATCTTGGCAAAAGCATAATAACTTCTCCAAAACATTCACTATGTTATTTACCAGGCGTTTCTACCCGTTGACGTTGGACTTTGGTTTTCACAGTAGTAATTTATTAGGGGAGTCCACATTGAATTACTTCGGTATCATTATGCCTCACAATCTATAATGGTCCAAACATGCTGATTTTGCATGCAGCAATGCCCTCAAGAGTTTAAATTATTTACATCGTAGGCTCCTTCTTGCTTCTTAGGAAACCAAGCTGCTTATCTACAAAACTCTTAATCCTTTCATTCTCGAATATGATAGTGTGGTTTGGAACCCCCATAGCCAGCTCTCACTACTCTTGTGAAGAACCACCACGTTGAATGCCTAAAATTTTCGCTAAGTTTAATCAATACTTATTTCTGTGCTTTCAAAACATATATGAAATTTTCCTGATCTTTGGACACAAGGAGTGACCATGCCTTTAAATTTCAACTTTTTTTCACGCACACTGACATGTTCAAATACAGCTTTTTGCTTTCAACTACAGAAGCCTTGAATTAGCTGCCTGGAAGCATTCGTTCTCTACCGCTTCAAAAATTTCTGAACACCTGCTCATGAACGTTGATTTGTTTTTTTTTGTGGTTTTGTTGTTTTCTCGCTTCTGCAATAGCCTCACTGAAGCTGCAGTACGTAAAATAAATAAAAAGAATAAATAGGTGCTGCAGGAATCCCAACCTTCTCTCTTTTTGTAGAGATGTCGTCACAAAGATTATCACGGTACTGCTCCCAATACATCATGCTCTCCGGGTGGGCAAACCCTCATTCAGTGAATCACTGTATCCCCTGCGAACTGCCTTCTTACCTTCTTTTTTGGCAAGCACCGGACAGTGCAAGCGCATTTGCAGGATTTAAAAACGGTGTGCTATCGCATTTGCTTTTCGCGCTGTTACACTGAGAGAGGCGGGGACGTCCCGCGTCAGCGCAACTGTTAGGCGCTTGGACGCTTCCCTGATGACAGTCATCGAGGGCGTAGTCCCGAAGGTCTTTGGGAAATCACTGCTACCTACAAATCTTAGCCCAGGCCGACATTCTTCGCTCTCTGAAATAGCGGAAATAAGGCGAGGTGCCGAAACAGGAAGCGAACGAAAAAGTGTAAATAGCCTCCTCACAGCAGGCATGCCATCCAGTCTTTCTCAGGGTTCACGGCATTCAAAGGCTACTACTACATGAGAGGTTATACATAACGAATAATAGTCATTAGCCATAAATATATAAATATTGATTTAAGTTATGAAGAAGTTTACATCGAATAATTTGCCAACCATATCAGCAAACTCCGACCAATCTGAAGAAGACTTCTTAATCGCAGATTTCTTCGCCAAACATTCAGTTTAGCTTTGCAAGAAAGATAACGAACACAGTGTGTCGTGCTAACCTATAGTCAACTACGAAGAGCGAGGTAGATGAAAACAAACATAGCTTCTGCAAATGTGATTTGTAATTGCAGTAAAACAAAATTAGATCAGCTTGCGATATCTTACGCAAGGATTGTTTACAGCAGAGCTGGTGTACACATTTGGGCTTCTCTTGTTATACCACCTGTACAGAATGATTGGGCGTTCATTGAGTGAGTGGGAATTCATAGTGATGAGAAGTTTAATCTACGACTCATGGCAATCCTTGTCCGTAACAGCTTTGCTGTAATATATTAGCAATTTCTAGAGTTTGGTATGTTGAACCAGACTGCGACTATGAGGAACGCCGTAGTCAGGTAATCGGCATAAGCTTCCACCACTCTAACTTTTGAACATGCATCAAAACATAAACGAACAAATATCCTAGTTCTTCACTCCCATCATAATGCAGCCCCTTTGGCCGGCAACCAAAGCCACCTCTCTACCAGATAAGGTGTATACTCACTAAACAAGCACGGCCGGAGGTACAGTTCTACCACTCTGTACAGCATAATTTTCTTAGTCTGTTCTCTAAGCTTTCAGCGTCGCATGCCTTCATATGCACATTTGTAACTGACATATGATGTCAAGTCTTGTAGATGCTATGCACTTAGGGGAACATGCCGATGAATAAAGTACGAATAGTGGCATCTTTTTTTGTTTTCTAGTAAAGGACTCCCCCCTTCACCCCCCTCCAAAAAAAACATTCCTGGCACGTGCAAAGTGCGCTCGATATTTCAAATCCCTGCGGAAACCTCTGGACCATGAAGTATGGCACGAACCCTCTGGCCCATGAAGTTTGCCACGAACCCACTCAATGTACAGCCATTTGCTACTTTCGCTTCACTGCGGCAGTAGCGCTGGGCCTCAGTTTGATCAGAAAGCTTCAATGATCGAAAAATCGAACATTGCCAAGCGCGAATACAGACCGGGAAGTGATGCGAAGCATGACTACGCCGTGGAATGGTCGGATGCCCACTATTATACGGTTTGGTGGGCAGTGCTGTACAAGTGATAGTCGCGTTGAGTTTCATGGAGCCTCGCAGCGGAGTATGCGTAAAAGCAACAGTCTTTAGGGGGCACCGATTGTCTTCTGATCTAGGTGAACAGAAATGTAACTTGGTGCGTTATACTACCGTTGCTGGATACTATTTACTGTACAAAATACGGGCCACGCGTTGAGCTAGCTAGTAACAATGATGCCATCTTTTACTTCTTTACATTTGATCAGTTGGGATGGCTTCGATGTAATCAGTAACGTTATATACAAGCCATTTTCAAGATAGGAGAAGACAAAGGGCATTTGAGATTCAACTATCTCAGTTCACTTACCTTTTTAAAGAAAAGGTCTTTTTGTGGCCATTTTATATTAAATAAATATGCGATATAATTTTTTATAAGTAAAACTGTTTAAAGTCTTGTGCTACGTCACCAAACACACGTAACCAGGTAGTATAATATAGTGTTATAAAATTTATTTTGTTACAATTCCTCCTGAAACGCAAGTGCTTCCCTGTGCCAGACATGCCTCTACAACGTAGGGGCTATATATACCCTACGCTTACTTCTTACTACTTGTATACGTAAAAAATAGTGAACTTGTTTGGTCTATGCATTCTTCGCACTCATGGAAAACCCCGCTTCTTACTGATTCTTCTAGTTGTAAGACAATAATTAGCCAACATTAGCAGTGGAGAAATAATATGCCAAAATAAACTACGTAGTGTCGGTTGCAACTTCTTTTCTCGAAACATTTAAAAGCTACTACCAATGGGTGGTAACGGCTAGGGTAGTAACAGTTACTAACTGCTGGTAATAACAGCAGCGGTAGTACCAGTTACCACCCTCGCCGTTACTAACTACGCTTACTACCGGGGTTGTAACATATGTGACAAACCATTACTACCCCAAAGTTAGCAAGTACTACCACCTTTTTTCTAAGAGTGTGCGTATTGATTGATATGTGGAGTTTAACTTCCCAAAATCACCGTATGACTATGAAAGACGCCGTAGTGAAGGGCTCCAGAAATTTCTACCACCTGAGGTTGTTTAACGTGCACCCAATTCAGAGCACATCAGCCTACAACATTTCCGCATCCATCGAAAATGCAGCCACCGCAGCCGGGATTCGAACCCACGACCTGCGGGTCAGCAGCCGAGTACCTTAGCCACTAGACCACCGTGACGGGGCCGCTTACTTATAACAAGACTTTCCTGATTGTTGTACAGTTCCACGTCGATTCGGAGCAATATTGGAAGCCCTAGTCAAATTACTTCCTCCGGCTGCCGTAATGAAAAATACTTAGCTTTTTCTTTCCACTTCAAGATGTTTTCTTTTTGCCTTAGGAACATCGTTAGAAATTCGTGTTTATTTTTATGTTTTTCTTGAAGCCTCAATATTATTTCTGTTTTTCGTGCAGTACCAACGTGAGCAGCAATGCTTTCTGGTATCTAGAGCCTAATTTACAGCAGTTGTTGATTTTTATACTAGACTGAAAGTTCACATAGGTTCATGCTTTTTGTTTCCTCCTTTGCGTTCAACTGTTACATAGCACTCAGTGTTCTCACTGTCTCGTTAAATATTTTCATTGAAGTATCTTAACTCTAACCTTAATCAGTTCGGATAGACTGAAAATGCTTACTTTAGCTAAGATGCGAAAGCGCGCGTTAGTAGTGGCGCAACTGAACATCAAGGCATGGTTGAGCACCAGTTCGCTTCGTTGTGTGACTATAGCTCATTGAGGAAGGAATACTCAAGAGAGGCCCTGACGTCAAATTACACCTTGCAAACACCAGCATAGGTTCCTAACAAAGGAGCAGCTAAACATTTCGCAATTCCCATCGCGTAGTTTGCGAGCGCAAATAAGTTGGCGTATCGCGCCACTTTTGCGGATTTTTTTCCCCCAAGTGAGGAACACAGTCGATTCACGCATGCTGCTCCTTGTATGTGCTTTTAAAGACGATACTCTTTCTTGGGGACCTTCGACGGAGAAATTTTCGTCTGTCTGTCTGTCCATACATTTGTCTGTTTATCCGCCCATACGATACCTCAAACGGCACCAAACAGCCAACCCCATCCGCAGCACCCACCAATATTGCTCAAGGTATAGCGTTCATAGTTGTGCGATTGTCAATCAAAAAACGCAAATATTGCCCATATTTGAGGCGCCATAACAACATGTCTATTTTTTGTATGTCTGCCTTTATGCTAGAAGAGGCACACACATGTAACTCTAAGCACTGTTGCGTTTACCGCGCTGCGCTGACAGTGCAATGCGATGCTTAAGAAGGTGTTTCCGACGCTTTGCTACGACGACAAGGTGGTGGCACCTGCCCGTCGCTTTGCATTCTACACCTTATCACCTCCGTGATTGGTACGCATTTTTCTCCGCGGTCGCGCATGCCTTCGTTTTCGAAGATGACTGCCGGCCAGATGGCGCTCGTGCCTAACGTGCCTAGATGCGCTTGTTCGCCTGCGTTACGCGCTTGAGACACTCTAATGCAGTGCCTTCAGAATACCATTCACCGATTTTCTTGCGCAGAACATCAAATAAACGTTTTGTTCACTCTCTACGGACGCAAGACTATCGTCTTTTGACGACATTTACAGTGTAACATGTATATTCGGGCCAATTTTTTTAGTAAAGCTACGCAATGCACTGCGGTTCGGGCAAAGAGCTTGTACCGCAAAAATACCGGGTGTCACTTTTAATCTGCGCCATTAATATATTAACTATAACGTTAACGTAAACAATATCATGCATCTCCAGCTAATCTATTCATTCTGTCTTGTGTGATCACGGTCATATAGCTTTGCACAGTATCACGCTATATCTAGTAATTTACCTAGGACAAAACTAACTGCGGAGTTACCGGATCGAAAATAATTGACGACACAAAGAAATTACTTGGAATATCCAAATGAACCATCCTAGTGACGAAACTATCCTGTTTAAAATTGCGTATACAATATCAGACAACACACACAAAAAAGTCAGCGAACGCTGAAAGTCTGTTCGACGCAGCTTGAGAAACACTGGAAAAAAGCAAGAGGTTGATACATATAAACTAATTAGAAATTTTAATGGTTACAAAATTTCATAATAGCTCGGCCACGTAGGGTTCTCGGGTCCAATAAAAATTAAAGCAAAAGCATTATTACCTAGGGTATCTTTTGTAGCGTTTTAGGAATTGAAGAAAGTGACGTGGCCCCGAGAAGCATGCATGCCTCGTAAATGTTCCTTGTGCGACCACGGTGGTAGTGATATCGATACTGGTATATAAGGCGTCGCTATCGACTACGCCGCTATGCGACACCATGGAGGACTCGGCAATACAGAATACGGCAACTCTGCTTTTCTGAACTGGACACCTGGATCTAATCAGTCATCTAGTGCACCACAACCTGACACACCAGGAGCGGGTGGCCATGAAAACGCAGACCATGGATCATCTGCTGCAAAGGACACGCAAGTTTCAGCCAATTCGTCAGAATTTGATGCACCCGTAAGAAGACGAAAGCGTAAGAAGACCCCGAAGTAATCGAAGGACTACGTTATAGGCAATAAAAATCAACGATGTTTGTTTTGATTTGTGGGGTTTAACGTCCCAAAACCACCATATGATTATGAGAGACGCCGTAGTGGAGGGCTCCGGAAATTTTGACCACCTGGGGTTCTTTAACGTGCACCCAAATCTGAGCACACGGGAAATAAAAATCAACGATGTTTGTTTTTCTTCCTTTTATTTTTTTTGCGAGACGGGATAATTTATTTATTTATTTATTTATTTTATTTTTACATAATGTAGCCTCAATGAGGCAATTGCAGGAGTGAAGAAAAAACTAATCAATATTAATCAACAGGCTTCCAGTAATTATTGATATGTTCTAAAAAGCGTTGCTAACGATTACGGCACTATGCGATGGCACGCGATCGATAAGCGACGAAGAGGGGAAAAAGAAGATGGAATTAAGAGGATGTGTTTGTTTATGCTATGATGATATACACGAAAATTTCATAAATACGCACGAACATATTACGCTATCTTAGCACGATTCAGCAATACCATCTTTATCATTCGAGTGGCCTTACTTCTCGAAACATAAATCAGTTTATTGGGTGCATGTATTACTTTCTCCTTTTAATAAGATAGTTCTACTCGTTAATGGCTGCATATGGATGCAGTAGTAATAGACTTATGATCCTACGTAAGCTGTTGAGTACGCTGACCACTTTCCGTTACCATAAGTACTCTGCTTTCGATTCGTTTTACTGAACACTTGCAGGTTTTATCTTTTTCCCATTCTCACCTTAGGAACATTGTACAATGCATGTCGTCTGATGAGCCTCTTGGGGCCTGGCTGAGGTTATGAAGGCAACTCGGAGCTCTTCGGTACCTCTTAACCCACCAGTGATTACCTAAACCACCCTCCCCCTCCCCCCCCCCTTGAAAAAGAAAAGCAAATGCCTACATTCGCGCATTTCCACTTTATATTGAAGAAAAAAGCACAGGCGCTGTAATAGCTTCTCTAGAGGAATGGGGGGGGGGATTAGCTTATACAACAATATCTCTGCCCTAACAATAATTGTTCACCATCGTCCCTCGTGTGTTCTCACTTGATATCCTTTCAAATTTCGAGCACGACACGCAGAATAGCCAGTAATGAGCCTGCCAAGACAGCGGCAAACGACTGGTATCGCGTAATTTCTCGGTTCATTAAGCAAATGAAGTCTGTTTCAAGTTACCTCGATTAATTGATTAACTATGCATAGTTTTTAGTGATCGTAAAAGTAAACCTCTCGTGACATGAGTCGAGCGAATCAGAGAACAACTAACGGGAAAAATTACGCTGGTTTTAGAGTGTTTCTGAAGCCTGAGTCGAAAGACGACGCACTGTCAGCAGATAAACAAAAACAATAGAGCAAGACTACAAGACCATGCACTCAACCTTACCAGATGAATATGAGCTTATTGGCTAACTATGGCCGATTAGCTTTCAAGAGTTATAGGGAAAGTGAAACTCGTTATGGAAAAAAACAGACTTCATTAAACTAGCCCGGGTAATTAAAAGTTTCCCAGACAGCTTACTTTCAAAAATTGCTTCATGATCACTAGTGCAACTGGTACAAACTCTTGCGAAATTACAGCCTCGTTTTCCAAGTTTACAGGGTCAACCACATTCGTCTTTGTTGCATCGGTTGAGTCTCCGTAATGAAAACTGCGCCTTTCTATAGCAGCGTGATAAGTGAAAGGAAAGGTGACCTTTAGAGACACCTAGTTCTCATTCCGAACACAATCAGCACAACTTTTTCAGATAAGTGACCTTGTTTTGCCTACAAGTGACTCTCTAAATGTGTGGAATTAGAATTTTTCTTACTAGTAAAGGGAACTTCCCAGTTTTGGCTAACTCAGGCGATCCTGCATATCGCTCCTAGTCGTGGCATAACTTCAGTAAATGCATATAGTAGGGGCCTCTAACACGTAGCTTGTGGATCTTTCACTAGTGGCACTGAGTGAACGTGGCTATTCAAGTCCCATTCGTTTTTTCGGTTTTTAATAGGTATGATCATGAGATGGACATACATTGCAGGCATCAGCTTCTTTTCTTTAATGAGGAGCCGCATACCGTCCATGCCTTAAAACGCAAGCAAAGAACAAAAGCTGTATATTTCACCATTGGAGTGCACACTTTATTCTTTTTTTTTGCTCTGCCGTGGTGGTCTCGTGGCTAAAATTTTCGACTGCTGACCCGCAGGTCACGGGATCAAATCCCGGCTGCGGCAGCTGCATTTTCGATGGAGGCGAAAGTGCTGCAGGCTCGTGTGCTCAGATTTGGTTGCACGTAAAAGAACGCCAGGTGTTCGAAATTTCCGGAGCCCGCCACTACAACGTCTCTCATAATGACGTCCTTTAAAGGGCCTATAAGGCATTTTGAATTAATAAATAAAAATATAATAGTTTTGGGGTCTTGAACCCCACATATCAATCAATCAATATTTTAGTCATTTTAGTTATCAGCATAGACCTGTTTTTCGAATACTGACAACAATCCTAATTTATAATTGACCTCTATCTGATATATTGAAAAGGGCTTGTTTTCAGTTATAACATCAGCTGGCATTTTTCACATTTATTCACCTATTTCGTCGCCGTCACTCTCTTGGACCTCGCGAGAGACCAAACTTAGTATCAGCGGCCCACAATAGCTCAGTTGAGTTTCAAGCCCCTGGTGCAGTGAAACGGTTTGCTTTTTTCAACCGCAATCGAAGGATTCAAAGACACATGACAGCATCCCTGCGGGGTGTGAACATGCCAACTTTTTTGTATCATCTTTGTTAGCACTTGTGGCGAGCTTACTATACGCTGTTGATCCCAGGCGTAAAGTGGTGCTGTCGTGGGTGCTGTGATGGCAAAAGCCACTCTAAACAAGCGTGTCAATTCTCTACGTACTTTTGTTTTTGCCTCGACCACTACAAAGAAGCGTCACCTCTAAGAAATCCTCCACTTCGCATTTTCCCCTAACACCCTATGAGTTTATTACAAAGCCACACACACTTTTAGCGAGAGTGTTCTCCGTATGCTTGTTCTTTCTTTGACGACACGCCGTGAAAAGGTGCAGTCGTGTCGCCAGTTTGACGGCCTGACAAAACAAGCTGGCTCTTAGAGCAAGGTTCCAACATTCTTCAAGTTCGAGCACACAGTCGGGCAGCGACTGGCAAGTGCTTAGTTTTAATATAAAATATTACAGAGGTGCTGTGGAGTTGTGGATATGAATGCGTGGATTATGAATCTGACTCAGGGTATAGATTTTTCTCATTTGCATAATTCGGAAAACAAAAAAGGAGCTTCCTTACACTCGCTAAAATATGTTCTGTTCTTTGGGTGGACACAGATGAAGCCTCACCAAATGTTTACTTAACATCACACAAACGAAAATATTACTCGTGTAGGCTCGATCACACGCAGAGTATGAAACAGATCAGAGTCGGAGTGACTGAGTCCACGTGCATCGACTCGTAAGTGACATCGACAACTTACCTACACAACAATTGCTTGAGGTTCAGGGTTTGCCAGCTATGTCACTAAAGGCTTAATATTCCTTTCGTGTTTTTTCTTCTTTTTTAAGGATTAGAAAGTTGGGTAAGTCATCGGATGTAATAAGCTGTGTACACCGTTTATATTGCATTGGTCCTGAGAATTACAAGTTTGCTTATCAAAACATCGGCTTGACACAATCCTTGTTATGGTTTTTTTTTCATGTTTTTTATATATGATGAAATCACAACCTGAAAGCTAAAATTGGTCGCATTGCGTTCCTTTTAGTTAAACCACAGATTAACACAATCAATAAAATAAATTGTGCACTCGTAATACGCAGACGAATTTATGTGATTTCGTGCGCTGAGTGCAGCATCTATACATTATCATAATGCAGAAAGAAACAGCAGCAGTTGAATACAGGACAACCTATTAAATTGTACTAGAACACTGGAAAACTGATCGGATGAGAATTTCGTCGGTCTCGCTCGCTGCGCGTGCTCTTCGTTGTTCTCCTGGTGTTGCTTATTCAATGCGCCATTTGCCCCCCTCCAGAGACCAGCGTCCCGATGCTCTTCTACAAAAGACAGCGCAGTAGATGTATGGTGTAAATCAGCCAGAACAATAGGGCTTCATTCGTACAACGTGCACGATTTCTGGAGTTTGCTGGTGAGTTGTCGCGGCGCTCTCAGGATCGACTACGTAATTAACGTCACTCAAGCGTTGTACAACTGTGTAGGGGCCAAATACCTCTTCACATTATAACGTTGGGCGTCGTAATTTTGCTGCTGGGTGATTCGTACTGCGTGCAAGCTGCCTCGCTTCTTCTGCTCGTTAGGTAAAAAAGGCAGTGTTCAAATTGATGTCATTGCAGCCGGGCAGTAACATGGCGTCAAGCATCGCCATCACTTCACGGCCAAGAAGGAGACTGAACGGCGCTCCTCTTCGTGTAGTTTATTGCTACGCTGTATTATAGGCGAATTGATGTACGGTATAATGTCATCCCAGTTCTTGTGACCCACGTCAATGTATGTCCATTCTCAACATGCCATCAATAGCATTGTTCAGGCGTTCTGTTAAGCCGTTCGTTTGTGGGTGATAACAAATAAGAAGTGGTTTTTCCGATGGGCTGTTTCACTGAGCTCAAGCACTGTCTTCAGGAGCGTAGCCGTGAAAGTGGTACCTCAATCTGTTATTATGATTGTCTGAGCACCATGCCTCAGGGTGATATTTTCTGTGAAGATTCAAGCAGTTTCAACGGCGGTGTTACTTGAGAAAGCATTTGTTTATGCGTAGTGCGTAAGATAATCGATAGCGACTATTACCCACTTGTTGCCTGCATGAGAAGTCGGATAATGTCAGAGGAGATCCATTCCAATTCGGGCAAAAGGTATCGTAGGTACTTGAGTAGGTTGCAATAGTCGAGCTGGTTTTAACGGCGGCGAATTTCGTCGTTGGCCATCGAGGCACGTGCGCACGTAATATTTCACAATAGCTTGAAGTCTTGGCTAGTGCTTCCAGGCACCGTCATGCTTTCCGGCATGGTCACGCTCTTCAGCAATGGATCGAACTCCGGGCTGAGGCCAAACAGGCGGTGGCTGCTGCGGTGAACGGAGGTGTCGATACGTAGAAGTCTTTCTGTGCTAGATGTGGGGCTGCTTTCAGGTGCACAGAACATGTACGTACCCAGAACCTCCACCAGGGTCCCAATGCAGAAACAGCTGCACTTAAATACAGGACAATTTACTTTAATTGTACCTGAACACTGAAAAACTGATCGGATGTGAACCTCGTCTTTCTCTCCCGCTGCGCGTGCTCTTCGTTGTTCTCTTGGTGATGCATATTCAATGCGGCAATATTGTCAGGGGGTCGCAACGTGGACAAAGGGAGCAGACTGCAGGTCAGTTAATAAACTGTTTTTTGGGCCTAATTTGTGGCCACGTAAAATTAAAGTCAGATTAAAGTATGACGCTGGCACTGATAGCGGCGCGCAGAGCGTCGGCCGTCGATCAACTGACGAGCGGCAAAGCGTGTTAGCATTTATACACTTGCCATCAAATGTTCTAGCGTTATCGGCGACGTAGGTTCCTGAATATTCTGTAATCTTCACTTGGTGGGCATGATCTCGACAAAACGATCTACTACAGCCTCAAGGCTTTCCGAACACCATAGGCGCGTTTTACGCTGAACGTAGTGTAACGGGATTATAGCAAACTTGTGAAAAGTAACGTGGCATCACCCCCTGTGAAGAAGGCAGCATCCCGATGCATTAACAAAAGACGAAGGTACAATAATAAAGAGAATGAGTGCAAGCAATAAAGAACAGTAAAAAATATAGTCTGCAGTCTCTTGAATGAGATGGCTTGAGGCGTATCACATGGACGACTTCAGGTCGAGCATGGCGCCATTGAGAGTTCTTAATGCCGTCAGGAACAACCTCACAGTCGAGTGGGCCGAGACGTCTAACTACCCTGTATGGTCCGAAGTATGGTCGTAGAAGTTTTTCATTGATTCAATGTCGGCGTAACAGTGTCCATACCCAGACATGGTCACCAGGCTGGTACCCCAGGAAGCTCCGTCGAAGATAGTAACTGCGGCGGTCGGCTGCTTGGAGATTCTCGATGCGCAGGCGAGCGAGTTGACGAGCTTCTTCCACGTGCTGAAGGTAGACGCTGACGTCGAGGTTTTTCTTCAACAGTGACGTTTGGCAGCATGGCGTCGAGCATCGTGGTCGGGTTCCTTCCGTAGACCAACTTGTATGGCGTCATCTGCGTCGTTTCTTGTACGCTGGTGTTGTATGCGAAGGTTACGTACGGAAGGATGACATCCCACGTCTTGTGTTCGACGTCAACTCACATGGCCAGCATGTCAGCGATGGGTCTTGTTTACGCACTCGGTGAGACTATTGGTCTGTAGGTGGTGCGCTGTTGTATGGCGGTGACTTGTCTGGCTGTATGCCAAAATCGGTTGGGTTAGCTCAGCAGAAAATGCCGTACTTCTGTCAGTGATGAGTACCTCTGGGGCGCCGTGACGCAGGACGATGTTTTCGACGAAAAATTTGGCTACCTCAGATGCACTACCTTTCGGCAGGGCTCGGCGTCTCGGCGTAGCGGATAAGGTAGTTGGTAGCTACGTCGATCCATTCGTTTCTCACAGCCGACGTCTAGAACGGCTCAAGTAAGTTCATACCAATTTGCTGGAACAAGCAGCGAGGTGGTTCGATGGGCTGCAAAAGTCCTGCTGGCCTTATCGGTGGTGTCTGTCGTCACTGGCAGTCCCGGAATGTCCTGAAGTAATGAGCGACATCGGCGGCAAGGCTTGGGCAGCCGTATTTTTCCTGTGTTTTCGCGAGTGCGCGGAAAAAAAACCCAAGGTGGCCAGCCGTTCGGTCATCGTGCAGGGCGTGCATAGTTTCTGGCCGCATTTCCGAAGGAACGACGTTAAGGTAGCTGGCTCGGGCAGCAGAGAAGTTCTTCACAAGGACGTTGTTCTTCAAAAAAAGTGATGTCAGTCCTCGCGTGACGACTTTTGGAACGACGCTGGTAAGGCCCTCTAAGCATTCTACTAGCCCTCTCAGTTCCGGGTCGCCTTGCTGTAACTCGGTAAAGTCGTTGGCACCTATAATTTCCAAGAAGTACTCATCATCCTGATCTTCCGGCGGTGGTGGATCGATTGGGGCACGAGGCAGGTAGTCAGCGTCGGAGTGTTTCCTTCCAGACTTGTACACGATGGTAATGTCGTATTCTCGAAGTCTTAGGCTCCATCGTGCGAGGCGACCTGTAGGGTTCTTCAAGTCAGCTGTTCAAAACAGGGCGTGGTGATCGCTCACAGCAATAAAAGACCTGCCGTGGATATAAGGGCAAAATTTTGACGCTGCCCAGATCATGGCAAGACACTCCTTTTCTGTTGTGGAATAGGTTGCCTCGGCCTTTGATAGCGACCGGCTAGCATAGCTGATAACCTTTTCCAAGCCATCGGTCTTTTGTACAAAGACGGCGCCGATTACTATGCTACCTGCTTCGGTGTGTACCTTAGTTTCGGCGTATTCGTCGAAATGCGCAAGTACAAGCGGTGTATGCAGATCTTTGGAGTTTCTCAAGCGCTTGGATTTGTGCTGTATCTCATTTAAAATCGACGTCGGTCTTTATGAGTTGCGTTAGTCGCTCGGTGATCTGTGAAAAACTTTGACAAAGCATCTGTAATAGGCGCACAAGCCGAGAAATCGGTGCATGGTCTTCTTGTCGGTGGGTGGTGGGAAGGCAGCGATGGCAGCTGTTTTCCGTGGGTCGGGCACGCTCCAGACTTGCTGATCACGTGACCCAAAAACCAGGAGCTCCTTGTACGTGAAGCTGCATTTTTCTGGATTTAGTGTAAGTGTAGCCTAATTGATGAAGTACGGATTCGAGGTGCTGGAGATGTTCGTTGAAGTTCGACAAAAACGCAACGACGTCATCTAAGTAAACAAGGCTATTCTGCCACTTCAAGCCAGCCAGGAACGTATCCATGACTCGTTGGAAAGTCCCAGGTGCCGAACGGACCAAAGAGCATCACCTTGAACTCGAACAGGTCATCCGGCGTTATGAAGGCAGTCTTTTCTCGGTCTTTCTCGTCGACCTAAAATTGCCAATAACCTGTCTTGAGGTCCATCGAAGAAAAGTATGTCACATTGTAAAGGCGATCTAGGGCGTCATCTATTCTTGGGAGCAAGTAGACGTCCTTCTTCGTGATTTTGTTCAGGCGGCGATAGTCGACGCAGAAGCGTTGGATTCCGTCCTTCTTCTTCACTAACACCACCGGTGACGCCCATGGACTGTTTTAAGGCTGATTGATGTCGTCGCGTAGCAGTTCGTCGACTTGTTTCTTTGTAGCCTCGCGTTCTCGCGTCGACCCTCTGTACGGGCTCTGACGAAGTGGCCGGGTTCTTTCTTTTGTTACGATTTGATGTTTCGCGACGAGAGTCTGTCGAATTCTTGATGATGACAAAAAGCAGTTCTTGTATTTCAGAAGCAAGTTTTTGTCCTGTTCTTGTTCATACGTCGTAAGTTTCGGATTACGTCGAAAGCCTGTTGAAGTGCTTGAGTCGTCATAGTGCATTCGGCATAATTAATGACAGCGGGAACGTTGCTGGCTTCCAGTATTTCTTCGATGTAAGCAACCATCGTACCTGTGCTCAAGTGCTTGTACTCATTGCTGAAGTTCGTAAGCATCACTCATCCGTTACCCCCCCCCCCCCGTAGCATATTCCTCTGGCGACGCAAATTTCGCGGTTGATCAACAGGTGCTGGTCGCTTTCAACGACGCCTTGCATGTGTAATGATTCTTGAATGCTGATGGAAATGATCACGCTGGAGCGAGGAGGAACGGTGACTTGCTCTTCCAGTACATTCATAGCGTGCCTCCCTGAGGGCTTGTGCGGCGGCAGGGCTTTTTCTGTGGATAGTGTCATTGCCTCTGACCTTAGGTCGATGACTGCGCGGTGTTGACTGAAGAAGTCCATCCCAAGTATCACATCCATGGAGCAGTGCTGTAGAATGAGAAAGCTGGAGAGATAAGTTTGCTTATTGATTGTGATTCTTGCTGTGCCAACACCAGCCAGCGTTATTACATGACCCCGCGCGATCCGGATTTCAGGGCTTTGCAAAGCAGCCATCACTTTCTTTAACTTCATCACGAGAGGCACACTGACGATGGAATAGTTGGCCCCGGTGTCGACAAGAGTGGTGACATTGTGACCGTCGAACATTACGCCCAAGTCGATAGTTTATCGTCGGGCGTTTTGGTTCGATCGTGACGTTGGCTCACGGCTACGTCGGTTTGCTTCACTGCTTCCATGTTGCGTCGTGATGTCGTCATCAGTACGTGGTGTTTCTTCGTCCAGGCTTTCCCTGGTTCGCGTCGTGTTTGGAAAGTACCGTCGTCGGAGGATCTTCGGTAGTTCATCGCACAGCAACGGCACCTCCAGCGGTTGCTGCACTTAGTTTCCCGGATAAGGGCTAGGAGACTGGTCTCAGGTCGGGCTAGTGTACGGCCGGCGGTGAGGCGGCATGTAGCGGCCGGGTGACGGCGAACGAGATCCACGGTGTGTCCACTGTGCTACTGTGAGGCAGTCGATAATGTCACGTGGTCTTTCCCCCTGCGTTGGACGCGGCGTATCTACGGCAAAACTACGCAGTCCCATCTGATGGTACTGGCAGTGGCGGTATGGCCAGCTTCTCCGGAGTGGTAGCATAGACGTCGGTGGTCGGCGGCACACTACACGTCGGTTTTCCTCGGAGTGCTGTGCTAACTAGAGTTACTTTATATGCTACCTTTAGGTAGCAGAGTTGCGCAACTGTTACCGGGCGCCGCTTGCTCCGCCTACCGAAGTTCAGCGCCCCTATTCACCGAGCACCATCACGTGGTCATAGGTGGTTCATTTGCACTGCGGAGAAGCCAACGCAACGCAGATTCCGGGCAGATCAAGCGGGAGTGACAACGGCTGTTGTGATTCTCGCCGCGCTTCTTCGGTAATGTAGCCATGCTGCATGTTGGTCACAAGAAATGCGGCGGCAAATGTATTCTGTGCTGAATTGTATTACGTAGAGCCCATGCGATTAGACGCAGGTGCAGCGGGTGTTGCCATATGGAAAGATTAGTGTTCAGTCGGAAGGAATAAACGCTTGGCCATTGTAATCGGCAGGATTTTCTCTTCGGGGTGCAAACCATTGTTGCATTGTGGCTTAGGGAAAGCGAGAGCACTGGTCTTGCTTGGGTGAGGGCAAGTGCTATTGTGGCTTGAGGGTTGCAAGGGCCCCTTATCCACTTCTGTGCTGACGCCCATGCACTTAGCTTTTTTTTATCGGCTCGCGGCACTGCCAAACTTGCTCTATTTGTATTAACCACAGATGCAGTATTGAATAAGTTACACATGCAGAGTTGGGCAGCATGTGTCATTTGCATACGTACAAATTAGTGTAATGGATAAAACGCAAAAAATAAAGGGAGAATATAAACCATAACAATTTGAATCGGCAAGGTGTTGTTTCTGGTGCGTGAATTGAATGCAGCTTTGAAACCTTAAGCAAAATGAATACTGGACACGACAGCGTTGTTGAACGACGATTCAAATCAATCGTCGGGAATCGCGATTGTAACACGACCGTAATACGAGATTCGCGCTTAACGCGGGCGTCGCACGGCCCCTCTCGATCGCCATCCAGCTCTATTCAATTGAAGACTAGAAAGCTTTAGCTGATTAACTCACATAGTTAACGAATGAGCCCTACGCGATCAATATATTTCATCTCTGGCTCAGTAGCGAGCAAGAGTAAAAAATAATTTTATAGATGTAAATGGGAAAAACAGTGCAAAAGAAGCCGAAGCTAACGTGTGGCCTATTATAAATATACATATGCACCACTGGTTCAATGAGCTGACGCACGTTTTTTCATTATTACTTACCAAAAACGTAAACATAAAATCCAGGCTTCCAGGCATGACGAGAGAAACTGAGTTTGCCTCGTGCCTTCATAAAAAATAGAAAGAAAAGAAAGCAAGAAATAAAATTCACGCTATAAGTGCGAGTGCTGCTCCTACGCGGTTGGTGAGTGGCTTTCCCGCAAGACATTTGAACCCAAGATGGCGTATCTTGGCGCAACTCTGCCACCTGAAGGTAGCATATACAGCAACTCTAGTGCTAACCAGCGGGTGTATGGCATACCGTCGACGGCGATGGTGCGGTTTCTTGGCGTGGGCATGAAGGCGGAGCGTGTATAGCGTCGTGCTGCAGCAGCGAAGCTCATCGCCTGCGGCTGAGGCTGCTGTGCTTCGGAAACCCCAAGCGATTGCCGAACGTCTTCACGGACAATGTCGACGATCGAGTCGGCCTGAGGCACCGCTGAAAGTAACAGCTTGCGCAGCTCCTTCCACACAATCGCTCGGATAGTCTCCCGCAAGCCGTCGGAGCGGAGTGATTGCGTTTCTGCGTACTCTGGCGTCGAGTGGCGATTGAATTGTCGGGTGCGCATCTCCAGCGTCTTTTCAATCGGGGTCAGTACGGAAATGAATTGCTCGACAGTAACGGTGGATTTCGCATCAGACACACGAACAGCTCCCGCTTCACTTCTCGCATGAGAAAGCGATCTTTTTTGTCTTCAGGCAGATCGGGGTCGGCGTGCCAGAAAAGTCTGCTCATCTCTTCCGCGAAGAGCGTCACGTTTTCTTTTGGAAGCTGCGACCGGGTTTCAAGCAGCACTTCGGCCCTTTCCTTGCGTAGGACGCTCATGAATGTAGCGAGAAGCTTTGTGCGGAATGCGTCCTATGTTGTCAGGGTTCGCTCTTGGTTCTCGAACAACGTACAAGCGGCATCTTGGGAGGCGAAGTACGCATGACGAAGCTTATCTTCACTAGTCCAAGCATTGAAAATGGCCACTCAGTCGTAATCCTCCAGCCAACTTTCTAGGTCTTCAAGGGCTGAACCATGGAAGGTCGGCCACTCCTTGGGTTGCCGGAGAAGGATCGGTGTAGACGGCACAGGGTCTGTCATCGTTGCTACGGCCTTGGTCAGGGTCTTGGTCTGCAGTGTCTTCTCAGGTAGAGGCCCGAACTCTGGTGGTAGACTTTGTTGCCTGCGGCTTGTTCGCTGCTCGGAGTTGTCGTCAATGTCTTCACGACTGGCGCTGGCTTCACGGTTTGACGTAGAGTCCGGTACATGAAAGGAGCAGCACCTCTACCAGCAGCACCTTACGGGGTCGGGACATGGACAAAGAGAGCAGACTGCAGGTTGGATAATAAACTGTTTATTTGGGCATAACTTGTGGACATTAAAAAGTCAGATCACAGCAAGACGCTGGCACTGATAGTGGTGCGCAGAGCGTCGGCCGTCGATCAACTGACAAGCAGCGAAGCGCGTTGGCATTTGTAAACTTGCCGCCCCGCCGCAGTGGTATAGTGGCTAAGGTACTCGGCTGCTGACCCGCAGGTCGCGGAATTGAATCCCGGCAGCGGCGGCTGCCTATTTGATGGAGGCGCAAATGGTGTAGGCCTGTGTGCTCAAATTTGGGTGCACGTTAAAGAAACCCAGGTGGTCGAAATTTCCGGAGCCCTCCACTACGGCGTCTCTCATAATCATGGTAGTTTTGGGACGTTAAACTCCACATATGAATCATTTATAAACTTGCCATCGAATGGTGTAGCGCTATCGCTATCGGCGACGTAGGTTACAGAATAAAACTGTAATCTTCACGAGGTGGGCATGATCTCAACAGAACGATCTACAGCCTCGAGGCTTTTCGAACATCGTAGGCGGGGTTTGCGCTGAACGTAGTGTAACGAGATGATAACAGAACTTGTGGAAAGGAACTTGGCAATATCTACTTTAAGCGTATTTGCTCTCATTACAAAACCTTTCAAAATCCCGTTGCCGTTAGGTTTCCCATAGCGCTGCAATATATTTTCTAACTGAGAATTCTTCCTGATGCTCCGCCGTGGTAGTCTAGCGGCTAAGGTACTTGGCGGCTGACCCGGGATTGAATCTCGCTGCGGTGGCTTCTTATTCGATAGAGGCGCAAATGCTGTAGGCCCGTGTGCTCAGATTTCGGGCGCACGCGAAAGAACCCCAGGTGGTCGAAATTTCCGGAGCCCTCCACTACGGCGTCTCTCACAATCAAATGGGGCTTTTGTGACGTTAAAGCCTACATTTCAATCAACCAATTTTCCTGCGCATTGATTTCTCCAATCATCGCATTTCAGTTGTGAGTTTCAGTAGTCCCACATTGATGCGTTGAAAGTTGAAGAAAAAGAAATGAACAAATATAACACAGGCCATTCTAGACATAGAACCGTGAAGGATAACTCAGTTTCAGTGCCGCGGCTATCGGCTATTTCATGACTTTACCTCTTTTCAAAATTCTTCACTCTGCCCTCTGGACAACTTCCCTATCGCAGTACCCGCGACGCCCAGGTTCGCAGACTCTTCCGCGCCTATTTGAATTGCTAACACGCTTCCGGTTCGTAAGTAATCCGGTTCGAAACTTCCGCCTGGCGAAACATAGCACGGCACAAGTTGGCAGGGTTCCTTACTGTCTTCGAAGTTTCAGTAAAATGACACAAGCTAGAAATGCAGAACCGAAAGAGCTCCAGTCTTCCAGCAACAGCCGCACTCAACAGGATATCCATTCAGTGACGACCACCTGCTGTGTTGTAATGCACGGTTGGCGCGATTCTGGATTCCACTCTCAGTGTGGACGTTTTCGCCTAAGCTTCTGCGCGTCACCAACTGAGCTCCTCCCCCCTTTTTTATGAACTCTCGCTGCAGCGTAGTAATATAAACAAAAGAAGAAGCTAAAGCACGCAAGCATCTTCCGAACTTTGCCACAAATTCACCTCTTCTGGAACGGGTGGACGTCGGCTTAAAATACGGGTCAAAATCAGACAGGGCGGGGAAAGATTGATAAATTTTCTAACGCTGGAACACTGAAGCCATGAGCCCAGCCTCACACGCGCGGCCATTTGCGGCTGCCCATAGAACACGCTTGCTTCTTTTGTGCTGTCATGCTGCTTTCTCGTTTGCGGCAAAAAAAAGATGACACAAAGAGCAGAATTGATGTCAAGTTTGCTTCTTCAAAGAAAGGAAAAACTGCCTTGATCTGTATCTGCGCGAGTTCGTATCAGTTACACAATAAAATAAGGCTTTTAATGGGAAAGAGAGAAATGTGACGAAGCTGTATTTTCTGCGTTTTTTATGCATGCGGAACATTTCTTAAGAAAAAAGCGTGAGGAGGGTGACCTTTTTAATGGAAAAGTGCAATGAGAGAAAGCGTAAGCGCCTAATCACAAAGTGGGCTGCCCAATGATTTCACGGAAAGGCTGAAACAAAATAAAATTTCTGCTCTCTCCATCCTATATCTAACATTACAACTTCGTAATTTTTTAATGTGGCCCGTTCGTTGAAGCGTTTCATAAATTTTAGAAATAGAAGCTGAAAGGCGTGTCATAAGGCACTTAATTGCTGTTTTGTACTCCCGAATCTGCGGATTCAATACCAAATACAAATTTAAAGTTTATGTTTTTACCAGAATACCCTAATGAATCTCACACGAAAGCGTTGTGTTAGGCACCTAAAGCTTTTATTTCTTTTGATATTTCAGTAGTAGTCGCATGTGTAGTATGGTTAGTCAGTAATATACTGAAACTAATTCCGCATGAACGGCTTTAGAAAGAGCCAGGGCAGAATTGCAGGCTTCGCAGTATTTCCCAGTCTATATTGTCACTTTCATGGCATTATATTGTCAGTGCTATGACATTCTGTCTTTAAAAGCTATAGGCCTTAAACAGGGGAAGTGGGGGAAGACGAAGAAAAGGCAGGAAACTCAACCAGATGCGCAACCGGTTGGCTACCATATGGGGGGGGGAGGGTATTAAGAGAGTCCTGAAACAATTGCTCATGTAAACGTAGAGTAGATTCCCTAAAATAACTTATTGCTTCACAAATTCAACATCGCAAAAAATTTCCAGAATCCGTTCCGTACGAGCGGAGTAACGAAGATTAGTCGCACACTGCAATCGCATTCCCTCTTCTCTAGTCCCGAAGAAAGCGCTGGAAGCTAAGCAGGGGGAAATGGGGGCGCGGGGAAGGGGGAATGGCATGGGCAAAAAAATGGGTCACCTTTGCCTCATGACCTTGAGCACTTTTTAACTTTTTTTTTCCTCGAATGCGCAGCCTTTCAGTGTGATCTCGTGTGCACGCGTGGACAAGTTGCGCCCTCTCGCGGCGATTCTTGTCACGACGAAGTTCTTCAAATCAAATCAGCCAATGGCTGATAGATGACTTTTTATGAGTGATTTTTGAGCTTCCCCCGTCATTTGCTGAGAGAACAGAAATAATTTTATAGCAGAGTTTGATCATTTACATTCAAACGCAGGCCGCATGCTACGATTCACAATATATGATTGACATGTGGCTTGCGGTTTCTCAGTAGCCTAAACTACAGATTTGCAGCATTTTTCGACCATGCTCCAAAAGTGCTGCACAGCCCGTTTAAGAAAAACAAAAGGAAGGGAGCTAAAAAAAGGTATGGGTGAGGTTCAACAATAGATTGCTGCGTTGCTTAGTAGTGCACGCAAGACTACAAAAGTGTCACGTTCCACTGTTGATCATCGGGTCATGGTGGCGACTGAAAGCTTGCAAGCACTTGACATAGAACATCGATTACCTGTTGCACGGGCTCGCCGTATGATAATTCCAGCCAACCAAATAACACGCGAAGTGTGTCGTAAATAGACTAAAGTACTATGTGAATTCATTTGTGTTCTTCTAGCAACCTGACAATCGGAGATTCAGTGTTCACTGTTGCCGATGGCCACTGTGAAGCTGCATGTCACTGCGATTAGGCCAACGAAGTCAAAGCGTCATTAGTTGTGTCTATGCCTTCCATGTTGTTCAGGTTTGAAGCGGTCGTCACCGATCCGCGTGACTGCTGCTTCGGCAATGCAGGTCAAGCGCAACTCCCAGAATCCGTAAATGTCGTTGTATTTCTTCATACCAGCCGTGTATATTCCGCGTTGCAAATCAGGGTGTGCAGGAGGGCGTTAAAGGGGCGCTGCGAAATCAGTCATTGGCTTTTTTAATGCACTTCGGCGCCGAGCGTACCACTTAATCACTGTTGCAGTGGCCTCGTCATGTTATGTCTGGTCACTCATCATTGGTCTCAATACCGTTATTTGTTATTATTTCTGATAATGATTTCAAGAAGTTTACTGGCGTCTGTTAGAGATTGAACAGCGGAAACAATAGCATAACAGCTGTCTGTGGAATGCGTTTCACTGTAACGAGAACATACTTGCAATCTTTGCTTACGATTTCAACGTGACCTAGTTGAACGCAGTTGTGACTCTGCAGTAATTTTGACACAAAATGTCTCAAAGGTTGACAGAATGGCCCACGTGAAGGCACTGTAATAGAGTTGATTTTGAAGTATTTTTTTCATGCAGTGTGATGTACCCAAACGACTAACATTGGTGATGCGGCTAGCTCGATTCACTGGCTCGAGCAGGCTATAAATGTCGGAGATGGCAGCGGCACTCCCGGAATAAAGGAGCAAACGGTGATTCTATCCGACTCTGTGACGTTGCGTAGCATGTCCAGTGCGACAGCGTGCGAAGCATCAATCACAATGACGTTCATATTGCGGCTTTACTGCGATATTGATGATTTCAAATGGCGCCAGTCACTTCAGCAGTACCGAAAGAGATTAATGTCGAGGCGCTTCATGTGGCCGCTAGGGTCAGCAGGAACGAAAATGATGGTGTTGGCTTCGGGCCTTCGCGGTGCTATTTCATTCGGTGCGATGAAGAATTAAGAGGCCCTGATGTTACGCCCTTTTGCTTTTCTACCTATAGCGAGTCAGAAGTCGTCGAAGGATGGACCCTCGCCTATGAGTGAGTAGACGTCAGTGTCCTTGCTGTTGCAATAAAGGCCCATCAAGTGTCCTAGCCGCAGCCGCCGCTGACGCCACGGGACATGGCAAATGTCTGAGTTGGCCCACGTTCATTGTTTATGATGAATACAGTAAGAGGGTTCACGATGTTCACATTTTATGGCTCTAAAAAAGGCAAAAGGTACTTGAAAAATCTACCACTAGTGAGAACGCGTCTTCATGCTACAATCGGGCTGAGTCACATAGTCCCGCAGATGAGTGCTGCGTTCCCGTCTTGTCGAGTACTATGTTGATCTCCATAAACGCTGGCTCCAACACAGTGGAACATTGACTATGGTGCTCTGATGCTGGCCTGATGGCCGCTAGTTTGATCCCTGCTATGCCAGTCGCACTTTAACTGAAACGAAATGCTAGAGGCGCGCGTGCTGCGCGTTGTCTGCATACGTTTTAGGACTCCAGATGGTCTGAAATTTCGGGAGCCCTCCACTATGGCATGCATCAAGTTCATATCATAGATTTGACGCATAAACTGCAGGTACTATTGTATTTTTTGTCTCAATAAACCCTGAATAGCCATGATGTTTCATAATGCATATCCGCATCTGTTCTATGTAAGCGCAAGTTCATAAACAATAGTTCCCTGAAAGGCAACTAAATCGTAAAGTGAGGGTTCCACGGCAAAACTCATTTCGACAGTTCGCACATTGAGACTACTATTAATGAAATAATCTTGAGTTTTACGCCGCATAATTATGGTATAATTATTAGACGTGCAGAATTAGAGGACTCATGCCATTTGATCCTTTTGTGTACTTTGACGTGCACCTTAATTTGCATAAACGAGCCCATCGTATTTCTCCTCCATAGAATTGAGACGGCCACGGTGGAGATATGCCTCACGCCTTCCGACTCCGCCGAACATCATAACCACCATGGCGCCTCACATCGAGCCATTTCTGATATAGCATTTCAAGAAGCCCACTGATGTGTGCAAAAGTAGCGATTGCTTTCAGGATTAGTTCTCTTTTTCTTTTTGGAGGGTTAAGCGTATTATTCGCCACAGACTTGCTGAACAAGCCGCAGTACGAAGCATTTTACGTGTGAATGCAGGGAAGCAACGAAACTGAAAACTTGGCTGACTGACAAAGCCAACAGGCTTGAGGGAATTCCCCTTTTTCTGCTACTGCCAAAGTCGGCAATTTTTTTTTGTCGTTGCAAAATGTCGTATTGTGTAGGGGGCACTCAATTGAAAAGATAACTTGCCACCGGCAAGGATCGACCCGGCTACCTATTAATAGCTTTGATTGATTGATATGTGGGGTTTAACGTCCCAAAACCACCATACGAATGATTATGAGAGATGCCGTAGTGGAGGGCTCAGGAAATTTCAACCACCTGGGGTTCTTAAACGTGCACCCAAATCTGAGCACACGGGTCTACAACATTTCCGCATTCATCGGAAATGCAGCCGCCGCAGCCGAGATTTGATCCCGCCACCTGCGGGTCAGCAGCCGAATACCTTAGCCACGAGACCACCATGGCGGGGTGACCTATTAATAACGCGTCCTATGGTCTACCGCTGAGCTAGGGTGGTAGTCATCTCTCTCTCCATTCGATTTATTTATTTATTTATTTATGAATTTGACACCCAGATAGTGTGACACCCAGATATTTCACTCTCGTATCCTTTTTATATAAGCGTTATTATTGGTATATTGGAATGCTAATGGGTATTGTTTGTTCCTAACTGTGATAGATGCCGTTCTTGATTCGTTGAGCTTCAAGCCCCACTTATCAAACCATTTGCAGATGGATGGCATTGCATCGTTGAGTCTGGCTTGATCAGAATGTTGAACGATGTCGGCATAAATAACGCAATAGTCCGCAAAAAGTAGGATTTTCACAGGTGATTGAACTGAGAAATAAATATCATTTATGCACACTAAAAACAATAATGGTGCAAGCACGGATCCTTGCGGCACTCCTGAGTGTACATATAATGAGTCAGAAACGCCGTCATTGACCATCACTTATTGTTTCCGTGATGACAAATAGCATGCAACCCAATGAACAATGTTCCGGTCAAGACCAATAGCTGACAGTTTCGTAATTAAATCATCGTGTGGTGCTACATCAAACGCTTTAGAAAAATCTAAAAACACTGCATCAATCTGGCCCTTGAAGTTTAGTGAATTTGCACAGTCATGAGTGATCTCGGCTAATTGAGTTGAAGTGGATTGTCGGGGTTGTCGTGAAGCAGTTTATTGTCTTCCAGATGTGTCACAAACGCCTTAAATGTTATGTGTTCTAGTAGCTTACAAGCTGTGGATGTAAGGGAAACTGGCTTTAAAGAGTATGTATGTACACCCATCCGTTGAGTGTCAGTCGGTCCCACGGGTAGCCCGTAACATGTACTGAACTCGCTCAGAAGTATTATCGGCAAGGTCATTATGATTTCCTTAGAAACGGTAATGTGATAGTCCAGGTAACACTCCTTTCGCTCTTTCTAAAAGTGTCAAAGTACTCTCCTCGAGCACGGCGACTTGCCCACCAAGGATGTTAACGCACCTCCTTAAAAAGTCG
This sequence comes from Rhipicephalus microplus, assembly GCF_043290135.1. Classification (NCBI taxonomy): domain Eukaryota; kingdom Metazoa; phylum Arthropoda; class Arachnida; order Ixodida; family Ixodidae; genus Rhipicephalus; species Rhipicephalus microplus. The sequence goes on along the minus strand of NC_134709.1, from coordinate 76,081,674 downwards.
TATGCGTGACAAATCGAAAATCCTCGAAAGGAGTCACACGTACACTTTTTCATTCTTGGACTGGAGTAGCTTCATGAATGCATGGCCAATGGGCAGTCCTAGATCCGCATTTAGCGCCTTGTAGAGAAGGATGTACGTTCACTTTGTCAAATTTAGAGTAAGGCTAAGGTGTGTAAGGTTGTATGCCAATCGTCTAATTATCAGAGCTTTCACAATAAGATTGTATTGTTTTCGAAAATTTTTTGTTGGTGGTTAGTAATGTGCCTAATAGGGTGTGTCACTTGGCGGATTTCAAAGCAGCGTACTTGGACTGTGTATGTCAGCTTTCCATTGCGTTGTACAAGATGCCTAGATGCCGAAACAGTCTATATCATTAGAATATTGTTCGAATTCAGATGCATGGTAATGTCCGGTGGTTTCTTGATCTTGTCGCATTTTTTTAACATAAAGAGGAGTTCTGACTTCACGGTTTCACGAGGGGTTTTTTTGAATAACGCCAGTTGAACCATATTTGATGCTTTCTGTAGTACTGCTTCAATGCCGCCTTCTGATATTTTTGTCAAGCAGATAGTAAAACTTGATACTGATTAGAGGTAAATAAAGGCACAAAATTTACATTGACAAGTACTCAATGTCCCTTTTATTTCAGCGTAGGCTCTTCTAAATTTCCTCATTTCAGCAATATGTGTACTTTTGTCACGCAGTGCACAGTCCTGTGTGACTTGCAGCATGCTCCTGGCGTTTCGTGCATGATCTTCAGTAGCCATTCAATCAGCATGCGTCTTTTATACCGTTTTCTGCCCCATCTTCGGTTTCGCAACCTTTCAATTGAGGCGCAAAAAATTCGCAGCTGAGCCATCTGTCAAGTACCGGGAAAGGTAAAGGTGTCTACAACAGGCTAGGAAGGAACCGCACACTTACCGTACGATTCTCGCTGCCGGGGGTGATGAGGTGCCATTTAGCGATGAAGAAGTTTCCCCAAAAAGTTGTTACCGGGCAGATATGGCAGATCGCAGCCTGCAAGAGCAAGATACCTTTATGAAAAGTGCCAAAACAACAAATTTTGTTTCACCGTGGACACGGCAAAAAAAAGGATCTATGTTACAACGCGAGTGTAGTGACCAGTGGGGAAGAGATTATAAATGTAGCCTCAGTAAAGGTGCCCTCGCCCGTAAAAACAGAAGTCGCCCTACTGTTAGCCTTGACTAGTGCCGCGACTACAGCGATTTTAAGAAGGTGTGCGCCTTGGAGCTGGTTTTTCCTAGTAAGGCGCCAAGTTTCTGAGGTTATATGACCCACATACATTACAATAAATCTAGTGTCTACCATTCACCTCTTAAAAGGTCAGTCAACAGGCTCTAAAACGCGCTGGAAAAGCTCGGGCATTTTTTCTGCATGTGACCGATCTCCTTCCAAACGCATTGACGTCAACTAGGTGATCGGCAATGTTGACTTTATTACTGTTTGTTGAGACCTGGTTCAGACCAATCGACGAACTGCGTGCTGGGTCACGTCGCCGAACGCCAAGTTGACGTCACTACACGTGGAAGGAAGTCGGTGACGCACAACAAAAATGCGTGAGCTTTTCTTGCACGATTTGGATCCTGTTGACTGGCCCTTTAGGAGCTCATGAAAGAGAATACAACGATCCTCCACCACATCTAAATTTACTTTTTTGCCTTCACAGCTGGTACTTTTTACATGCAGATCGGGTAACTAGATATGGACACATTGCGCTGTAGAAAAATTGGTCTCAGAAAATTACACGCGTTGTGGGGATACAAAGCATTTCCTCTCCCATTAGGCGCCCCTGTCAGCTCAATCCCGGTCAGCGAGAGAGGACCTCCTTTTTCCCTAAAGGTGTCACAGAACGAGCGCTCAAAAGGAGCGCGCCGCCAACTCCTCGCGACGAAACGCCGGAGTGACGCCGCGAGGTCAACGATAAAAAAAAGAAAACAAACATCCAGACTCCCCGGGCGCGACTCCCTCCATCGAAAGCGTAGATTCGCCGACGAACCTCCTCACCCCACAACGGCGGCCGAGCAAGCACTCGAACTTTCTAGATGCCAACAAACCTCCTCACCCCACAACGGCGGCCGAACAAGCACTCGAACTTTCTAGATGAAAATGGGCGTGGTGAGGCCGGGTTGAGTCATCTGTCGCGGACAGCCCTCGTATCGTCTCGACCTTCTTCCCAGTCTTCTCTGCGCATCGCGCCGACGAAAGAATGAGAATTTTCTGGAATTGCACGCGGAAGGTATTTAACCGAGCAGCGGAGAAGAGAGATCAGGAGAAGACGGAAGTTAGCGCAAGAGCGCGTAGGGTATCCCGCCGTGTAGTCGGCGAAGGTTTTGTCCGTAGGGACAAAGCAGGAGAAGACGTGAGGTTTCCTGGAAGAGAAACTTTGGAAGGAGAAGACGGATGTTAGCGCCAGAGCGCGTAGGGATTCCGCCGTGTAGTTTGCGAAGGTTTTGTCCGTGGAGACAAAGCAGGAGAAGAAGATGATTTTCACCTGAGGGGTGACGACTCGAGCTACAGGCAAGAGTGTGTGTTTACCGCTATCGAGTGAAGACGCGTGGCAACAGCTGCGTGTGTGAAGCCGACGTGTTCCGGCGAAGAAGTTTGAAGCTTGGAGAGTGGCCTATTGAAGAAGTGAGGTTTCCTGGAAGAAAAACTTCGGCAAAGTTTCCTGGAACAGAAACTTCGGGGGCAGCGGAACGACAACAACGCTGGACTTTGAGTGAGTGATTCTTGGAAGAGTATCATCCAGACCTTTGTTCCAAGAACTTTGGACTGAATAGGTTTTCTGTTTCTTTAGTCTTTAAGTGCCTTGGTTGTTCAATGCATGCGACTGCATTGTAGTGCGTATTGTTGTCAGTGTCCGTTGTTTCGATTGTGGCTGATTGTACTGTGTAGTACGTTGTTTGGTGGGTGACATATAGTATTCAACTGTTGTGGAGTGTGCATACTTGTGTATTGTTTTTGATCTGCCATTATTGAGAATTTAATTCTGTTTTGTTTATCAACTCTCGGCTCTGACTTGTTCTTTGGGCCACAGCCGGCGTCCACTGGCGCGCCAAAAAGGACCACTTCTAAATTGTCCACGCTTTCGTGGTGCGGTTCGGGGGGCCGATACTTCGGCCCTTGGAATTAGCCCGGCGATCGCCTCCCTAATTAACGGGACCTGTGTGGCAATTAATCTGGCGTCAGCGACAGGACCTTTTGGTGCACAGTGTGTCCAAAGTAGTGAGAAAGAGGCTCGAGTTGTTGATACTGCTATCGGAACAATTTTGTGTGTTGTTCAGTGTTCTCGTTAACGAGCGCAGGAGAGTGTTCCGATAGAGTGATTTAGACAGATACTTTTCATACGCGGCAAGGTTTTATTTGCGAGACAAAATGAATCTCGAAAAGTTAGTAGCTCTTGGTGAGAAGATGGGTCTTTCTGGCGCCGAACTACGGAAGTGGGTAAGCCAGAAGGAAAAAGAGGCGGTGGAGAGCGATAGGTTGGCAGCTGAGAGAGCCAAGGAAGAAAAAGCAGCGGAGTTGGAACGAGAGAGGTTGGCAGCTGAGAGAGCCAAGGAAGAAAAAGCAGCGGAGTTGGAACGAGAGAGGTTGGCAGCTGAGAGAGCCAAGGAAGAAAAAGCAGCTGAGTTGGAGAGAGAGACGTTGGCAGCTGAGAGGGCCAAGGAAGAAAAAGCAGCTGAGTTGGAGAGAGAAAGGCTGGTCACTGAAATGGCGAAAGAAGAAAGAGAGGCAAAGGAGTGACAGCTGAAAGAAGAAAGAGAGCAGCAATTGAATTTGGAGCTGGAGAGAGAAAAGTTGGCAGCTGAAAGGGCGAAGGAAGAAAAAGAGCAACAATTGAAGTTGGAGTTGGAGAGAGAAAAATTGGCAGCCGAAAGAGTGAGAGAAGAAAGAGAAGTGGAGATGGCTGAAAGGGAACGGCAGCGGCAGCACGAAATGGAACTCGAGCGGCTCCGCTTGCAACAGCGAAGTGAAACTCCCGTCCAAGCTAGAGTCAAAGCAGCGAACGGGAGGACCACGGCTTCCGCTTGAACCCAAGCAAGCTTCTCGTTGCGTTTGATGAAAGGAAGGACGACCTTGACGCGTACCTTCACCGATTTGGGACGATTGCGAGGAGCCAGAATTGGCCGGAACATCAGTGGGCAACTGCTTTGAGTACTTGCTAGAGTGGTGAAGCGCTCAGCGTGTACGGTAGGCTGACGCCGACTGATGCAGCCAACTATGCAAAGGTGAAAGCTGCTTTGCTGAAGCGATTTAGATTTACTGTTGAATTATTCTGGGACAGATTTCGGACAGGAAATCCAGCTGATGGTGAGACGGCTATGCAGTATGCCGCCCGACTTTGCCATTATTTCGACAGATGGATTGAACTTTCAGGGACAGCGCAGGAGTACGATGAGCTTAGAGAGCTCCTAATTAGAGAACAATTTCTTACTAGTTGCCACCCAAGCCTGTCGCTGTACTTGAAAGAGAAGAAGGCTGACTCACTTGAAGGCATGCTTGAATTGGCTGATCAATTCTTGGAAGCGCAAGGTGGCCCTAATTTGGCCAAGGTCAAGAAGGATTGCCCGAAGATTCGAAGAAATTGGCTCCCAAAGAAAAGAATCGTGCACCGGAGAGCATTCCGCGAAGTTTTCTGTGTAACTGAGTGGGTCATCGCGCGAAAAACTGTCGAACGATCTTTACGAGCCCTATGATAGTAAAATATTTTAAGTGTGGTCAGACTGGGCACAAAGCAGACACATTTCGAAACGGAGCGAGTCAAACTCACCAGGTAACCTGTGTGCAAGCGGCACCGAAATCCGGTAATAATGCCGTCACAGATGGATTTGTAGAGTTGAAAAATGGGGAGAAAATCCCTATTGTGGGTGCTGTAATGACAAAACAGCCAACCGGTGTTTCGAAGGGAATGCCAACGCTGCCTGGAAAAGTTGCGGACAAAAAGATTACGGTGTTAAGAGATACCGGCAGCTCCACTGTTATTGTGCGGAGAAATTTGGTACAGGGAAGTGAGTTAACAGGCAAAACGAAACCGGTTTGCTTAATTGACCGTACGGTTAGGATGCTTCCCGAAGCAGAAATTGAGGTTGAAACCCCGTACTTCGGCGGTAAGGTTACTGCTTTATGCATGACGACCCCCCTGTACGACCTTGTCATCGGAAACATCGACAGGGCGCGAGGACCGAATGATCCGGAATGTTTGGGAGAAGACCCTAAGATAGAGCCCTCGCCAACCCAGCGACCGCGAGATACAGTGGAGGAGCAGCCCGTGACGGATCTCACTAGAGCCCAAGGTTAAGCCGCGGCGCAAGAGACAGCGAATGAGAAGATGATCGTGTTGAATGAGTTCACGGGCCGAGCAACTGGACTTACGTCGGCACGACCTCAACCGACCGACAGTGTAAAGGAGACGGAGTTGGCCAGCCAGGCCAAATGTCGGGACGTGAACAAGCGGGTGAATAACCGGGCAGGATCAGTTGAGCGTCATGACCCGTTACCAGTGTCGGAAGTGACAACGATGGCTGAGACGCCGCCTCAGATACCGTCGTTGAAAGGGGACTTAAGTAAAGTGTGGGATTGGGCTAGTTGGTAATCCATATAAAACTTCTAGGCGCGTAAAACTTCAGACAACTAACATAAGAGACAAGGACGAGCGCAGCGCTCGTCCTTGTCTCTTATGTTAGTTGTCTGAAGTTTTACGCGCCTAGAAGTTTTGTTGAAAGGGGCTCGCAATAAGAAGAGATCGAGCGAGCACCGCAAGAAAGGGCGCAAGCGCCGTTCGAAATGCACAGGATAAGTGTTGAGGTTGAACTGTAATGTGTTTACAGTGCTATATGTTAAGTTAATGTGGTTGTTGTCCTGTGTCACAACTGTATGTCGAGCAAGTCGAAATGTTTGTTACGGTGACGTGATGTATAGTATTGTATAATTGTTGTAAAGACAGAACTTTGTACATTTGTATGGTTTGGAATATGTAATGAAGTGTTGAAGTCACGTACCTGTGGTTATATTTCATGTGTTGTGAGATTGAATTACAATGTACAGTTGTATTGAGTGATCTATTGTGAATGTGAAGTGTCATGAGCGACGGATTGTGTTACAGTTTGTGAGAGTGTGTGGTGATTGTTCGCGCTCGTTTGTGTGGTTTTGAATATTAGGAGATAATATTCTTAAAGTGGGGGGCAGTGTCACAGAACGAGCGCTCAAAAAGAGCGCGCCGACAACTCTTCGCGACGAAACGCCGGAGTGACGCCGCGAGGTCAACGATAAAAAAAAGAAAACAAACATCCAGACTCCCCGGGCGTGACCCCCTCCCTCGGAAGCGCAGATTCGCCGACGAACCTCCTCACCCCACAACGGCGGCCGAGCAAGCACTCGAACTTTCTAGATGCCGACGAACCTCCTCACTCCACAACGGCGGCCGAGCATGCACTCGAACTTTCTAGATGGAAAGGGGCGTGGTGAGGCCGGGTTGAGTCATCTGTCGCGGACTGCCCTCGTATCGTCTCGACCTTCTCCCTAGCCTTCTCTGCGCATCGCGCCGACGAAAGAATGAGAATTTTCTGGAATCGCGCGCGGGAGGTATTTAACCAAGCAGCGGAGATGAGAGATCAGGAGAAGACGGTAGTTAGCGCAAGAGCGCGTAGGGTATCCCGCCGTGTAGTCGGCGAAGGTTTTGTCCATAGGGACAAAGCAGGAGAAGACGTGAGGTTTCTTGGAAGAGAAACTTCGGAAGGAGAAGACGGAAGTTATCGCCAGAGCGCGTAGGGATTCCGCCGTGTAGTCGACGAAGGTTTTGTCCGTGGAGACAAAGCAGGAGAAGAAGATGATTTCCACCTGAGGGGTGACGACTCGAGCTACAGGCAAAAGTGTGTGTTTACCGCTATCGAGCGAAGACGCGTGGCAACAGCTGCGTGTGTGAAGCCGACGTGTTCCGGCGAAGAAGTTTGAAGCTTGGAGTGTGGCCTATTGAAGACGTGAGGTTTCCTGGAAGAGAAACTTCGGCGAGGTTTCCTGGAAGAGAAACTTCGGGAGCAGCGGAACGACAACAACGCTGGACTTTGAATGAGTGATTCTCGGAAGAGTATCATCCAGACCTTTGTTCCAAGAACTTTGGACTGAATAGGTTTTCTATCTCTTTAGTTTTTAAGTGTCTTGGTTGTTCAACGCATGCGACTGCATTGTAGTGCGTATTGTTGTCAGTGTCCGTTGTTTCGAGTGTGGCTGATTGTACTGTGTAGTACGTTGTTTGGTGGGTGACATAATGTATTCAACTGTTGTGGAGTGTGCATACTTGTGTATTGTTTTTGGTCTGCCATTATTGAGAATATAATTCTGTTTTGTTTATCAACTCTCGGCTCTGACTTGTTCTTTTGGCCACAGCCGGCGTCCGCTGGCGCGCCAAAAAGGACAACTTCTAAATTGTCCACTCTTTCGTGGTGCGGTTCGGGGGGCCGATACTTCGGCCCTTGGAATTAGCCCGGCGATCGCCTCCCTAATTAACGGGACCTGTGTGACAAAAGGAAAAACAAAGAAAGTGGTGCTGGGCTGATTGGGGTTGTTTTCGACGTCAAGCCACCCTTTGTGTGTAGAAAAAGTTGATTCCACGTTAGTGGACAAATGGTGAGTTGTGGTGTTCTATCACTTTGTGTGGCACATATTTGCACTACGGTTTTGTATTCACAGTGCTACTGCACACATAGTTACGGATTCGTTAATTTTTATGGCTATTTGTAATTCTTTCATTTCATCTTACTCCTTGTTCGTTGCGAACTTTCTAGGAGTCTCTGAAGTTGCACGTTGCAGGCACTTCTATTTTATAGCAGCCGTTTGTTTAAAGAATTGAATGGGAACTTAGTCTGATTTTCTAGTAGGTTTTCATTGTTTAGGTTATAAATAAACCTGTTTGAATGTGCCATCAAACTTTTGGTTTCAGCGAGATCAAGCACGAAGGTTTCGTAGCGCTACACAAGGTACGCATTCTCTTGCGATGATGGCTTCAACGACAGGGTACTGCCAGGACAGTAACGGCTTATGCTCTCCCATAGTAGAGTACTTCGTGCTCTGTATTGTTAACAACTTTTTTCAAGCACACAGCACCATGAGCGCTGAAATGCGGGACGACCTTTTGCTCTCCCACAGTAGAACACCAAGTACTCTAAATCGTGAAAAACGTTTTCTGAACGCATGACGTCATGCACGTTTCTCTATGGTTATGCCAATTAAGGCCCATGGGACGGCTTCATGCTCTCCTGTAGTAGGGTAGTTAGTACTCTAAATTATTACCCTTTTTTTCTAGGCGCATGTTAGCTCGGTAAAACTGCGATGACGTTGGCGGTATAACAGACTCCTAATTCCTGCCGCGGAAAGCATATAACTCTGCCATTGCAAATTCCAAGATAACGTTGTTTCTTTTGTAATTTATTGTTTTTTCACTTGTATTGCGATGGCATGAAGATATTTAAGGAAATTCGTTCAGTTAACAACTGTCGCTTGCTGCAGTCAGATTTTTGTTCTTTCTCTGAATGAAGTGAAAACAATAACCTTTCCTTCAATACCTCAAAGATCAAGTTCATAATTATATCTCCCAAAACATCTATCGCGTCATTTCCATACTCTGTCATTACCGTGGTAATATGCAAATTTTATGCGTTCAGTGACCTTGGTGTTCCTTATGGTAGCATGCTAAATTTTTCTGCTCACACTAAACGGAAGGCCACGGGATCTCTTCAATTGATTGATAGATAAATTGATATGTGGGGTTTTATTGTCCCAAAACCACCATATGATTATTGGAGACACTGTAGTGAAAGGCTTTGGAATTTTTCACCACCTGGGGTTCTTTTTCAGGAGTTCTTCGTTCTGTCAGCTGAGTACGAAGAATCGCCCAAGAATTCAGTTCTCGTACAGCCTTCCAGAAATTGTACCCTGCAATCTGTATTCCCCAATTTCAGCATGCTTCTGTGATTTGGAACGGAATCACTAAATCTGACAATGACGCCGTTGAGCGAGTCTACAAAAAATTCGTAAGCATTTTCAACTATCATGTTGCTAGAAATGACTCTGGATCTCATTCTAACACCATCACACTACTATCATTGCCATCACTTCATTGCCGACGAAATCTCGCTGTTCTTTCATTTCTTCACGAACTATAGTTAAGGGTATATTATCCTGCATTTTTTCTTTTTGTAAAGTTTGAGATTCCGCGTAAGTTAGTCAAAAAGAATCTAACATTTCATGTACCTTCCAACTTCTTTCGACATTCTGCTGTGCACAAAATACAAAGTCTACGTTATGTGAGCTTTTATGGTCTTGATGTTTTTCGCAGCCCACTGCAACTGTTTTTACCACAGCTCTGCTCTATCTTATCATGGTTTGTCACAATTGCAAGGGAGTTTGATAGCGACGCCAGGTAGTAGGCAGGCAGCCGGTACGGACATAAATGCTCGAGCAGTCCAGCGTCTACAGCTCGTGCACACACTCGCGCTTCGCACTCCGAGAGAGATGATCCCACAGGTCAGTGCCTTGCGAATTCCCCACTACAATACCCCGGCGACAAAGACGAGGCATCCTGGCGACTCGAGATGACGAGAGAACAGGAGGGTCGTAGCAGGGCTTGAGCCGACTGACGTGGACCGTCTCACGACCAAGGCGGCGCTTGTCCGTGGATGGCTTGAGCGGTTCAATCACATAGGTTACAGAAGAAGGGTGCTGTATGACGCGGTAAGGGCCCGTATACTTCGGTGCAAACTTGGGAGTCAGTCCAGGAGAGTGGAAAGGCCGTCGGAACCACACGAGAGAACCGACGGGGAATGTGTCCTGAACAAGATCACGGTCGTGGCGATCTTTTTGGAGGGCTTGATTATCGGCTGTGAAGGACCGTGCAAGCTGACAACACTCTTCGGCATGTTCAGCCATTTCAGAAACTGGGCTGAATCGAAGGCATCAAGATTGTATGGCAGAATCGTGTCGAGTGTGCTGCATGGGTCACGACCATATAAAAGAAAAAATGGAGAAAAGCCCGTTGTTGATTAAATCGCCGTATTGTAGGCATACGTCACTAAAAGAAGGACAACGTCCCAATCGGAGTGGTCCGAATCAATACACATAGCAAGCATGTCTCCGAGGGTTCTATTGAAACGTTCCGTTAGGACGTTTGTCTGAAGGTGGTAGGCTGTTGATGTGCGATGTACCGTGCGGCATGAATGTAAGAGCTGCTGCAGAACTTCCGACAAGAATACATGGCCCCTGTCACTCGGGTGCTCCCGTGGTGCACCATGACGAAGAGCAAACTGATGCAAGATGAAGGTTGCAACGTCACGAGCACCAGCCGAAGGTAGCGCTGCCGTTTCGGCGTACCTTGTCAGATGGTCGGCCGCCACAATCACCCATCGATTACCACCAACAGAGCACGGTAGCGTGCCGTATAGGTCAATCCCAACACGGTCAAATGGACGTGCAGGACATGGTAAAGGCTGCAGTTGACCGGGTGAATGAGGGAATGTTTTGCGCTGCTGACACAGGGAACATGAGCGAATGTGTTTGCGTAAGAACGTGTACATACCCCACCAGTAGTAACGTTGGCGGATCCGTTCATAGGTCTTTAGCGCACCGGCGTGTGTGTGTTGCGGCTCAGCATGAAAATATTCGCAGATATCAGAGCGCATATGGCTGGCTATGACTAGCAGCCATTTACGACCCACGACTTGGTAGTTGCGACGGTATAACAGGCCATCTCGTATGGCGAAATGCGTTGCTTGGCGGCGAAGAGCACGCGGGTAACCGGAAGTTGATGTGTCAGAAAGCATATTCAAGAGCGAGACAATCCAAGGGTCTTTCCGCTGTTCGGATGACATGTCTGTGACGCTGACGGAGGAGAGGGAAAGGTCAAGGGCTGATAATTCCGTATCATTAGATTTCACGGGTGATTGTGAAAGCGCATCTGCGTCAGAGTGCTTTCGCCCCGATCGGTAGACGACGCGTATGTCAAATTCCTGGAGGCGTAGTGCCCAACGTCCGAGGCGACCAGAAGGATCTTTCAGTGAAGCCAGCGAACAGAGTGCGTGATGGTCTGTTACGATGTCAAAAGTTTGGCCGTACAAATAGCGGCGAAACTTGTTTAACGCCCACACAATCGCCAGGCACCTTTTTTCAGTAACAGAATACTTGGCTTCTGCCTTACTGAGGGCGCGGCTGGCATAGGCGACCACATACTTCGTAAAACCTGGTTTGCGTTGCGCGAGTACTGCACCAAGGCCGATGCCACTTGCATCCGTGTGTACTTCGGTCGGCGCAGTAGGGTCGTAATGACGCAGTACGGGTGGTGAGGTAAGGAGTTGGCGCAGTGTTGTGAAGGATTCGTCACAGGCTTCTGTCCAATTTGAAATATCTGCAGGGCCAGCAAGGAGTTTGGTGAGCGGAGCGATGATGGAAGCAGAGTTCTGGACAAAACGACGAAAATAGGAGCACAGGCCCACAAAGCTCCGTAGTTGTTTAACTGTAATAGGCTTAGGAAATTCGGCAACAGCACGAAGCTTGTCAGGGTCGGGAACGATGCCGGCTTTCGAGACGACATGACCAAGTATGGTGAGTTGTTTAGCCCCGAAGTGACATTTCTTCAGGTTAAGCTGAAGCCTGGTGTTTGTAAGGCACTGTAGAATTTTACGCAGACGAGTGAGATGCGAAGTGAAATCGGTGAAAAGACCACAACGTCATCAAGATAGCATAAGCAGATGTTCCATTTGAGACCGCGTTAAATGCTGTCCATCATTCGCTCGAATGTGGCGGGCGCATTGCAGAGTCCGAATGGCATTACGGTGAATTCATAGAGACCATCTGGTGTGACGAACGCCGTTTTTGGACGATCAGACTCAGCCATTGGCACCTGCCAATAACCTGAGCGAAGGTCAATCGAGGAAAAGACTTCTGCACCTTGGAGACAATCGAGAGCGTCGTCTATGCGGGGAAGAGGGTAAACATCTTTCCTCGTAATGTTGTTTAGGCGCCTGTTGTCTACGCAGAACCGGATCGAACCATCCTTTTTTTTACGAGTACAACTGGTGAAGACCAAGGACTACAAGAAGGCTTGATGACTCCACGCTGTAGCATGTCGTCTACTTGTTCTGCAATTACGCGATGCTCCGCCGGAGACACACGATAGGGGCGCTGGCGCAAAGGAGCACTCTTTCCTGTGTCAATAAGGTGCACAACGGCGTTCGTTCTTCTTAGAACCGCTTGGGGAAAGTCGAACGAACGCCTGAATTCGTGCAACAGGGTAAGAAGCTGCTCTCGTGGAGCCGGGGCTAGATGGCAGTCAATAGAACGATGAAATGCATCGGACAACACACTGTTCGAGGCAAAGTGAGGAACCAACACGTTCAGCTCCATATTTGGCTTGGTGTCGAAGAAATCGGCAGGCACGATAGTACCTTCATCGATAAGCTGAATGTGGCCGAGCGTCTCGTTGCGGCGCAAACTGAGGGGGCACGAGTTCGGATTGGAAATAAATATTCCGGTAGTGTCTTCACAAAGCGCAAGAACGGTGGATGGCAGCGATGTGTGATGGCGGCTACCGAAGATGTGAGATGGCGTGAATAGGACGGTAGCGTCAGAAAGTGAAGTGAAGCAGGCAGGGACAAACTTGGCGCTGAAAGGAGGAAAGTCTAGTTCCGTCGCGACGACATGGTTAGACACACTAGATACGGCCGCATCAACAAAAGGCGCATCACGAAACGGTAACAGCTCTACTTCGGCCCGAGCGCAGTCCACGATGGCGTGATTACGTAATAGGAAATGCCATCCTAGGATGACATCGTGGGAACATGAAGCCAACACGTGAAATTCAATGATCTACAACACGCCTCGAATAACCACTTTTTCCGTACATGTCGCGACGGGCTCAATTTGTTGGGCGCTCGCAGTGCTCAAAGAAACTACGGGAGAAAGCATCGTCACTTTACGAAGAGAGCGGCAGAGTCTTTGACTAATCACAGATATCGCGACACCGGTATCGATGAGTGCAAGTGTTCGTACACCTTCGACGATTACATCAATAAGATTGGCGGGAGGCAGGCGAGGACTTAAACGATTAGACGATGACGCAGCTCGTGCCTCCGGAGCTGCGACAATTAGTTTTCCGTCTCAATGGAGGTGGGTCGTCGATGCATAGGCGACCCGGAACGACGACTTGGTGAAGGGGAAGGCGAGCGGGAAGTAGAACGTCGAGAAGCGGTGGTTCGGCTGCCGGAAGCAGCTTGCGCATCGCTTTCGTGAACTTCAGGTGGCACGTGAGGCGCGTGGCATGGAGGCCGAAACGAGTAGCCAGGGTATCTTGGTGTATTAGCTGCGAAGCGCCGACGACATAGGCGCGCAACGTGACCTGGAATCCCGCAAAAGTAGCATATCGGCCGGTTGTCAGCAGTACGCCAAGGATTTCCAGCGTGCTGCTGTGTAGCTGGAAACGGCGCGGTGGAAGGTCGCACAGGTTGTGGCGTATACAGTGGCAGACGAGGCGGAGGCATTGCCGCGACGGCCGCATAAGTCAGTGGCGCGGCAACAGGTGTTGATGGAGAGGCAGGCGTAGGTAATGGCAAAGCCTCGGAGACCTGCTTCTGAATAGCCTGTCTGATTGTCGGCGTTAGACGGTTCGTTGGTGCTTCGGTGGTCGGCAGATACGAGAGACACAAAAGCTGTCGTGCGACCTCTTCACGTACATATACTTTTATCTGCTCCAGCAGGGTGCTGTCACCACTGACGGCCAGGGAAGCGAGAGAGTCGTCTGCTGTCGTTGACCTCCGAACTAATGCACGTTGCTTGCGAATCTCTTCCAAGTTCTGGCACAAGGTCACAAGTTCGGATACGGTACTTGGGCCCTTGCCAGCAACATTTGAAAGGCATCATCGTCTATTTCTTTCAAGATATGCCTGATCTTGTCTTGCTCGGTCATCTCAGGGTTAAAGCGCCGGCATAAATCGATAACATCTTCAATGTAGCTAGTGAAGTTTTCGCTCTGCATTTGCGCTCGTCCGCGTAGGCGCTGTTCAGCACGCAGCTTGCGCACTGCGGGGCGATCGAACACAGCTGCAAGGGTGGTCTTGAAAGCGGCCCAAGTGGTAAATTCTGTACGGTGGTTTGTGAACCACAGGCTGGCGACGTCTTTGAGATAAAATGGGACGTACTCCAATTTTGAGGGGTCGTCCCACTTGTTGGCGGCGCTCACCTTTTCAAACAGCTGCAACCAGTCTTCCACATCTTGGTCCTCGGTGCCGCTGAAGAAGGGGGGATCCCGTTGGCGCAGGATGGTAGGTACTATGACCAGTTGAGATTGGGCCCTGCTCTGCAGGGGGGTGCCTTGCTCGGTCGTCTGATCAGGCATTGCTGATGCAGTGGGCAGCTTCTGGCTTCGAAGTTCCGGGTTTGCGTACCCAGCACACTTCCACCACTTTGCAAGGGAGTTTAATAGCGACGCCAGGTAGTAGGCAGGCAGCCGGTACGGACAGAAATGCTCGAGCAGTCCAGCGTCTACAGCTCGTGCACACACTCGCGCTTCGCACTCCGAGAGAGATGGTCCCACTAGTCAGTGCCTTGCGAATAACCCACTACACAATGTACATATTCTTCCCTTTTCGGTCTTTCAGGAACGTTTCTACATAGTTGTGTTGAATTCTTTTAATTTTTCACTACAATTCCACAGTTTTCGCCTTCTCTTAAGTTCTTACGATCTTGCGCTGATGTCTTTTTGTCTGTTCATTTTTGCTCTCTTTATGTGTTTTTTTCTAGAATGTATTGTATTACATTCTTCTATTGATTTATTTTTTGCTTGCACCTGCACAAAAAACTTATGATTGCTACTGGGCGCGTAAAATAACTTATTGATCTAATAATAATAATAATAATAATAATATAATAATAATAATAACATTATTATTATTATTATTATTATTATTATTATTATTATTATTATTATTATTATTATTATTATTATTATCATTATTATTATTAATATTATTATTATTAATATTATTATTATTATTATTATTATTATTATTATTATTATTATTATTATTATTATTATTATTATTATTATTATACTTTAAGAAAAAGCTTCAGCACCCTTCAGACCCCTGATGATAAGCGTCTCTTCACGCAAGATCGCGTTCACACCGTCGAAACGATCGACAGCGTCATCACCAGCGACCAGTCGGTAGCTATCATCATCGCGAGCACATCACGGTCATCCAACGACGACAGTGACAGAGTAAGAATGGCTTGCGTCGGTGATCTCGTGATTTGTTGCAAGGCGGGAAGGGCAAGTGGCCCATGTGACCACTGCCCAATCGCGTACATTCGATTCGCATATATTGATGTTGTACAAACGAGGCTATATTGTCCAGTCGTTATGACACTTGTCTATGAACGCTGTGGGCATCTTTCAGGAAACTTCAGTTTACTTTATTTATTTACTTCGCATCTCGGAGTCACACCTCCTCGTTGCGATAGAAAACGTAACATTTAGTAAATGCACTGAACGCACATATTTGCATAGGGTGCACAAAAACAGATTTGATGTAGAAATTCACCCAAATCGAATTGCTCGCGTCTATCTCTACGTTCTTTTTGGTGGTACGAGGACGCCAAATGTTGGCGCACAAAAATTGCTGCAGTTTCACAGGCAAGGTGTGCCCCTCAAAAGCAACATAGAGCGGACAAGCGTGCTGGAGGCTTTTACAGACCACTTGCCAATTACATCGAGTCAGCAGCGGCCACGTGTCACATGCGCAAGGAAATTGCATTTTTGGCGGTAAAACCCATTCATGCGACCGAGCCCTTTGAAATAGAGAAGAGTTTTACATAAGGATTCGCGTCCCTTGCAGTAATGATACTTAATGTTTGTTACAGTCGACAGAACTCTTTATATAAAAGCACAGGTTTATTAGATTGTTGAAAGAAAACATGTGACACAGTTGCTGCTGAAACTAACTATTCATATTTCTAAAGCACTGTGTTAGGAAACTCGTTTAATCGATTCTGTTGCATATGTTTTGTTGGGTAGTGACTCCATTCGCATTCTCGTATTGATTATACTTGCTACGGCATATCAGCCTCCTTGTGGAATTCAGTAGTCGAAGATGTAAAACGACGCGCCCGGGAAGCACAAGGGTATGATCTACCGATGCTCGAAAGAAGGCATTTAGCATAGAAGGTGTTTTGCGACCGTGCATGGCACATATCTCATGTCTTAAAGCCCCCATTACGAATCACTAGGTAGTTGCAATCCCTCATTGGCTCATTTTTCTGGTAGGGTGGAACGCAGCTGGTTTGCCGAGCAGCTCTTGGGCAAGCGAGAAACCGCGGTGGATTCGCATTCCCATCCGTCTCTGTTCGCTGTCGGCTGCTTGCCCTACGATTCTTACTTCGGTTGTAGCATGGTGATCAGTGCCCTGCGCGTGATGTTGATGTTGCCTGCTATTTCTTAGGCACCAGGATACGCTATTTGTACCAGATGCACGGCTTAATTCTGCACCGCAAACACTTAACGTGCCTGAATTTTACTCAACGGCAGTAGCATTTTATCGACACGCGCAGCAGGTTTGTCCCGATGTAGACATTCTCGAAAGCCGCATTGTAGATACAACGGCGGCTCTTCTGCTTCCTCTGGTTGCTCCAGCCCGTCTAGCACAATCGAGACATGCCTCGTGGAGCGCGATAACGGCATCGTTTTAGATGCGGAAGCATCTTATACTCGCGCCTTGTAGTGCGCCGTCCGCGCCATCCGCACCGTCCGCACCGCTTCTCGAACATTCGACAGCTGACGCGCGCGCATGCGCCGTCGCGCCGTCGCCCACCATCTGTGCCGCGCGCGCTTCTCCTTCGAGAACATTCGACAGCTGACAGCGCATGCGCCGTCGCGCTGTATATATACTCAAGGTCGGCGCTCGCTCGCTCAGTTGCCGCTCGTCGGTTGGTTTGTACGGCGCGTCGACGTCCAAGGTCGCGGTGAAATGAATTCCAACGAATCCACAAACACAATGATCGACGTCCCTTCGACCAGCGCCGTCCTTTCGCATACGTGTGTACGTGTTCACTCATTTAACACCCCCTCCTACAACCATGTTAACCAATTTAGCCATCGACCCAAGTAAGTCGCAATTTAACACCCCATTTCACAACCACGTTAACCAATTTAGCCATCGACCCAAGTAAGTCGCACTTTAACACCCTGTTAACCAATTATATGCTCCGCATCCTCCTCAGTGTTCCCCCGAGGGAAGCTGCGGGCATTTTTTTTGCCTGGTCACCTCAGTGACTTTATGTGCCGTCTTGAATGGAGAGTACTCCCAACACGGCACAGCCTATATATAGAGAAGTGAAGCATGGTTCCAACTTCCACTAGTCCTAACTGCCCGTTACTGGAGTCTAACCAGCATATGCTGCAGCAATGTGTCATTACAAAGGTGTTTTGGAAGTCAGTTAGCACTAGTTTTCGTGGCCTAGGTGTTAATCGCTTTGTAACATCTGGTCGCTGCTCGCGTAGTCGCTCTGCACGCCTTGTAATAGCTACAGGAGCTTTTTGTTTGTGGCGTAAAAGGGTCGAAGCTGTTGCGGCAGGTCATCGTCGTCGTGCTCTCTTTCCGATTCTGGAACGCCTCTACTCTGATTTCTTATCGTTTCTGTCAGAGGAATTGTTCTTCATTGGGGAGGAATAATTTCTGCGACAATGGTCGTGCCGCTTTCTGTCCGTAAATGACAGACGCGTTCGATTAGTCTTCTACCTGGCCTTGTTCCAAGTCAGCTGTCCATGTCTGATTAGTGCATGTAATCAGCATAAGTTTACTATTTCTATGTGTTTGTGTATGTCCCATATGGGTGTGAACTCTTATATATGTACTTCATTCTAACGCTGTAAGTTATGTAAATTTTATGAATATTGATACCTGTTGTACATATTTTCTAACATCTTCACCAAGTTTTGTGAATTCTGTACATATATCATCATGTACGTTGTCCATATCGTGATTAGTGTATATATGTAGTGTATGTAGTTATCAGTACCACGAACTATGGACAGCGTACGGATTGGACACTTTTGTTTAAATGTGTAATGTATGTTGTGCATTGTCATTTGTTTATTATTGGGCTTGTTCTACAGACGCTCGTTCTTTAGGTTTCTCGCGTCCCATGACAGAATAAATTTTTTCCAAACACAGCAATAGGGCTACCAGTTGGGTTGTGAATCGAGCATCAAACACCACGGGACGACTTTAAGCTACCCTATAGCAGAGTACCTCTAGCACTCAAAACCGTTGCCCACTTTTTTAAAACACAGGCAGAAGGGGCGGCTTTATACTCTCCCAATGTACCTCGTACTCTAAATCGTTAATAACTGTTACTAAGCAAACAGCCTTTGTTTCCGTATTAGCGTTCAATAACCAAACTAGAGATGGCTCACTGCTCTCCCATAGTTTAGTACAAAGTGCTTGAAATCGTTAACCCCTATCTTTATATCCAGTTATGAAAACTGAAGTTCCACGCGTCCGGTGGCTATTTCTTGGGAACCACAGGGCGAGCCCTCGTCAGACAAGGCACCTCTTGAGGAAAGCGTCTCAGATGGGAATATTGCATCTGACCCTCCTCGCGTGACTGCTCAGTCAACCACAAATTGAGATGTCATCGAGGAGGCTACATCCCAAAACGACCACTCCTGCATCTACAACGACTCCAACAGCACTACGTGTAAGGCGCCCCTACAAATCGACGAAGACACCGGTCGCAGTGAAATAAGCCAGGGCAGTGTAGACGCCTTTGTACCTTCTTCAATCAAGAGCCCGGACACCGAACGCCACCGGACATCTACTGGTGACTCAGAAGCCCCCACCAGAGACAGAAGTCCCCTGCGGACTTCGACGCGGTCCCAGAAGTCCCGAGCCTCCGGTGGATCGCCTGGCCGTGAAATATGACTCAGCCGCTCACAGTACGCCGGCTATTGCGCCTGCTAAAGGTACCCTTGCTTCTGAATGATCTTATATTAAATGCGAAGCATTTCTTTGCAAACTTCGACTACTTTGAGCGTATCTATCTATCTATCTATCTACTTATCTATCTATCTATCTATCTATCTATTTATCTATCTATCTATTCACCTACGACTTTTAGCTCTCCTCGCCGTTTTGATAATGGTATCGATGCTAAACTTGGTATGGCATAACGTGACTGCATGAAGAACATTTACCTAGTCATAACATGAAATTCATGACACGTATGTCATGAATGTCATGACTTACATTTGATGCTCCAGCTGCTCTTGCGGTAATTTCATTCACATGACATATTGAAAAACTGGTATGGTATGACAAGATTGCATGACGAAAAGAAACGACAGATCCTAACATGAAAATCACGACATGCGTGTCATGTAACAACATGACTACAAGCCACGCTCATGATGCGCTGACGGCCGTTTCGCTAGCTTCACTTATACAAAATTTGGTATAACGAGACGTGAATGGATGACGAAGGAATGATACTGGTGCAAACATGATAAACATAAGATGGGTGTCATGTAACAACATGACTACAACACTCACTGATGATGCGCTCGCGGTAGTTTCACTAGCTTCACATATGCCGAATTCAGTATACGTGACGTCAATAGATAACGAAGGTATGTGACTCGTACAAGCATGATAATCATGAGATGCATGTCCTGTGAGAACATGACTACATGCCACAGTCAAGACACCAATACATTTTGACGTGACGCAGTGCGCGTGCTCGCCGGCGTTCATTTCGTCGCGTCAAGCGAGCGTTGCCACGCCAGGCGTGGGTCCTGCAATATACTCGCTTGCACGCGACGCGCTGCGTTGCTTGGACATATGCGCGTTTCAGCACGTCCGGCGTCCCTCCATCGCGAAAAGAGGGAGACGCAGGGTTGTCTGGGTAACGCATCGGCGCGAAACGCAGCACAGGGCATTTCGCACCGGTTGCGGTCAGGCCACAAAGACGGACGCTGGTCGCGCCAGTCAAGCCTGGCGTCAGACTATAGAGTGCTCGCGTTTTGCTAAGGTAGCGTCGCTGTGCCCAGCGTGCGTGCGCGTCAATGCAACATTGGAGTATATTGGGACCTTCATGTAGCGCTCGAAGTCATTTTGCTCGCTCCACATATACCTAATTTGATGTTACGTGACGTCATCGCATGGTGAAATGAATGTATGGTGCAAACATGATAATCCTGACACGCGCATCATGTGAGCAAATGGCAACATACCGCGCACATAGCGTGCTCGCGGCCGTTTCGCTAGCTCCACATATACTAAATTTGGTATCACTTGACGTGAATGGATGACAAAGGTAAACGACACGTCCAAACATGATAATCATGACACGGAAGTCATATACGGCATCATTCACCTCCACCTCATTGCGTAGTGCTGATCTTATTGTGACATATCAACCTTTCACATTCGTGCTTCGCGTATCATCGATTCCCACTGTATGTGGGATCTGCCAATTTTTTATGTTTTATTTTTCTCGTGGCTCTTACTCTAAAAGATATTACTTTTAAAGTTCAAGGTTTCCGCAATCCACAAAAACAGGCTGAGGTATTGGCTCTCGCGCGTTCAGTGAACTGTGATTTGCTGTTCGTGCAAGAAACAAATTTTAGGGGACAAGCTTCTTATAGCGACACCCGTTCGTCCCTCGTAGCCGTTGTAGTATGTAACAACTATAACACTTTGACCTCCAAGGTGGTGCCGGTGAAATTTCTTCTGTGCGTTGTTGAACAATAAAAAATAGTGCTTAATATACATTCCAATAGGTGCTAAAGGGGAATGAGAGACAGGAGCATTCGGCTTTTAGTTAACGCGCACGCTGCGATCCCCATTAGCAGCCATTGGCATGTACATTGAGCACGATCTGACAAGAAAGGGTTGCTACGTTATACTCGCTGGGTGTAACCTCCTTGGTTTTAGAAAGGTTTAGCGATTGTTGGGCCGCATAGCCATGAATACAGTGAACTAGTATATACCATGAACTAGAGGTGATTAAAGGTGGGAAGTAGACCCGTAGCGCTAGCCGTATGAAAGTGTGCGTGTGCCACTTCTCGTTTAGTCCGTGGAATGCCCGCTGGATGGCGGTGCTTCTATACGGGGAATATATGATGATAAGATGCGAGATGGCGGTACTTTTAGTGTTGAATAGATGAATGAACGGACACACAGACAGATGCATGGATGGAAGCATGAACGGACGCAGGGAGTGGGGGGCAAGCAGCTCAATCACTTGTTACGACCAGGTGACCCTCCAGAAACGCGGGGCATCCGGGGCCACGTCGAAGTACGCAGGGGACTTCTGTCTCTGCTGAAGCCTCCAAGTCACTGCTGGATATTCGGTGGCACTTGGCTCCGAGGCTCTTGAGCGAAGATGATACAAACGCATCTAGACTGTCCCGGCTAATGTTGCTTGAAGTGCTATCGTCGTCTATCTGCAGGTTCGTGTCACTTGTAGTGCTGTTTGAGTTCTCGTTGATGGAAACGTCGTCACCTTGGGACAAAACATCTTCAACGATAGGAGCACTAACAGAGGACTGGGCAGCCATGGGGAATAGAATGGAATGAAGAAATTTTATTTCAGTCCTGCAGGACGCGCTTTGTGCGTAGCGGGCGTCTCCCACGTAGGAACCGACAGGGAGTACCTGGCGGCCGCTTCGTGGGCCTGTTGGATGGCCCATTGCTGGTCGGCGAGAAGTGAGCTCCTGAGGGCCCTCTCCCACTTGCTTGAAGTAGGGTCGGGAGTTGTTCTACACTCCCAGAGCATGTGTGCGAGTGTCACTGTGTGTCCACATGATGGGCATGGGTCGCTGGGGTATGCATGTGGATAAGAAACGTGAAGCGTGGCAAGGTTTGGATACGTGTGTGTCTGTATTAGGCGTAGGGTTATTGCCTGCGGTCTGTTAAGTTTCGGATGTGGGGGTAGAAAAATGCGGCGTTCCAAGTAAAAGTGCTTTGTTATGTCATTGTACGTAACGGGTGCATCCCGATTGGTATCTCACTCAGCAAGATGGGGTCGCCCTGTGGTTGCGGCCGGTAAGTGCGCGCGCTGCATCATGGGCGATCTCGTTGAGGTTGGATAGGGCACCCGGCACCTGGCCGAAGTGGACAGGGAACCAGATGACAGTGTGGTGCTTCAGGGCGATCGGATCCGCTTTGCGCAGGATACGTAACGCCTGGTCGGAGATGACTCCGCGTTCGGAGGCTTCGATGGCTGTAGATGAATTCCCGTTTGCTGTCGAGCATAGCTATAGCTATAGCTACTTGCCCCGCTACTTCGGGGTTTCAGGTGAGGCTTGTGGCAGAGTTAAGAGTCTGCTGCGTGGATGATACCGCGATCGCGGCGAAGGCTCGGTTGTTGTGATAGGCAGCGGCGTCCATGAATGAGACGTTGTCCGCTTCCATGTCTATGCGCTTGAGAATGGCGGTCGCCCGCGCAAGGCGCCTGCCTCCGTTGTATTCGGGGTGTACATTTTGTGAAATGGGAGTGATTGCGATAAGGGCACGGATTTTACGGGGAATTAGAGTCAACTCTGGGGGGTCCTTGGCCCTCGAGGAGAAGAAGCCGAACTCGGGCAGAATATGGCGGCCTGCCTTGGTGGTGGTGAGTCTGGTCGATTGCACGCGTTCCTTAGCTTCGGCGATCTCTTCTAGCGGGTTATGTAGACCAAGCTCGAGGAGTTTGTACGTTGGAGTGGTGATAGACAGGCCAAGGGCTCGTTTGACCACCTTGCAATTAAGCGCATTGAGTTGATCGCGCTCAGCACGTAGCCATTCGTGTATAGCGGCAACGTAGGTAAAATGGCATAAAACAAACGCGCGTATGAGACGCAGCAGGTTGTCTTCTTTGAGGCCATGGTGCCTGTTGGCTACTCTATGTACGAGTCGTATGGCACTCTCAGTCTTAGTCCTGAGCTTTTGTACTGTTTGGGTGTTGGTTCCACGGGACTCGATGATCATGCCGAGGACCTTGATGGTGTCTACCCTTAGTACAGTAGCGACCATCTCTGGTGTGGAGGGTGATAGTGCGTTTCGCTGGAGGTTTCCACCCTTTGGGCTTGGCACCCCGCCGTTTGGGCAATAATATCAACAGCTCCGACTTCGCGGGTGAGCACCTGAGACCGGTGTGGTCGAGGTAGGACTCGGTGGTGTTGATAGCCCCTCGCAGGCGGACTCAATGAAGCCATCCGACCCTGTGGAGCACAATATGGTTACATCATCTGCATAGTGTGATTTTGCCCGTCGATTTTGGAAAGTCGTTCGGAAAGCCAGATCATCACGAGGTTGAAGAGCGTGGGCGAGAGGAAGAATCCCTGAGGAGTGCCCCGCTGTCCGAGCTCCACTTCTTCCAACTTTAGGTCTCCTACGCGGAGGACGGCTCTGCGTCGAGTGAGAAAAGAGCGGATAAAGTCGTAAAATCGATGACCACGGCCGAGGGCTGCGATCGCTTTCAAGAGTGACGAGTGCGTTACTGTATTGAAGGCCTTTTCTAAGTCGAGAACGAGTATTTCACGAGTGTCCGAGTGTTTCCGCCATCTAGAATGCGATGATTTAGAAGTAACATGGCGTCTTGAGTGGATATATCTCTGGTCGGAAGCCAATCATGTGTTGCGGGATGCAGTCGTTATTTTCGAGGTATCGACCAACCCTGTTGAGGACGACGTGCTCAGCCACTTTGCCCACGCACGACGTGAGAGATATGGGGCGTAGTTTATCTAAGCTTGGCGCCTTTCCCGGTTTGGGTATGAGAACCATGTGAGCTAGTTTCCAGGCATCGCGTATCTCACCCTTTTTCCATGATTCATTGATAGTGTCGGTGAGGTAAGTGACGGAGGGATCGTCCAGGTTGCGTAGGAGATTGTTGGTGATGCCGTCGGGGCCAGCGGCTGAGCGGCCATTGAGCTCATGAAGAGCTCGGCGCAGATCCTCAATAGAAAAGTCGGCGTCTAAGTCGGTGTTGTCGCTGCCAGAGTAATCGGGGTGAGGGGTCACAGGGCCCGTGGGAAGCGGGAGATATTTTTCCATGAGGTTCTTGACAACATCTTCCGGTGACACTGTCCGTTTAGCTCGATGAAGTATCTTTATGATCGAATAACGCTGAATTGTGCGGGTGTTGGTTTCATTGAGGAGGTGTTTAAGTTCCACGTTTTGCCATTACGAACCTGACCATCAATCGAGTTACAAATTTCGTCCCACTGCTGTTTTGAAAGGGTGCGGCAGTGATCCATCATGGTCTTGTTCAGCTGAGATATGCGTTTGCGTAACCTCCGATTAAGGCGCTGGCCCTTCCACCGGGCCAATAGAGATTGTTTGGCCTCAAGTAGGTGGGCGAGACGGCTGTCCATCTTTTCGGTTGGAAGGTCTGTGCTGATAGTTTGGTTGCCTTGTTTACATCAGCTTTGAGCTGGGCCGTCCACATCTCGAGGCTACGTGGGGTATTGGGAGGAGGTCGTTCTGCGTGGGTCTTACGAAGGAGGTCCCAGTCGACCCACGTGTACGACTTCCTGCTTACTGTGGGGAGGTGTACGGCTAATATGAAGTGGTCGCTACCAAAATCTACCGCGAGGTTGGATCAGCGGGCGTTGGCAATATACTTGACGAAGCATAGATCCAGCGTAGTATCCCTGTGCGTGGACGTACCAGTGCGAGTGAGGAAGGCCTTGTCCGTAATGAGAATAAGGCCCATGTCATTCGCATTTTTCTAGAGCTCGTTACCTTTGGGTGTGTCGTACGTGTAGACCCAGGCGCTATGCGCGGTGTTAAAATCGCCCGCATTCACTAGCAGGTTAGGCCCCGCGAGACGGACAGCTTTCTGAAACAAGCGTGTGAATTTTTGTCTATGGTCGCAGGGAATACTGTATACATTGAGCATGTACTTGCTTTGTTGTGATATGTTGCCAGGGAGAATTCGACCATAACAAGTTCAATTTCGGGCACATTGAAACTGTGCGCTGTGCAGGTAATCTTGTTAGCAACCAGGTTGGCGGTACCGTATCCTCCCGAGGGGCCGGGAAACCACTGGTATTCGGAAAACGTGGCGGTTGGTACTACAGTCTCTTGTAATAGCAAGATGTGAGGTTTGGCTTCGTGGCTACGGAGGTATTGTTGCCGGAAGGCTTTCTTGTGGGCGAAGCTCCTGCAGTTCCATTGCCAGATTCACAACTCGTCAATTGGCATGGCCATCTTGAAGCATTTAGGAGTCGGCCTGAGCACCCGGTGGGTGCGTAAGGTACGCGTGATGTGGTGGACTGTGCACGGCTGTACGTTGCGACAACAGCTTACCCGCGGCAACGGCAGGGACGACGACGTGATCAAGATATTGCTCCACTTGGCCCAACCGATTACCGTGTGCCGCGAGGGTAGACTGCACGAGAGCCATGCTTTCGCCAAGAGAGCGAAGGCTTTCTTTAATCGCCGATAGCGTGCTCTTAATGTCGTCTAACTCTGCCTTTAAAGCTGGCTGGTCGTGGGTGACCACGCGTTTCTTGGGTGCGCTCTCACCGTTGTCGTTACCGGCGCCTACTGGTTGCGGCTGCAACGGGGTGACTGCATTGTCGTCGTTGTCGGTTGTGGGCGTAGCAGCGCATGCGTTTCTGTAAGTTTTCAGTTCGGCAATTGCGACTGTGAGTTTGCGTATTGTTTCTTTCATCATTGCATTTTCGTGCTTTAAGATCGCTATATCAGATGTGGTGTGTGTATCATGCTCTGGGAGTGAACCCGACCCTACCTGTGATGCAGTGTTTCCTTTTCCCCAGACGGCGTCCGCCAAAGTGAGAGTTCCCCGCTTATTCTTGTTGGCGTCGCCTGGCGATGGTGGTGCCGATGGCTCGGCGATCATTGACGCGAGACCCCGGTGAGACTGGGGTGAGGCCTGGAACCGGCGTGATGCCTGGAACCAGAGTGAGAGCCGGAGCGTGACCCGGAGCATGACGCGGGACGGGAACATGAACGGGAACCGTGACGTGAACCAGAACGGGACCTGGAGTAGCCTCCCGATATAGATCTGGTTGGGTTGCAACTTAGCGCGCTGCGGGAATGGGTTCGAGGGTGGCTCCGGGACCTCGATACACGCATGGTGCGGTTCCTGGGACGACTCCGGGATCGGGACCGGGATCGGCTGCCATCGGATCGCCCGTCTGTAGAAAGCTTCGAGGCTTGGCCGTTATCAGCGGTCGCGTTGAACTCGTTGATTGCTTCGTATCTGTTGTGTCGGGTCGAGTGTGCTCGCTCCCATCGTCGTCGGCGCCCCCCCGTATGAAATGTGGTAGCGTTCTTTACATTCCTCGTCGGCAGTGAGGTGGGCTTCTCCGCAAAGCTTGCATATTGGTGTGCAGCGGTGTTCTTTTTCGGGGTTCGGCCCACTGCAGCCTCTGCAGATAACATCTCCAAGGTTCGCGCACACGTCCGCTCGATGGCCGAGCCGACCGCAGGCGTAGCAAATATCTATCTGTCTACGGTATAGTGTATATTAAAGTAGCACCAATCTTTATCGCACAGAATGGGGCACGCGATGTCCATCTAAGGCCACAATCACTGCAGTGGTACTTCCTATGCGCTTGGCAGCCAAAGCTAGTGGATTTCAGTCGTTGACAATCTTCGCATCAATGTCGGCGGGCGAGCGACGATGACGGAGGCGAAATAAAATGCAAGAAGCAAGCACTCCCTGCGCCTAAATCGTGTCGGTAAAGTCCTTGTGTCTTCTGGAAGTCGTTGCACTAATATAATGTTGAAATCACAAAGTGGCGTCGCGAAAATGTTTAAGAAAGCAGGAGCCGTAGTGAAAGCGTTCGCACACTTCATCTTTCTCATCTTTCTTCTTCCTAGCCATGGGGTGAGCATCAAATATCGCGTCACCATCTGCGATGCGTTCGCCGAGAGGTGCCGCGTCTGTCCGAGGGCTCGACCAGTGGTTCTGTGGGAATCACCCCTGGTCGCGGGCCACTGGATGGGTCATCCACACCTTGAGGAGCTGTCTGGTCCGAGCTGTCTGGAGACACTGCGGGCGTTTGGTGTGGTGTCTGGTGTGGCATCGCGATCCGCCCAACTTCGTCATATATATATATATATATATATATATATATATATATATATATATATATATATATATATATATATATATATATATATATATATATCAGCTTTTCAATTGAAGCTAAAATGCTGTAGGCTGCTCAGATTTGGGTGAGTTAAAGAACCCCATGTTGTCGAAATTTTTGGAGCCCTCCACTACAGCATCTTTCATGATCATATCGCGGTTTTGCGACGTGATATCCCACATAGCGATCAATCAACTCACGACCTTTCAGTCAGCATGCACGTACACTAACCACTACGCCACGCCACGCTACAGAACAGTCTGTAATGAAACAGGCTTGTGTAGGCACCGATAAGTCGTTTGCTCATGGCGCTAACATTCTTGCAGTAACCCCAAAGAACAGATGCTTTACTGCGCAAAAAGGAAAGTGCCCCTCCTTGCGGTGTCGTGTGAAACCTTTTGTGCACATTTTGTCGTTTGCAGGAGCAAAGAGCCTTTTTGGTGGCAGCTGCGCAGCGACTCCGGAAAACATTTAGAGTGTATGTGCTGTGTGCGCGTGTATATCTCTGTGAGCTCATCCCTGCTGAGAGAGAGAGAGAACTAAGGAGCGCTGCACGTGTGTGCTTCTTTTCTTTCAAAGTTGTATTCTGAGCTGTAAAATACATTTCAAGTTGATTGAAAATTAACTAGCCCGGCTCCTAATTAGGCCTTCATCATGCAAAAAACCACTGTCTTTCACCTTATCTCTGGTCCGGTAGGGCAAGCTAGGGGGTAAGCTTAGAAGCTGAGACTCCCACTGTACTCGAGTTCACTGCTTTATTCTTCACCATTTGGCAAACTGCTGCCATCGCTCCTATAGTGGCCGTAAGCAAAGCTGATCAGATTTATCAAAGACAAAACCGCAAACCTTTTTGTGGCGCTTCTAGGACGGCAGAAATAATTGAAGCATTTAAAAAGTTTCGTCAGAATCATGGGCCAACAGCAGCTTTGCTAAGGCAGCGATGACGCTATTTATTTTTGAGGAAAGAAAAAAATTCTTGAAGCACCAAATGCTGTGACTGGTCCGTAAAACGATTGCTCGTTCCCATCGATAACAAGGCAAGTACAAGACGCCTTTGCGCCTTGTCATTGTAGCCCGCTTTGCAATCCTACAGTAGAAGGCGTGAAAGAGTCGCATAGGCGGCCCGCACTGGAAGGGGCATACGAAAACAATCGTCACAACATAAATTTAGGAAAAACTTTTACTATATTAGCACATTTTCTTGTAGCATTTTCATTTTCTCGTAACAATGTAATTCAGTGATTACTACGGTGAAGGAAAACTACACCTTAGTTGATGGTTTCCCCAGCGTGCCGCGACAGACCCACTATCAAAAGTGCGGGGCTCAGCTCCCCCCCACGATTTCTCAAAAGGGGGGGGGGGCTCACGCTCCCCTTGCCCCTCCCCTAGCTGATACGCCTATGTCTTTGTGCATGCGCTTGCACAAGCTGGACAGTAATATTTTTTTTTCAAAATTTGAATGTTACTTTTTTTAGATGGTCGTCACGTAGTTCTAAGTGGAGACTCTAACTGTGTACTTGATACGCGAGGCGATGTACGTGTTCCTGGCCGGGGTCGGCCTACTTGGAATTCACGTGAGCTGCAATACCTTGTCCGGCATTTTTCAATGATGGATGCGCACAATGTCATGCACGGGGATACTTTTATTTGGACATGGCGCTGCGAAGCATCCTCCAGCAGACTCGACTGGGCTTATATTCTACATGCCTTAGAGGGTTGGTCTCCGCCTTACGTGTTCCGCCCATCCCACCTTCGCCTGTGTACATACCTGACCATCTTCCAATTCTCTTAGAACTCAAAATTCCATTTTCTTTTGTGCATAAACCATGGCGTCTTGACGTTGGCGTCCTCCACGACGCGTGCTCTCGGTCAAATTTGTCCTGTGCAATACGGGTGTCACTCGCTGCATCTGGTCCATATGATTGGGACGCGCTTAAAAAAACGCAGAGGTGCCTGCACTGCTCAGTTGAAGGTCGTCCACTTCGTCCTCCCGTTTCTGAGGAGATGGCTGATACTGCAGCGAAGTTGCGCATTGCCTTGTGCGCCGAAACACCATCTCCCCTGATGCGAGCTTGGTAACATGAACTACGTGAACGCTTCCAGCGTTTGATTGCAGCCTCGTCTCTGGCAGCAGCTGCATGGTGTTGTAGGCACAACCCTTGAGCACACTCTGAGGTGCTACGCTATGCGAGACAATCGTGTTTTGGGCATTCACAATAACCTGTTTTTATGACAACGCAGACACCAGCTACACAGCCGCTTCCTACACGTGATCGATTTTTTTCAGCGCATTTCGAAGAAATGTCATGTTCGGCCATGCGGACAAACTGTGATATAATACCGCCTATGCTTGGAAGTTTTCCTTGCGTTCCTCAACAAGCTGCTGATTCTCTGCAAGTCCCTCCATCACCGGCTGAGGTAAAGACAGCACTACTATCTATGAAACGGGGAACGAACCCTGGGCCAGACGGTTTTCCAGTTGAATTTTACCTGTAACTTTGAAATGAGCTTTGTACAGCCTTAAGCGCGTTTATGCGATGATGTTTCAAAAATGGTGCCTTTCCATCAAGTTTTTCAGATGGCCGATATGTACTAATCACAAAAGTGAACGCTTTCTGTGTTAGTTCTGAAGATTGGAGACCTATCACGCTTCTAAACGTTGACTATAAGATATTCGCGACAGTGATCGTTCAACGGTTGAGAGCTCTGTTGAACACCCTGGTGGGTCATCACCAGGCTTCATAATCGTCATGACGAGAAATACACAGCTTGCCCTTTACCACCCGGGATATCATAGTCTATACTCTGTCGCGATCTGCGCTTCTCTCTTTGGGCAAAGAGAAAGCATTTGACCTGTTAGAGCACACGTATATCTTTAAAGTGCTCACAGCCTTTGGTTTTCGTGGTTTACTAGAAACATCTACTCTGGTATCAAAAGCACACTACTACTAGACGGCTGGGAGACTGCTGCCTTTTTTATTACTTGTGGGGTCCATCAGGAATGCCTATTGTCTTCTGTTCTATTTGTCCTCAGCCATGAGCCATATTTATATGCTCTAAAAGCGAATTCACGTGTCCGGGGTCTTGCGCTTCCGGGCAGCATAGCCGTGAAAGTCACAGCTTTTGCTGACAACATAACCCAGTACCTTTCAAATGAAGATAGTCTTTCACATAGCCTGCGTTTATTCTTTCAGTATGGTGACTTTTCAGGTGTTGCGCTAAGCTTCTCTAAATCCCGGTATTTGTTAATCAGCTGTGCGAATTTCAGACTTAGCTCCGCATCTCTTCTTCAGCCGGCTGCACCTCTTCGCAATTTAGGAATTCTATACAACCACTACGATGTTTGTAACTCCGTTTGGTCAAACACCCTCGATGAAGTGAAACGAAAAATTGAGAGCGCGCGGGATTCCGACTTCGAGCTTTTTGAGCGGAGGTACCTTGCGCAGACAGTATTCTGCTGTTACATATGGTACTTTTCTCACGTGGAGCAGCCGCCTTTACGCATCGTGAAGTCTTTACAGTCTGCTTTATTTGCTTCTTTTGATCCGGTGGCGCTGCATTGGTTTCTCGTGCGGCGTTAGTACAGCAGCGTTCCCAGGGAAGCTTTGCTTTCCCTTCGGTAGCAGAACGCTGCCGGCTACTGGCCCCGTGCTTCCTGTTGCATCTCGTACAAGGAGAGGAATCGCCCGCCCGAACTCTGGCATATAATTTTCTAGGCAGACGTCTTCGATATTTATTGCCTAATGTGTACTTTAATCAAGGCCCACAATCAGTAACACTTCCTTTGTTTTAGGCAACAGCTGTCGCGTTTTTTCGTCATATCCTGTGTACTTGCCCTGGGGTAGATGTGTTCGACAATTCTATCGTTGACAAAACAGTCGCTTTGTTGTTCCCGTTAGTTCTACCGGCACGCCACAACGACTCTAGTCGTGTGTCTTGGAGCGCACTGACGGCATCATTTCTGCCTGGCCACCTCCGGGACTTTACGTGGCGGCTGAGGTGGGGTGTTCTTCCAATCATTGACCACCAGAAAAGGTGGAGAATGGTACAGTCAGCAACATGCCCGAACTGCCCCTACGGGAATTAAATTTGCATGTTTTGAGACAATGTGTCGTTGCTCGTGTTTTCTGGAGGGCCATGCAAGATGGATTTCGCGGCCTTGGAGTAAATCGCTTTGCTTCTTCTGGGCATTGTTCTTGAGGCCGCTTGGCCTGCCTTCTCATTGTTGGTGGTGCATACTGTCTTTGGCGCAATCGCTGTGAGGCTGTTTCAGCAGGTCATCGCCGTCGCGCTCTCTTCCCGATTTTGAAGCGACTGTAAAAAGAACTACTATCTATTTTGTCGGAACAACGCTTCTTTCTAGGTGAGGAGGAATTCCTTAGACACAGGTCCTGCCCTTTTTTGTTCGTCTGCAAGAGACTTGGAAAGATTGTTTTCAGGCCTGCCTGGTTCTGGTAGTGTGCAAAATATGAGCGCACAAGTTAGAAGGAAGGAAGCACTTGACAATAAAAGTGCTCAACTTACAACTGAAGTTTTATTAGAAAACATTGATTGCCCGAGAACACGGAAACGCGCAGGCGCAACCAACACAAACTTCAAGATGCCACCCCCCCCCCCCCCCAAAAAAAAGGTATGTTCATCGATTTCAACTGCTCAGAAAAGACATCTCTTTTTCGCGTAGTGCTACCAAAGGAACACTGATACACGTGCTTTTGTTCGCCCTAGTCTGTTCTGCTCCCCTAATTTCTCTGGCTATTCTGTGTTTAGGTTTGCCTAGAATTCCCATACTGCCAAACTGTAGATTGCACCCACAATCCCTGCAGTGCATTGACAAGTGCGTGCTATCTGCGAGAACCTTCAAGGACATCGCATGTTATCGGTGTCGATCATTTAAACAACGACCCGTCTGGCCGATGTACACTTTTACGTAGGTCAAGAGTATTATGTAAACAACCCCTGAAGTACACAGTAGAAAGAGCGTGGCATGTTTTTTTGGTGCAGCCGTTCTTGTTCACCCTTCTTTCACGACTTTTTATCATGGGACACAGTTTTGCCAGTTTGCGGGGAAACGTGAGAACAACGTGTACTCTGTGCTTGAGCCTAATCTTCATCAAAGTGTGCGACATCTTGTGCACATAGGGCGTGGATACAACCGTTTTTGTTGGCCTTGTTTCCGCCGTTTTGGTGACACTTAACCTCTTTGACTTCTTTAACATGGTACTGCCAAGTGCCACAAGCAATCTTTCCAAGTAACCCGAATTGAGTAGGCGTATTACTTGATTCCGGAAACTGCGTTCCATTTTTTGTGGACATATTTTGCTGAGTGGTAAACTAAAACAGGAATTAGCTATCGCCCTTTACACTAGCTTGCTGTGATAAGAGTCAAAGGGTAACAGGCCCTTCTTTGACCGCGAAGTAAACTCCCAGAAAACGTGACCAACTTCATTCAGCAACCTTCGCAAACATGACCAACCAACCAAACAGGCTTTGTAGTTTTTAGATATTAACATTGATTTTAATGTAGCTGATCTTTACAATTCATTTGTGTGTTTTTCGTTTACCTTGTAATCTACATATGTAAACAGATATTTTTGTAACAATATTTGGTGTTGTGTTCCGTGTACATATGTAAACATAACGTTCTGTTACAATAACCGGTGTGTCTGTGGATGTTGTGTTCCATCGCGATGTTCTATTGGTTTGCACTTGATGTTCACTGTTCGTGAAAATAAATTTCCATAAACACCATTGTTTACTATATGTTCTCATAACACTATTCGCCTCGTTGTTGGGCTGCCGTTGCATCAGCAGGGCCTCATTAAGTGTGACTCCCACGGGAGGCACTTTGTACTCTACCAAAGTAGAGTACCTAGTTCTCTGAATTGTAACCACTCTTATAATGCGAAGCATTTTTCAGCGAACTTCGGCCAATTTAAGCTTATTTAGCTATCTGTCTATCTAGCCGCCTACGACTTTTAGCTCTCCTGGCCGACTCGATAATAACATCGATACCAAAATGGGCACGGCATAACATGACTGTATGGCTAGCATAATTGACTAGTCATAACATGACAATCAGGACATGTATATTATGAATATAATGATTTATATGTCATTGTCTTGATGCTCTTGTGGTGGTTCTGTTCACATGACATTTTGCAAAACTGGTATGGTATGAAATGACTGCATGGCGAACATAATTGACAGACCATAAAGTAGAAATCATGATGTGCATGTCATGATTTTCATGTTATGACTAGTCATGACTACACGCTTTGTTCATTGTGCGCTCGTGTTCGTTTCGCTAGCTTCACATATGCCAAATTTGTTGAGGTGACGGGACACCAAATGTATGTGACATATCCAAACATGATAATCATGGCATGAAAGTCAGGTACGGCATAATTCATGTTCCCGTCGTAACGTTGTGGTGATTTCAAAGGTATTAAAGTGACATTTCAACATTCCTGATTTGTGCTTCGCATATCATCGATTTACACAATACGTGGGATCTGCCGATTTTTTTAAACACAAAGAAGTCACTGATGAAGTGTGAGGTCCATGGAACGGCTTTATGCTCCCGCGTAGGCGAGTGCGAAGTATTACAAATAGGTAAATTATCTTCCTTACACAGCGTATAATTTTTGTCAATATGGCCTCATCAAATGTCAGGCTCATGAAATGGCTTTAAGCTATTACATAGTACGAAGCTATTACATAGTACATAACTAGAGTACGAAGTACTCTAGTTAACTACCTACTTCTGAACACAATATCACGTGGTATATTTTTATTATTTAGAAGCATTTTTGCGTGTACTGCAAGCACATTTGGCTTGCAGTACACGGTCGGAATGCCTTACTGCCGGCAATTGTGGTTCGTTAGGAAGCATCCATCGCGTTCGAAGTCTGTAAGAAAAAAAACGTTGAGCTTCTACTTTTGCCTTTGGTGGTATCTTGAGACGACACATGGAGCAGTAAATGGCAATTAATGAACTTAAGCTTGCTTCGCGGTAGAGTAGCGAAGAGTTGTGGCAAGCCCACGTGGTTGTGTCATATATCTATGTATCTAGATATCTATCTAACCGCTTACGTCTGAGTGCTTTTGAGATCACCTCATGAACTTGGCGTGATCCAAATTAGCATGGAAGGGTAACATATATTGACAAAGAAGATGCGATCCGACGTTATTCGAGGCATTTTGAGTGTAGGGTACAGTCCCTGTAGTAATTTTTCTATTGTCACATGATTTAACAACGCTAATTTATGTACAAATGTTTCACGCACAGACACAAACTAAGCAGTCTCACATGTTTACATAAATAGTTGTTGAGTTGTTGTTTGCACCGGGGCAACGACGTCAACAGAAACATGCGTAATAGCAACACCATAAGCGATAAACTGACATGAAGTGCTGGTGCTCACGGCGATGGCAGCCTTGAACACTGCTACACAAATCAACTTCAGCGGATGCCAACTAACAACAATTGATGTTAAACCGACGTTACGGCAGTATCATGAAGGTGCACACATCATGTTTATAAAATTGCATAGCCAGCACTGCAAACTGTATTGACGTTTCACAACGATTAGGGTCTAGTTGAAAAGTAATTTGGAGAATCTGCGCCCAAAGTTACAGTGCCAAAATTTATCGTCCGCGCTTCACACTGATCGCTCGTAGTCTCCCTTGAAACAGCTTTCGATGCCACCATATTTAGCTCATAACTTTACCGCTGTTTTACCAGCCGAGAT
The DNA here is from genome assembly GCF_043290135.1 of Rhipicephalus microplus. Lineage (NCBI taxonomy): Eukaryota > Metazoa > Arthropoda > Arachnida > Ixodida > Ixodidae > Rhipicephalus > Rhipicephalus microplus. The sequence goes on along the minus strand of NC_134709.1, from coordinate 76,046,760 downwards.
GGTGCAATGGCACTCGTGCTCGAGTGGTGACCCGAAGGCGATCGAATGCTGGCCGCGGTGATTTCGTTAGACGCAATATACTTGATGCCCATCTACGTAGACTTGAATGCACATTCAGCACAACTAGTTGGTCAAAATTTCCACAGCCTTCCAGTAGAATTCCTCATAACTATATCTTGGTTTCTAAATATGAAACCCCGAATAATTATTTTTTTCTTTTTCAAATTTAGTAGTTTTCTATCTTCGACAACTAAATAAACAGTGCTACAGTGGACGTTTACCATCCGATTGGCTTTGTGCACTCGACGCTTTATTACCTTACCATTATTACGCGTTACGAGTTTCAAATATAACAAAGCATTCCCATATCTCTAACGAAAAATGCTCTATGCATCAATAATTGCACTTCCAACCTCTGTTGCTCGCGTAAGTTATAGAACAAGCTTGAATGCTCTTGTGCTGCGTGTAATCGTAACAGAAAAGTTATAACAATCGCGAAGCCGGCCAAACATTCTGGTGCTGTCTGCGCCGAGTGGTGCTTAAACTTTTCTGGTCTCCTTCTCCAGAGGTGCACTGAGGTACGGAATGAAGCCACTTTTCTTTTTGCAGTTTTTAGATGTTCATCACTATCGTTTTTTTTCCACGTGGAGCGGCTCCAACTTTTATGATGATGATTGTCTATATTTATGGCTCACACCTACTCTGCGGGATTGACCATGAAACAAATTATTTATAAGAAAAAGCGACCCCATAAAAATCAACAGGTCATGCAGCTGCAGCTGCTGCCTCATGCGAGGTTGTTGACGCTGCTTTATTACAACGTGTTTAGTTTTCTATGCCATACATCTGCATGAGGTAGACCATTCAGTTATCCTCAGTAACCACACTAAATATACCTTATGAACATGAGCTATAGATAGTCGCTAACATGTAATATCGTTAAACGCATCGAACTACGAAGCAACAAAACTGGAAGAACTGGTATTTTGGTTTAGTCAAGGCATGTAGAAATGAGAGAAGGACAATAACTTTAACCTTTATGAAAGCTTCCGCTTTCCTGTCGCTGTATACAGGAAGCAATGACAGGACAAAAAAAAGAGAAAATTCACACGGGAAACTGGACAGGGCGTCATTATAGCTTGGGTGAGGTAATAACTGATTAAAGAAATCATAAGTTTCACGTTCCTTGAATCTTTTAGAAACATGTGTAGGAAATAAATGATTACTAACAAAGATACCATATCAGTTTGATGATGAGAATATGTGACATTGCTAGTGATGGCACAATGAAATCATAATATTGCGTGCTGACATGATGATTTTGTTCATCCATGGCGTTGCCACCACAGCCACAGGTTTTTTTGCCTTTAATGAGGATTCTAATGATTTCTCTTTAGAAACCTACAGCCTGTCATTGTCTATGTTCGGATCCTTTTCACGCATCTGTAAAAAAAAATGTTACACAATGAAATCCGAAAGTTTGTTTCAAGTTATCACATAATTAGGAATGATGAAGATCTCTAAATTAACGTTACCAGAACAAGAGCATGTGATAAGTGTAATGCTTTTGTACCAAGAATGTATAGACGCGTGTACTGCGCTGTATGCTGAAATAAAACACATTGGAGCGTGCATTACCGGTTTTCTGGAACCTTCAAAACTACGCTGGATTGAGTCATTAGCAACCCTATAGCATGAGTCTCAGAAATTGCTCATGACACAACCTATGAGCTAGTCGCATCCCATGAACAAAAGACTTTGGTAAAAATATTTAGTTAAACCTCGTAGTCCTACTCCCACGCAAGTGCTTACTACTGGCACACGAAGTCTTCATTTCAACAGATGTATTTATGTACAAATACGCGTCCTCACTTGCTCAGGAGCTGCCGGTAGCCGCCCTTTTAAGTCTAACCACGGGAAGCAGGGTATTGACTATTAGTCGTCATCATTCACGAGCGGCGTTTGAACCAGGTTCCCTTCTCATCAAAAGGGGCTGTCAGATGGCGACACTACGCTCTGCTTTCTGTTGGCATTACAAAGACAGCCACACTCTGGCATTTAGTAATCGCAGTTGAAATAGGTGATCATGTTTCGCCACGTGCGATCAAGCTCATGGTGCCCTGTTACGAAACCTTTCTCTTCAGCGTCATTCGTACCTGCATAGCTTCCATCGTGGTTTATCGCAACCAGAAAAAAAGAAACAGCAGTTAAGCAGACCTAAGTATTTCCGCTCCTGCGTATCAGATGAAACCAAAGTAGTTGCATCGATCAATGTTTCAGGTAATAATCTCCGATTCTGAAGTCATTTTATAATTACTCGATAAAGGGGCTCATGGTTTTTATATTGTTCTGACAACTGCGTGAGAACGTTGTTTTTACAGGTTACGCCTTAAAAACATGTGAAAACTGTTAACGTTAACTCTGAGCAGAAGGCCTTGCACGCGCGCACACACACACGGACACACACACACGCGCACACACACACAGATAGATAGATAGATAGATAGATAGATAGATAGATAGATAGATAGATAGATAGATAGATAGATAGATAGATAGATAGATAAAAATGCCATGATGCATTTCCCCATCCCTTAATTTCTCCAGTGTAGGGTAGCATGCCAGTCCTAGACTGGTTAGCATTTCGGCCTTTAGTTTTAGGGGCGAAGCTCCTTATAGCGGCACCCTCGCTCGTAGCTGTCCCACGTAGCTGTAGTAGTAGTTGTAGAGTGTAGCTAGTATTACATTTTGACCTCCAAGGTGGTACCGGAGAGAGATTTCTTCTGTGCGTTGTTGAACAATAAAAGATAGCGCTCAACGTACATGCCAATAGATGCTAAGGGGAATAAGAGACAGGAGATATAGGCTTTTAGTTAACGCGCACGCTGCGAATTCTTTATTGTTCAACAATGCACAAAAGACAAGAAAGGGTTGCTATGCACAGAAGACAAGAAAGGTTGCAGGAATGGGTTGCTAAATTATGGGAGCTGCTCATGATGCGGGCTTGTTCACTTCGGTACCCACGGTCGTTTCGCTTCCCTAACCGAATTAATTCTGCACGTGTGAGGACTCTCGTGGGCAGTATACGTTCAAGTCTTTGGCTGCAGGTATGTAACCACAGCGAGAGCTGTCATTGTGATTATGTGTTCTCAAAGAGTGTTTCAAGCTTGTGTACTAGACATCTTTTCATCAAGAACACCTAACATTCGAACCATGAAAGTAGCGAAGACACTGTTGTCGGGTTGCACTCGAGTCTTACGCCAGCCGAATGCCGATCTTTTGTCCACTCTCTCAAAGGCAACTGCGTGAGGCAGGTCAGTTGTAGAAGTGGCTGCGGAGAATGTTGATGAAGTACGTGCAAGAGTATGTGTTACTGCACCATAGGAACACTTATGGGCCAAAATAAAAATCTTACCGCAGCAAGCTCCTTGTTTTAAAGGGCTGAAGAGTTTTACCTACTAAAATTGGGTAATCCTTTGAACATTGAGAATTGTGCAACAGTTTCTCTTTCAGCTCCCAAATAGCCACTGTCTTGTTGAACATATCGCTTTATCGGTTATAGAAACATGTGTCGGTAGGGAAATGATATCCTACTCTACAATGACGCTGAAAAAAAGCTTCGTTAAAAGGAAAGTGGAATTTGTCTATGCTTACTTACAAAGTGAAGCAGCAGCAAGAGAATTCTGGTTAGCTACAGGATACTTGAGGTACTGTGAAAATAGGTAAACAGTCTCCAATCGCTGCACGAGATTGAGCAGCTGTAAAAACAGCACCAAAAACACAAGAAATTAAATGAATATGAACAACAGTCATTCATTCATTCATTCAACCATTCATTATATTCATTCATTCATTCATTCATTATATTCATTCATTCATTCATTCATTGTATTCATTTGCGGCAAGAAAAATTGTCGTGGGAGACCCAGGGGAAAAGCCAATCAATGAGCTTGAAGGCTTCAAGGCTTTGGTCACCCTGCGCGCATGTCAGCAAGAATAGTGGTCACAAATTAAATATATAGCATGAATGTTCCGCATAAATATGCTATTAAAAATACTGACACAAAACTTTGAAGGCGAGATAAATTATCGGATAGGTTTGTGTGCACACACAAGCATCATCTACTAAATTTCAGCAAGTAAAGTATTTAAAATCAAATTCAAAGTGTTTTTCGCAGCACCGCACGCGATACGCTCCTGCGGTTTTCTTTTAAACAAGCGTCCGCCCCTTTCGTCACGCGTTTGGGTTGGCTGCCACGATCCTTGCGAGTACTATCTCCGATAGCTGACGTTTTAAATAGAAAGATGTGACAGTGTTGAGCGAGTATACATAGCCTAGTGTCGGGCAATGCATTTTCGAGGAGTCGACTTGAAAATGTGATTATGCATGATTAGGCATATTGTGAATATGCGTGATGACAACGTCATATCACGACGCTATCACAACGTGATATATTGTGAATGTGCGTTATCACGCTTATTAACAATGTCTCGGAGGGAGCCTTCGTTAAAAAGAATGGTCAACGTCTTGCTCACTGTTTATAGACTCACGTATATAGGTGGTTATATTTACACCGAACCCATGCCGAGTCCCGTTCCAGTCAGCGACTATGAAGGCAAAACTGCGTCTGGGTGGTTTCATTTCTTTTTTTTATATATCTCGGGTTTGACGTCCCACAACCACGACGTGATTATGAGAGACGCCGTAGTAGGGGACTCTGGATATATCGACCATCTGGTCTTCTTTAACGTGCACCTAAATATACGTACACGAGCCTGAAACATTTTCGCCTCCATCGGAAATGCAGCCACCGCAGCCGGAATTCGATCCTGCGACCTGCGGGTAAGCAGCCGAGTACCTTAGCCACTAGATTAACGCGGTGGGGCTGGTTGGTATAAACCCTTTGCTAATTGATTAACTATCGCGTGATACGGCAAAAATACCTTTCCATTCATGATAGGTGTATCGTTAGCAACTGAGTTAAACAGAAAAAAAAATAGATTGCAAATTTTAGGTGCTAATGCTGCTTTAAGGAAAGTATTTTGCCAAGATAAATATGGGGGATGTTTCTCAAAGGAGAGCTAGGAATAGGCTATTAAATATAGTGGCGTAACATTAAAAAACGAAGTTTGAATACATTCATTCTATCGCACTTCTCTGCCTCATAGCGAGTGTGAAGCAACAATTGCAGCTTCTGCGTTGCAAAAGAGCGAAACTTGGGCCATCATAAGTGCAGGGTAATAAAAATGTAAAAGCCTACAGAAAGGCAAAGAGCAAAAGTAATGACCAGCTGAAACCCGGCTGACTACAGCAGCAATAGATGTCCCTTGACAGGTCACATCGCAATCTGTCTTCCGGAAAAGAATCCATAATTTATCGGAACAAACGATGCACGCTTGATCAGGAAAGTTCAGCTTCAAGCTGTAGGCGCATGCTCGCTAACAGAAAGTTGCTCAATTCTGATACGAGACAGGACCTGATATGGACTCCTTTTTTTCGTTGTCATCGCTTCATCGTTGGGTAAGAACAAGGTAGACTGAAGGTAGCCCTGCCCAAGCTCCAGGAATCAGTCAGTGCTTATTCCCAGGGATATCCGAAAACGCACGTTTCCCGCTTCGTCAGTAGCGTGCTTTGCAACTCGGCCGTAATAGGCTCAGGATGGGAACTAGAAAAAGTACTTAATATCTTTCATGTAACCTGTGGGATCGGTGTGTGTGTGTGTGTGTGTGTGTGTGTGTGTGTGTGTGCGTGTGCGCACGTGTGTGTGTGTGTGTGTTCGTGTGTGCGTGTGTGTGTGTGTGTGTGTGTTTTCACCGGAGGAAGTCCGTGATGATTTTGTTACAGTGGAGCAAGAAAAGGTCACTGGTGGTAACTTTGTGTAGGACTCTCACGAGGAACTTTTGGGGGGAATAGCTGCAAAGTAGCTCCCACGAAAATGATTGACCTAAGTGAACGTGCGCCTTAATATGCCGGGGCGATAAAAAAAATAACAGCATATCCATGGAAGAATTATGATTGGTGGGGCCAAACGTTCGTCAGTGCGTCCGTGCTTTCTTCCGCCCATTCTTTTTTGCTTCCGTCTGTCGATGCGTTCGTCCCTGCATCCGTCCGTGCGTCTGTTCTTACGGCCATCTCTCTGTCTGTCTGTTCGTCCATCCGTCCTTCCGTCCATCTGTGCGTCTGCCCCTCTATCTGTCTATGCATCCATCAGTCCATCCGTCTATTTGTATGTGCATTCGTCCGTCCGTCCGTCTATGTAGTGAACTCTCCAAGTACAGCCATCTCACATCCTTTCATCGTGTATGCAAGTGCTGCTATCCAGCAGACATTCTAAGGAACGCTCTTTCGGGTATGTGCCACCGGTGGCTACATACATCATCGGATGATGGACCAACCCACACCATAAGGAGCTACGCCCCTAAAAAAATTCTAAACTGGCTGGCGTTATGATCTAATTTCTCAAAGTTCAAACATTTAGCTTCGCGCGAATAGCCACTGCTTTTATCTCAGAAATCCTCTCCTGCAGGTCTTGCTTCTGCTGCAGTGATGGCTTCTTCGGTCCCATACTGATACTGTCTCTTCGTGAAGATGACAAGCCCTCTTCGCTTGCCTGTAACATCGCGATGAGCCTTTGCCCGTGGGGCTAGGATTTTCGGCCACCGTATAGCCAAATTATATTTGCTCTCTCTCTCTGTCTCTTTCCTTGCCAAATAGTAGCTACTTCAACTCTTCCTTAAACAAAGCGAGACAAGATACCTTTTTGGTGCGCCTCTCGTCAGGAAAACAAATGTCGGCTTGAAGACTGTGGTGGCCTGAACATAGTCCATACCTGCCAGATGCTCAAAGCGCATTTGATGCATTCGCCCTACCAAATAAGTGCAGTGTCTTGCAGTGGCATCTAAGTGCAAATTTTTTTCGTTTGTTGGAACGAAACCAGCGTTCTTCCATATGAATTCAATCCCTTGAGTGGCGGTTTGGCGGAACCCTACTCAATGGACGGTGGAACTTGGTTCAGTAGAACACTACTTGTGACGTCGCAAGTTCCGTTCGCAAGACGGTGAGACCCAAGGCCGAATATTTAAGTTTGTAATTTAGCAACAATATTAGCACTTATCCAGGAAAATAAAAGCACCGTAGGGCAAATGCAAACGCTTTGAATGAATAACGGTAGACAAATCTTGATCATCGCCGAGGGTTCGAAAAAATATTAATGACAAAAAGGAGACACACAGGCCGCACTGAAAGAGAGGTGCATTGTGAATGAGAACCTAATGAAGTCCTGAAGGCGTGTGCTCGCAATACTATCACAAGCCGCTCGCTTTTCCTTTCTTCATGTCCTAGCGTGTGGGCGCTATAATAGTGATGAAAAGGTCGCTTGCAGCAGCAGGCAATTCAGTTGGTGCACAACACAAAGTAAACAGGTACCCTGTGAGTAGCCTTCCTTCACTAATAAGCTTGGAGCGGAGATGCTGCCAAGAAAAGGAATGCCTTACTGCCGGCAATTGTGGTTCGTTAGGAAGCATCCATCGCGTTCGAAGTCTGTAAGAAAAAAAACGTTGAGCTTCTACTTTTGCCTTTGGTGGTATCTTGAGACGACACATGGAGCAGTAAATGGCAATTAATGAACTTAAGCTTGCTTCGCGGTAAAGTAGCGAAGAGTTGTGGCAAGCCCACGTGGTTGTGTCGCAATCGGCGATGTGGTCGTTGTCGACGGAACTTAGTATAGAGGCACGGCAATATACAGACACGTGGCGTGCCTAGTAGACTGGAGTATTACCTAGCTTTGGCGTAAGTGGGTGATATATGACGATAGGAGCTTCGTTTGAAAGTTTGTATAGCTGTAGTAGTAGTCATAACAGTAGTATCAGCAGTAAAAGTGGCAGTATTAGCAGTGATTTTAGTAGGTTGGAAAGTATAGCAGTATTAGTATATGCAGTAATTTTGGCGAGATTGGTAGTAGTAGAATTGAAGTAATATAGGTAGTAGCAGTTGTAGTAGAGCTGATATAGCTCTATAATATATATACAAACACACAAACTGCATTCTAAGAACATAAGTGCCTTTTGAGTGGCCTTTTATACATTAGAGTGCCACAGTGATAGCACTTTCCTTGTGGAGCCAAGATGATAATCTTTTCGTCTCACTCATGCTCCTAAAAAGAGTAAATGTGACTATCGAAAAAACGTGAACGTGTTTCTCTAAAGACAGTGCTATTCACTAGTGTAAAAGAAGAGCTAAACTTCTTAGAGCGTACTGCTGACGGAAGGTGAAGCCCTCTCAACATTGTCGTTTTAAGCCAAAGCCTTCAATGCCTAAACAAAGGTGAAAATTGACTGGCGTACCGCATTTGTTGTCAGTGGTGTCAACATGACTGATGTGAAACCGTATTATCGCATGATGACTTCACCCCATGACGTAATCACGACGTCAGCGATCACCAAAAACTTGATTGATTGATTGATTGATTGATCGATATGTGGGGTTTAACGTTTCAAAACCACTGATGATTATGAGAGACACCGTAGTGGAGGGCTCCGGAAATTTCGACCACCTGGGGTTCTTTAACGTGCACCCAAATCTGAGTACAAGGACCTACAACATTTCCGCCTCCATCGGATCAAAAAAAAAACCTTGAAGTCATCGTAAAATTATCATAACGTCAGTTTTATGTCAGACAACGTGACATCACATCGTCAAGTCATCACATGGCGTCAATGCTTGGTCAAAGTTGGACCAATCCTGGAGGCCCTGCAGAAAGCTTACAGTGATCGCGACCCCGAAGGCATTCCAAAACTGCGTTATCTACTGAAAGCTTTCGCACGGGGCCACAGGAGGCTGCAAATATTGACTTAAAAGAAAAAGAAAGGATGGTTTTTGCTTAATAGTTCACTTAGGCGTATTCGTAAGGGACCCTGTGAGATGGTTTCACGAGAGATGGTTCCTCAAGCGCATGCGAGAAAATTGTAGGCACCATACTAGTGAACGATGAGGTCAAACTGACGCGCTGCTCAGACTATGATACACATGTGCTTTAAACTTTTACTTCTGTGTCCTATAGTCAGCTAAGAGAAGGCAATGATCCCCAACAAAACTATCGCATGTAATTCATGCCAAACTACCGGCAAAGTACAGCAAACTCTCCCTTTACAGAATTTCAAGAAACCACTTATTTGAAAGTTCACTAACCTTATAATTTTCACCACCATACAGAACAGCCTTGAGCACAGCACAAGTGATGTCAAATGTGTAAAATGCTGTTTGTTTTCAAAACAGCTATGCTTTTCTGATTCGTCTGGCGCCCTTAGAGCGCAATAAAACACAAAGCTGTCAAGAGAGCCCATGTTTTTATGCGCTGGCTTTGGCAGGGCAATGAACCTGCGCTGTATTTACGGTTTAAAACTATTGACATCATTGAGTATCATTACTATAAATAGGCAAGTTTCAGTGCATTACGACGCAAGACTGAAGCGAAAAGCTCAACGGTGTTCATACAGTTGAAAAAAAGCTGCCTCCCCCCCGTGCTCTCTTTTTAATACGTGGGTTTTGTGGGAACATGCCGTTTGAGCAGATTCACGTGGTTTCACGGAACGTGACCATGTGTGCCGATTAAAATTTTTATATCACCTCGTAAATGGTCATTATAACGTCAACACTTAGAATTATTTTTCTCTCTCAACAGGTTATGAAACGAGGCAAAGGCATGCTTTAACCTTATAGTTACATTTACCACAAGGAATAACTGTTTTAAATATTCTTTTTTTCCCCGGAGTATAACGAACTGAAATATTCTCAATACTATTGTAGTTTCTCGAAAGTATTTAGTTTTGTTTGAAAAAAAACATCTTAACATGTTATGAATTTCCTTGTGCGATTTCATTTGTTCATCACCAGACTTTTTTATTTTAAATTCTTACAAATGTTTGACGACAGTCCGAAATTTGCGTTAAATTGTACTTTTTAATGTATAAGCAGCCTGCTAAGATCTCAGTATCTATAAATAAGTAAAAAAACATGTAACGGCCGGGACCCGTGTTGCGTGCTTTTTACGGAGACTTGTCATGTAGGCAGTCTTTCGTGATGTTATGTCACGCGACCAGTGTCTCCTTTCGCTTCGTATATTCGTTATCTCGTCCGTAAGGATTGTTACGTCTGACGCCGAAGAAATCGGCGCACGTGTTGTGAAAGCGATGCTGGAGGTGAATAAAGTAAGACGAGGATTAAGAGACTGCGTGGCGATTTATGATGACGATAATTTAAATTTCCACAACTTGGACGCAGAAAGAGCTATAAGAGCTCCGCAGTTAAAAATTTCTGCCTATGCGGGCTATATACTGTTCACCTGCTTAAAAAAAAGTACTCCTCTGGAAATGCGCAAAAGTATAGCAGTTTCTTCGACTTGGTATAGAAGGACATTCTGAGAGTTTCGCTCTACTTAGAGTGAATGGCAACGAAGATAGCGGTACCAGGTCGGGCAAGACAATTGCGTCAGCATTGCTTTGTCTTGTCCTGCGTGCTACGCCTACCTTTCTTTATTCTTACTCTGACTCTGAGTTGAGGCAACACCCATGACATCCTCTAGAAATCTCGCACAAGCTTCAAAAAGGCTCATGAAAAGATTAAAATAAAAAACTGTATTTATTACGTACTATAGAATTGACTCAAATGTCTACATTACCGTAACGTGATCAGGCAAAGCAGAAAATGAATAAAAGTTTGACCGCATTAGGAAACACAGTGGAGAGTTTTTCAGAACATATTTATGGCATAATAAGAATACTATGAAGCATCTAAATCATTCTTGGCGCTGTTAGATAGAGCCAGAACTATTAGTGCGTTTTAGACGTCCTCATGATTTCCCCACAGTCATGCGAAATGGGAGAATGTGCGCACAATCACATGAAAAGTTTGTCTACTTTCCGGCGACTTTCTCTAAGTTAGCCTATTCGTCTTAATGTCTGTGCAAGTGTTTTCACGGTGAAATTATATGAAATTTTTTCTAAACACTATGTTCCCGGTGAGGCCATATTTCTGTGCCCGCACCTGTATGTTCGAACTCATTTACGTTGCCCAGCAACAGCACTTCCCCAGTTCACGTGACTACCTCCTGTCAACGGCTTTCACGTCACACGCACTTCGAAGTATGACAGAGAGGGGTGCATTAATCTTTAGGGTGCGGTCGTCACGAGCATTCAGCTGCGTTGACGCAGCCGTCGTGATAGGCTCATCACGCCAGAAGCGGCGTGGTGTCTCCCCGAATCCCCGTGAGCACGGATGTTATGCATAAGCGTGGAATTCTCCGCTTTCGTTGTGATATAGTGCTCTTGTATATGCCAAATTCTTTTCGCTCGTCATGTGAAACCTAGGGATACGATGCATTTCTCGTTACGTTCCTGCTGCGGGGACATGTTGCATCGGTTGCACGCCCCTATCAGCCAGGGAGCCTGCCGCTAAGCCGCGCTTCCCTTCCGAATTCCTGGAGCAACAGCGTTTAGACTGGCGGCTTGTCGAATACACTGTAATCAAAGGAAAGAGTGAGACGCAATCAACTGAGGTAAGGCTTAGTATAGTTTTCATGAATTTGATTTTGTATGAATTGAATTGTAAGGTCCTCGAACTTTTATGAACTTTTTTTTCACCCAAAGCTTCAGAAACGGTATTGCGAAGTCTTTAGCCTTCGATGTGCTTTGGCGTGCACTTACGGAACCGCATTTCTACATTGTTATTTTGTGTGGGTTATTCACAACACTTAACTACAGGTGCGACAAAACTCACACTAAGGTCACTCTGAAAGCTGGCGTCAGAAATTCATGCCAATGTCGCATAGGTTAACATGTTTCCCGTAACCGACTGCTTAGACAATATTGAGTGCAACAGTGGGAGATTTTCTGAAAAACAAGTAGACTTCATGAATGAAAGTGCAGTGTGCTATTTGCAAGGCGACTTGCGCTAGGGGAGAATGCAGCTTGTAATAAATCAGGGAAGAATGAATTTATCTATTGCGTGAGCAGAACCGAAGAGGCCCAACGTTAATAAATTGTTAAGCTGAATTTATTGTAGTACAAACAAAAAATAAAGTTGACGTAAAGCATTTCCTATGAAAGCACGGAGAAAAAGTATTGAATACCCGAGCATGCCTGAGTGAATAAGGGACATTAAAAGAAAAAAATTCAGACATTAAGCACTGATGATGTGTCCAAAGTAGATGGACGACAAGATTTGAGACTCATTTGAGGACGAAAAAAATTTCTGACTTGACAGTGATATCACGAAGCATGTAATGTGCCCAAGGTAGATGGCTTACAACAGTGTAAATAGAGTTTTGTAAGGAAGATTGCAAAATATCGCTTCCGTGTCGTTTTCGCTGCCTCCCGTCCGCGACGAAGCAAATACGTCGTCGTCGTCATTATCATTTCTATGAGAGCTTAAAAGCAATTATTTTACAAAACTTTAGGAGAATGATATCATGAGGGCACGAAGTAGCGCAGATGACTGTTACGAATGAGAGGGCGTCCTTTGATGTTTGCTACACTATATTATCTGGTATGACATGACTGGCTCGTTTTTTCTTCAATGTCCGTTTGTTGAATGCAACCCTAAATATTCTAAAGATATGTCTGTTTTGTTCTGTTCTAACTGTTTTGCTGTAAAGAGGTTGATGTCCATACTGCCTCGGCTACTCCATATCACGACGTTTTGCACAAAGAAAAACGGTACCCAAAATTGAACAAACCGAAAAAAACATAATCTCTCACTGAAACCAGTTAAAATATTATGCCAATACACAGTTTCTTTACAGCAGTTCACACTGTCATTACCTGTTTACACGTACACTTTCCTTTTCTACTGTCAGTATATGCACTAACACATTTCTTAACAATCCCTGGCTGTCTATCACAGGCGCTTATCCAGTCCGGTCTCCACTAAATAGTCTGTCAGGAAGATGTTCGCATTTTTCTGAAGATGCATATTCCCGGATAGATTTCTTACTCAGCAAGTATACTCTTTATCGCGCATGAGTTTCGGTGCTGCCTTCATTTAAACCTCCAATATCTTAACAAACAGCGCTACGGAGGATGCTTACGAATGAAGACGGTTTGGTTGGGGCACCCGACATTTCAAGACCTTGTAAATTCATTCAATGAGAATAGTCATTCAATGACCCTCGCTAGCGGTTCACTTCCATACATGCAACCTCCGGAAATTCCTGCTGCAGAAACGTCGGGGTGAGCAGCTTGAATGAGTGATAGAAGCCACAATGAGAAAATAGCCACTACATTGAAAGCTACAGTACAGTGGACAATACAATTTAGTTTTCGAAAAAGAACGCCGTCTGACAGTCATATTTGCGTACAGTTGATAGTAAATAGACGAAAGAAATTGATTTAAATAACAGAAACTAAGGCTATGCAGAACTCAATTTTAGGAACTGCGTCTATTTTGTAGAGAAAGCAATAAAAGGCATAACTTCTTGGAAAATACTGAATAGTCAGTTCATGGCAGTAGCAGTATACGTTTGATCTAGCGAAGACTATGCCAAAAACCCAAAGCCCCGTTCGCTTTCAAGTAATTAAACCCTGTGCATTTATTGCAAGCATTAAAAACAGCCATTTATTGTTAAATATAATGTGCAAAAGATAGGAAATGGTTCGAACAAGTAGGTGGCAATGTGCAACTAATGGAAGTATTCAAATTATTCTATATTGTTTGGGAAGTAATCTCCGATCACGGAATTCACGATGACTTGATAGAATTCGGCTGCAATTATTCAGCTTAGTTATCCTTTAAAAGCAAACAAGCAAAATTTATTAGTTGACCTTTGAAGCGTTCACTTGCACTATATTTTCGCCCCCTCGCTTATGAAACTTCTGAATACTTGTATAAAATGACTTTTCATAAAGGTGACGCTTGCCAGAAAAAAAGTACTAATTATTCTGCATGCCGTTTAACATAAAATTTGACTATAACGCTTCGAACTACCAGGTTTTTTAATTAGTCTGCGTAAATTAGGGTGATTTTATGCGTTAGAAACATTAAAGTGATAACATTTTCTTTTTCAATCGTACAAAGCTACCGTTGAATACTCTGCCACACGGTGGTAAGAGCAGTACTTGTTGCAGACAGGTTGTGTGGTTACGTTATGTAAATAATCAAATAAACCGACTTTATAAGAATGTTGCTAATCAATTACTGATTACTAACAGTGACACGCGCCACCAATGGACGTGACGACAACACTAAGCTCTTCAAAACTAGCTCGGCAAGAGTGACAAGCCCATTTGACAAATATAGATACGTCCTATTGAAACATTGTCCAGCCTATCTGAGGCACTTTGTATTGTTTATTCAAGCTATCCTACTCTAAGTTTAAATTTTTCGGCTCCTATTTCGACTCGCGATATGCACAAAAAAGTCATTAGTGAAGTTTCTTTAAGGCGATTAGTCCGCGAAAACCCCAGCAGCTTTTCTCTTGTGCTTAAAGCCTCATGTATGTCCCTGGTCATGCTCCACGGTGGTGCTCTAGTGATAATGACGCGCTACTGCTAACCCGAAGGTCGTGGGCTCGAGTCCCTGCTGTGGCGGTTGCATTTTCGGTGGAGAAGAAAATGTCTGAGGCCCGTGTACTTGTATTTAAAGGCATGGTATAGAAACACAGGTGCTTGAAATTTCCGGAGCCCTCCACTACAGCGTATGTCATAATCATATGGTGGTTTTGAGATGTTAAACCCCAATTGTTTTATATTATTATTATTAGTTGTAGTAGTAGTAGCAGTAGTAGTAGTAGTAGTAGTAGTAGTAGTAGTAGTAGTAGTAGTAGTAGTAGTAGTAGTAGTAGTACTAGTAGTCAGGCAATCATTAGGTAAGGAGCCTCAAGCAGAGCTTATGAAAATCATGTGATGTGACGCCTGAGGAACGTTTATCAACAAAAGGAAAGCACCTACGCCACCTCTTAGTTTGTCATTTTCCCGTAAGGCATTTTTTTATTTTAAGCCACATATTGAAAAGAGCACACCTCCTGAAAGCGACGTATGCGACAAGGTTTTAAACGGTGCGAAGAAGTGGAAGGAGCGAGCATCGAACATGGGCGAATATAGCGCACAGATATAAGGGTGGTGGCCCAGCGAATAATACCCGAAAGGACAGAACACAATCGGATAAAGGAAAGCTTATATGCCTGAAATTGAAGAGACAAAAAAAAAGACACTCTCTCATATGGGCAACGGGTGGCACTGATCCTTCTTGTATTCGCCGCCTTTCTGTTGTATTATGCAGCCAGATACCGTCCGCAAAATTGAGATGCCGATCGATGTCGATAAGATCTGCAATCGGGCCAGCGCAGGCAGGACTACGGAGGCGGCAGGGACAAGAGCGAGTCAATCTGCTTCAATTGGGGTGCTTTCGAGATAAAAAGGACGCCGGGTTTCACCAACAACCAAATTTTCGCGTCTCTCCTTCCCTCTTCTTGTCTCGCTCTTTTTTTTTCTCGTTCATGTGTGTTTTCTGTCAACGTACCTCGCCCGCGTTGACGAGAGTTTGGATCGTCTGACAAATAGCCTTCGACAGGCTCGACGCTGTACAGGTTTTCTCAGGGGGATCTCGCATTCGATATCCGCTATAACAAAAGGTTGATGGATGGGCAGCGAGCCACTCAGCGCACTCTCCTTGATTTTTTCGGACATTCGACTTTGTCATGTGCTACCTATACGTGTAAATAGATGAAATGCTGCCGCAAGCTGGTGGTTTAATCACCTTTGCTGAAAATAATGCCAAGTCCTTATTTCAGAAGACGCAGCGAGAATCAAGGCTGTCTTACTTTTTCGTGAGAAACAAACTGGTGCAAAAGAGCTACACAATCCCACCCAAAAATAACCATACCATATCAAAATGGCAATGATAATATATGGGAAAACACTGCTTCTTTCGCATTCACTAATGCATCAACACCTTCTCTTTCACTCAGCAATAGGGCTGTGCAGCTACCATGTAGGTGGCCAACAAAAGCTGTAGCCTGGTTTGTATCTGATATTTTCTACCAAACAAAAAAAATGACCTTTTGAGTTAATATCGGAATGCTCTATGTTTACATTGTGGAAGGTTAACTTGAGTAACCGAAATGTGATTACTTGGTGTATATAAACAATATGGTGTTCGTTTTGCATTACCTTATGTAAGTTATGAAAGCTGGTAAAAGAGAACAATTTTAAACAGAAACCAGTGCAAATTGCACCAGACAATAAAAAGTAGTTATTCCCTCTAAGTGGAAGATACAGCTCGCTTACCTAACACAAGAAACAAGCAAAAAAATGATAACTAAAATCAAATATGGCTGTGTGTATATAAGGTCAAATAAAACAATAAAAATATAGAAGTGCTATGAGACAGTTGATCTGCTCCGCAACATTGACATCTTGTTGATTTCCCAAGTTCTCATTAATGTTGTGTCTAAGAAAAAGAGCCCTTAAATTTACACTTCATTTTCGTTTCTTCATTTATCGCGAGGGTCTTGTTCTGGCAGACTTAGTGCTTTCAGGTCATATGTGAGGGATTACCGGTCAGCTGCCAGCTGGATAGGATTGCATTCTGCGGGACTCCAACAGGCAAAAAGAGTGCTCCATCCTCGCCGCAACGGCAACATGCGGCGCTGACCGACACTCACACGCTTAAACGCACATACATACCCTATAAAGTGGAAACAATGACATTTGCAGGTCATATACCCCAATCTTCTCACACAGAGCTGCAAGCGATCCTGAGGATGCATATATTGATAATTAAACTTCCCAACAAATATACAAGCTCAGGACATCTCCCCGCTTTCTCCAATCTTAAATGAAATATAAAAAAACGGCTGGTAACCCATAGTAAGGATTCAGCATTTGTACAGGTTTATTCTTTTTTTTGTAAACAAAAGCAGAGTGTACGAACATATGTGATATACTTGGTGTTTATTTCTTATACCGAAGTCCATCTACTACGTGCATTTACAACACCATAACAATAATAAAAAACGTTTCATTTGTACACTAGCTGTTAGTCGAACTTTTTTTCAGGTGGCGTAGTGACCTGGAGCAGATAGTGCCTCTTTTGTAATCATGCGAAGGGGTTTCATTCCCAACGACCAAACGCACGTTTCGGAATGCAAAAAAAGGAGAAGAGGCCCAGTAGTTGGATTTATACAGGCGCTAATGAGCCTCAGGCATTCAAACTTTAACTGGTGTCCACATTTTTACATGGCGTCTCTAATTATAACGTAGTAAGTTTGATTCGTACAATGCTGAAGCTGCCTGTTTAACACGTATACCTTTGTTTAAGAGTATTATATACCGTACGGATTTGGATTTCTCCGAATCAGTCCAATGACTCGCGCATCTTGCCAAGTCTGGTGAAGGGCTACCGCACTCACCTTGGTAGCAGGAAGGCAGCGCATGATTGTGAACTTCTGTGATGGTGCAGGGGTAATCAATTATCCAGCTATGCTAGGCCTAGCCCTAGAAGTGCACCGGTGGTAAAACCACAATCTCGATCAACGGGTACTTGCGACAGAAAGCGGATGAACTCCGCCTCCCACCCTGCAATAGATGCGCCTGACAGAATAAACAAATCAATGAAGAATTTAAATGAAAACACTACTAAGAAGTAACACAATATGAGAAAACTCAGACGTAGGCAGAAAATGCCCGTCAAACCCATGACTGACACCTTAATAAACCATCAAGATTAACTCACTGATTTTAGAAGTTCTGTGCAGGGTGTTAACCACATGTACAAAATTCTGGTACAGTGATAAATTTTATGTGTTCATAACTTCTTCACACGAGCTGGAATCGGAGAAGCTCCTAGTAGCGTTGTTCACATTCTAAATATTGATATATCACGTCCATGATACATTCGTGCAAAGCATACACCAAGACTCGGCCCTGTTTCGATCTCGTGCGAGGGGGTAGCAAACTGGGCCCTTGATCCCCCTACCATTTCCCGAATTTTTCACGCGACAGCGTCAAGGAGCTCGTGTCGCAGAAATTTCGGCATTAAAACACACGCGTCTTGTAACATGCGTCACAAGAAAACATGAAGTGTGGAAGTATTAATGTGTGGAACAAGCGTACAACTCCATCGGACATCGGAACATGCGAATATCAGTTTAGAGCCGGTCAGCCACTACAATCAATGCACACACCTTACTATGCCTATCCCCTTAAGGTGAAGTAAAAGCTGCATTGCAAGTTCGAAAAGGCTTCATGCACTAAGCGTTTGAACTACGCACTCGTTCGTAACAGGATATCGTTATTGCTTTACACGCTTGATAGATAGATATATGGAGGTTCACGTCCCAAAACCACCATATGAATATGAGAGACGCCTTAGTGGAGGGCTCCGGAAAGTTTGACCACCTCGGGTTCTTATACGTGCTCCCAAATCTCAGCACACGTGCCTACAGCATTTTCGCCTCCAACGGAAATGCAGCCGCCGAAGCTGGGATTCAACGCGCGACCTGTGGGTCAGCAGCCGAGTACCTTAGCCACTAGACCACCGAGGCAGGGCCACATTCAACCCCTAAAAGTGATGATTAAGGGTTCTCCGAGATTTTTCCCCCCTCAGCGGTATTTAAGCCTTTAAATAGCACAAGTTTGTTGGCAGCCGGCTGCTTTCTCACTTTACCAACAGTGAACGATAGAAAGAAGTAATTTACTGGGGCAGAAAATCTGAACACGATGATAATCACCTAGTAGTGCGTAAGAGAAGAAATAATTGATAGTTTTGCAGATTGATCGGTCCATCGATGTTTACGATAAGAAAGAAGGAGCTATAGGATGTGGGTTTCCTTTTTCCGAGCAAAAATACCGGACAGTGACCTTCATGCTCTAACGAATCACGAGTCCGATAAGCGCGAGCGCAGCAAAGACCTTGCTCCGTGGATGTGGCGCTTACCGAAATGCGAGAAGCGACGCCTTTTAGAGCGTGCCCAACGAGCGCATCGAGGCATCTACCAATGGCTACCGAAGGCCAGAGTTACTGTATATGCTACCTTTAGCTACCTGAAGGTAGCATATACAGTAACTCTACCTAAGGCGAGCCTGCCGCGCCGTCTCGCTATACTGTGGACGAAAACACGCTAGAGCTACAGAGCTCAGAGGACTGTTAAACGGTGTATGGTGTATTCAGATAGCTTGTCGATACCCAATCGCGGAAGGTTTTCTTTGTGGCGTAGTGTTTAGCGTCACGCATTAAAATGGGCGAGGGCCCTGGTTCGACGCTCTGCTGCAAAATCATTTATTCTTGCTGTTTTAGCGATTTGCTAATATATATCTACTACGGCACATCCGTGACGGAAATGTGTCACTGGAGCCGTAGTGGATCCCGACATAAAGTATTTGCGGGTTAAAACGCTGTAATAGCTACAGAGACTATTTAAAAAAAAGAATATTTTTTTTTTCATTGGAAGATCGAGCCCATTTGTTTGTTAACCTTCTACAGGTAGAATGTGGAGCGAAGTATGAGGGTCAGTTATTCTTTACCTATTACTTTTTTATTAGGCGCTTCATTTTATTCTACGACACAGTATTCGCTCGTTCTACATTTTTTATTCCTATACAGTGAACTCTTAAGGAAGAGAACTTCAAGGGACCTAAATATTTTGTTCACTGAACTGAAAGCACATTAAACTGAATGTTCATTGGAATACGAAACAGAACTGAACACATCAGATGTGAAGTCGGTAGTGTGAAATCTTATTTAGACAAGAATTTTGTAATATTCATTCGGACTGGCGTCCTAGAAGGTGTCCAGAAGGTTCACTTCTATGCACAGCATCTGGCGCAGCTTGCTGCTGTGATACGAAGTCTCCTAGCTTTCTGATATATCCTTGAGTCTCAGTTAGATGTACAATATTTCACCGTACCTTAGCCATTAGAACTTCTTTGTCGCACTCTTCTTCCTGCTGAGGACGAACACTGGGCACAACACTTATGATAGTTTGGTGCAGGAACTCAAGCGCGGGTGCCTTGTTTTAGTCGACTGTGCGACCGTTTTGACACGGCGGCCCTGCATGCACAAGCGCTGTTGCACCGCTGCCGTTGTGTGGGTAATTTGGGGGCCGCTCGCATAAGCTACGTCACTGCTCTAGACCGGGAAACTTTGTCCAATGCAGTTCAAAAATGAGCCGTGTCAACAAATCAAGTTTCTTCAACTGAAATATTCACTTCTCAAAAATTCGCTTATTCGAAATATTTTTGCAGAAAATTCACACACACACAAAAACAACTCGCCAGGGATTTTATTTGTCGAAATATTGAGCCCCTGGTAAGGCCAGCTACAGTGAACTCTCACTTGAACGAACGCCGGTTTAACGAACATTTTAGAATAACGAATGGTCGAATCATGCACTCGTTATCTCCCTGGAAATATCTCACTTGAGCTCTGACGTGTTTTTTTACGACTGGCAGTCACGTTGACTTTCGAAGTACATTTAGCACCACAACCATTATGCGAAGCAATGAGGTAAAAGGGCGAAAATCGACTAAGCGCACGGTCATCAGGACGATGCTCTCGAAACAGAGGGTGGAGCGTTGCACAGCATAGGAAGTCATTAGATCAGATCTCGTAAGAATGGCAGGCGGTCGATATCAACACCACTACTCCGCTCATTACTGGCTGAAGTCAGGAAATATTGCAGGTGTTTTTTTTTTTTGGTGCACTCTGAGCGCCACCAACATCCTCATTCTTTTCATCAGACATTGATCGACAAAGCCCCGCAAGAGGCATCACTAATGCACCGGCTGATAATGACCATATTTACGATAAGTTTGTGTCTCACCACGAAGCTTGAACCGACACGAAATCAGAACAACCTATTTACAGCTTCAGAAAGCAACCTTTTTTCCAGATAAAAATCTCGGACTACTTCATCGTAGACAGCGTGCTCGTGATCTTTTTGCTGCAATGCAAATTTTCCCAGTCATAGCAGATGAAGGCAGAAAGGAAGGAAGGAAGCAAGCACAAAAAGAGAAGACATGGAGGTTAACCAGAAAGACTTTCTGGTCGGCTTCCCCACACTGGCAGATTAGGTCTGGAAGATAGAAAGGTGAGAACGAGAAAGGAGGGAAGAGAAGGAAAAAGAGAGGGAGAGACAGTGAATTCACAGCAGCGTGCAGAAATCAACCGCAAGTGATAGGCGTTCACACAAGCCCGTCGTCTCCAGATGAACAGCATGCATTTGTAGACTCGTATGTTAAAAGCGAAGCTGTCCGTAGTCGACCCTTCCTCATACGTTGATGCCGTAGAGCTACTCAAGTGGCCCTGCGGGTTCGGAAAAGTGGGACTTAGTAGGAAAGGGGTGACGCATTAACACAGGTTGGGATGAGGCTCGATGGAAAGCTCGAACGAACGAGCGGCGTGCCCAGATGAGGTATGCTGGGTCCGACAATGCAGGCATCAACTGCTCCGTTGAGACAGCATTCGAGAATTGCAGTTGACCGCATTTTTATCGAACAAACGTAGATGCCGGCTTTTTTCTCGATTTATTTTCTCTCTTGCAAAAAGCTACTTGTACTGAAAGGGCGAGCTTAGAACCTGTGTCGAAGACAATAAATAAACGTACTTGAAATGTAGGCGTTGATGGAGGTGTGCATGAACATTATTCGCTTTCTCGGGTAGCACTGGGGTTACCAACGAACAAAATTCATGAGAACAAGTAATCGTAAGGGAGAGCCTGGTGTGCACCAAATGTGCGACAAAGTGACGAAGTGCGACCAGGCACTCATTGTATAGTATTCATATGTCACTTCTTACAACCGGTTTATTTTCTAATAAAGATCATTCCAGCGACAAGTTATAAAAAAGGATCCAAAGGGCTGCGCTTGCATTAAAAACTCGAAAGATGAACAAGGAAAAGATTTTGACCATCAGCGCACCTGTGACGCCAATACTATGGAAAGAGTGCAGCTGGTGGCCTTCCCTTTTAATTTTTTTCTTCCTCACCCTCACATCTATCCTTCTCAATAGCACTTTTTCCCTGCCCTTTTGCTGTACTGTATTACACATGGCTATGATATTCCTTACCATCCTTTCTCATCACTTCCTCAATAGAAGTAAAGTTTTCAATTCGTTACGTTGTCAATCTATACCCAAAGTATACGAAAAAATTGGAGGACAATCCATAAACTCCAAAGCGTGTTCGGTGATAGCATATGGCTATTCGAGGGACTATGCAAGGTCTGTTTTTTTTTTAGCATGTATAGCCTTAGGTATAGCTTCGGTGTGGAAGAATCCAGAATCTTGGGAAACCTCTCCGAACTACCTGCCGTGGCATCACTAGCCGGAGTGCCTGGCCTTCTCCTGTGAAATATAGTGGCGCTAGCTGGTTTCGGCTACTTGCAGGTACTGCTTGTGCAGCGAATATAATCAGTGCGGATTAATAATTGAAGGCTTGTTGTTATTCTTCATATTGTTATGTCAGTGAGAGCAGCGATGTCCCAACCCAGAATGAAATTTACCACGACGTTCAAGTTTCCGAAACGAAACCAGCGACACAAGTGTGAGTCTGTATCATGACTGGGCTCAGACGGGGGGTCGGGTGAATGTGACCATGGTATATAAAATGCTTTCGCTCTGGTCTTTCCTCAAGTCAATATCCTGACAGCAGTCTGTGAAGGTTACTTCAAGAGCCTTTTCTCATAGTTGAGAACCAACATAGTAGAGTACCTAGTACTCTAAATTGTTTACCACTTTATATAAACGAACAGGGCCTCATGAAATGTGAGGCCCGCAGGATGGCTTTATGCTCTCCCATAGCAGTGCCCGGTACTTTAAATAGCCACCCCCCTTTTTCTAAATACAATACGCCCAAGTTTTATTCCCAACGCAGATATTCTTATAAACTGTAATAATGGCCTGCCTACTTGCCTTACGAACACAGAATGCTTGTAGAACAATTATAAGTGCGTATAAATGCCTCAGACACAAACTAAGAGCGACTTTTGAGCTTGACGGCATGTCACTTACATAGGTACGAACCAATCCTACTAATACAACTTTCATTGTTTTTAACTCTCATCATCATGAGCATAATATTATCGCAAGATATATAGTTGCAATTGTAATATATATATATATATCAGTTATGCATTTGCAATAATATTTATACTTTGCAATCATAATCATATTACATATTTGCTATTCAAGCAGACCATGTGGCTATTTATGGATGATTCAACTGGAAATCCACTTCAAGTTTAAGTTGCCCGTTGCTTCCGAATAAAAATGACTTGTGGAATAGGTGCTTACATTAAATCCTGTGATTTATTGTCCCAACCAGGCAATTCATCCTTCTTCGTGCAAGTTAATAAACGGCCGTGGAGGTGCCCCAACTTTTCGCCCACCTCCATGTTTGCACGCCTGCGATTGTTTTTCAAGAGAACAAAGTAGGCTAAAAACACACACACAGAAGAAATGTATTGCTTTACTTTGCCACAGTTAGAGGCATCGGTAACCGCAAATCTCATGTTTATGCGTCATGAGGTAAATAATATATTTCACATCGAAGCGAATTCAATGGCGGCGATCGTAACACAAGCGCTGCTCGGAGGTTCTTAAGGTAATCATGTCAGACTGTACTCGTGTTAGCTATTCTCTGTGGTAAACATAGCACATTGTTCTCCTGTGGATTTTTACCTTTGCCGTAGGTAGACTGTGCCTGCTTTGGAAGGCTTACAATGCGCTACGTACGACTACTTTACATCTGTGAACGTGGCAGGGTGATAAGACAGGCTTTACCACTTCGTTGGCTTCCGGTATTAGTCACCGCCAAGGTGATAAAGACTCGGGGGTCCATGCCGTCACCGCCACGTGGATAAGCGTAATCCACGTAAAGAGCTATTCGTCATGCGGAATTAGCGTCTGGGGCTGTCGCTTGGGCGATGCCTTCGTACTGACAGCAGCTGGCATTCAGTAAAGCTGAGATTATTTTCCAATCGTGCAATGCATGCGAGTGCCCCAGTTCGTTTGCGTCACTTCCACGTGCTCACGCATTGAAGGGGGAATTTTTTGTGTGGGTGTAGAATGAGAGAAAATGTGCCAAACTTTTCTTGTATATAATGAACACACCTACAGAGCAGCAAAAGGGCTAAGTCACGTGTTGCTCTCTCTGAACTGAAAAACCAAAAAAATAACAAAAGTTCTCGGTGATATAGGTGCACGTGGAATAAAATTTGCGCAGCTGTCTCCAGACTACTTTGGTATAACAAAACTTGATATGTAAACACCCCACGAAAAAATGGCGATGTTCTTTATAAATAACCGTTTGTGAAGTCAATGAATACGATATACTACTTTTTTAAATATTTTTGCTAAATAGGAAAAGCCTCTGTTGAACGGTATTGTAAGCTGCTCTGTACACTGTGCATGGTAGCGTTGATATACTTCAATAAAATTACTTCACAAATCTTTCCTCAGCAGATTTCTTTGTTTTGCTGTACAGTAATCTGATCAATGCAAATGTGTGCAGTGCTGAGGTAAAGTTAAAAAGTTTATTGAAAAAACCAGCCCCTTTGGTTTAATTTTTGCCCCAGCATCTATCGTAGTTCACTTATTCCACTGCGAAATATAATGTTAGAAATACCCGAATACTTTAATAAGCGCGCTTTGAAAATGAACGTAATCACATAAATGAGATTTATAGGTAACATTTCTAAATATCATGCACGAGTTTTTTTTTTTCTTCATTGAAATGTCTTATATACATGAATGCAGTCCCCTTTTATATGCAACAAGGCTGTGAAAACTGTTTTCAGGTCTTAAATCACCACAATACGAACTACGAATACGGAAGGCATTGTATAATCTTATTTCCTGCCTTGTGATAACTGGGTATTGATGATATGCGAAGCACCATTGAGAAAGGTTGATGTGGCACTTTAAAATGAGAACATTGCTACGATGTGGAGGTAAATGATGCCATACATGATTTCCGTGTCATAATTATCATGTCTTGATGGGTTGTTTACCTTTGTCATCTATTCGCATCACGTGGTACCAAATTTAGTGTACGTGAAGCTAGCGAAACGACCGCGAGAACGCTATTTGCGTGGTATGTTGTCATGTTCTTACATGACACGCGTGTCAGGATTATCATAGTTGCACCAGTCGTATACGTTCGTCATCGATTGACGTCAACCAATACCTAACTTGGCATATGTAGAGCTACTGAAATGGCCGCGAGCGCATCATGAAGGGCCCAATATGCTCCAATGTAGCGTTGACGCACGCGCACGCAGGGCGAAGCGACGCTACGTGAGCAAAACGCCACGCAAGGCGTGGCTGGCGCGACCAGCGCGCGTCGGCATGGCCCGGCGGACAGTGGAACGAAATGCGACGTGCTGCATTTTGCGCTGACGACGTTGCCTATGGAACACTGCATCTCCCTCTTTTCGTGGTGGAGGGACGATGGACGTGCTGAAACGCGCATGCGTCAAAGCAACGCAGCATGGCGCGCGCTTGCGTGTATATGGCAGGACCGGTGCCTGGCGTGGCAATGCCGGCGTGACCCGACGAATTGAACACCGTTGAGCACGTGCACCGCGTCACGTCGAAATGTATTGGCGTCTTGACTGTGGCATGTAGTCATGTTTTCACATGACACGCATCTTTTGATTATCATGTTTGCACCAGTCACATAACTTCCTCATCCATTGACGTCACGTAATACCAAATTTAGCATATGTAAAGCTAGCGAAACGGCCACGAGTGCATCATGAGTGTGGCATGTAGTGATGTTGTTACCTGACACGCATGTCGTGATTATCATTTATGTGTCAGTAGGGTTGAGAGCTGGGCTAGTTGGTGAGACATCATCTAACCATATGGAGTAGTAGCGCAATTTTCACGGGGACGAAGAGGACAAGAACAGCGAGTGTAGAACAGCGACTGTAGTAGCGAGTGTCGTGTGTTCTTGTCCTCTTCGTCCCCGTGAAAATTGCGCTACTACACCATATGGTTAAATGATTTATGTGTCACTTACCTATGTCGTCCATTCGCGTCACTTAATACTGAGTTTAGTACATGTGAAGCTATCGAAATGGCCACGAGCGCATCATGAGCGTAGCATGTGGTCATGTTGTTACATGACACGCATCTCATGTTGATGATGTTTGCACCAGTGTCATACCTTCGTCATCCATTCAAGTTCCATAATACCGAATTTGGTATAAGAGAAGCTAGCGAAACGGCAGCCAGAGCATCCTGAGCATGGCATGCACTCATTCGGTATAAGTGAAGCTAGCGAAACGGCAGCCAGAGCATCAAGAGCATGGCATGCAGTCTTGTTGTTACATGACACGCATCTGATGATTATCATGTTTGCTCCAGTCACATACCTTCATCATCCATTCACGTACCGTAATACAAAATTTGGCATATGTGACACTAGCGAAACGCCCGCGACCACATCGTGAGTTTGGCATGTAGTCATGTTGTTACATGACACACATGTCATGATTTTCATGTTATGGCCTGTTGCTTGTGTTCACCATGCAATCATGTCACACCATACCAGTTTTGCAACCTGCAATGTGAACGAAACTACCGCAAGAGCCGCAAGACTATGAATTGTAAATCATGACGTTCCTGACATCCATGTCATGAATTTCATGTTATGACTGGTCAATTATGTTCTTCATACAGTCATGTTACGCCATATTAAGTTTGGTATCGATACCAATATTGAAATGCAAGGGGAGCTAAAAGTCGTAGGCGGCTAGAGAGAGAGAGAGATAGATAGATAGATAGATAGATAGATAGATAGATAGATAGATAGATAGATAGATAGATAGATAGATAGATAGATAGATAGATAGATAGATAGATAGATAGATAGATAGATAGATAGATAGATAGATAGATAGATAGATACGCTCAAAGTCGCTAAAGTTCGTTAACAAATGCTTCGCATTTATTACCCAACATCAGTAGCGTCGGCCCCATGAATGCAAACAATAAATGTCAGAGGCCCAGCTGAAATCGAACGCAAGCACTTTGCATGGCAAGGAAGCATTCTACCACAGAGCTACGCTAGCTCTCGAAACTACTTTTTAAATAAAACGTAATCATCGTGAAACGTCAGTAGGGGTTGCAGTGCCGCCTACCCGTTTTCATAAACATTACATATGTACTACTTCGATACAGCCGTCACATCGCGTTAAAGTCAATTGTGGTTAGTTGCCATGCCCTGAAGTTGATTAAGGTAGCAGTGTCCAGGGTCAGCATCCATGTCAAGATTTTCAAGCCATGACTAGTCAAATATGTCCTTTATTCTATCTTGTTATGTCATACCAAGTTTGGTATTGATACCATTATCGAAACGGCCAGGAGAGCTAAAAGTCGTACGCGGCTAGATAGATAGATAGATACGCGCAAAGTCGCTGGAGTTCACCGAGAAATGCATCGCATTTTAAAAAATCGGTCATTTCATCTGTTGAGTTGGTTTACAATTTGAAATAGGTTATAAATGGAAAGATTTTGCTGCATTCAGTGTGAGAAAGGGAATACCTTAGCTTATAGTATTTTCAATTGTAGTGTAGCCAATTCCGGCAAAATTTCAACATCGATATTTCCGAAGAGCTACCAAAAGATTCTATGGAATAAAACATTCCACCACGGTCCCCGCATGTTGTTTTCTACGCCTCTTTGCTTCTGGCTACTGCAATAACCTCTCTATTGTACAGCAAGAAAGCAGTTGTAAGATGACCAGAGTTGAAATTCGGGCTAGTTGGTTCGCCCTTCATACGCTTGAATCCACACATTACAATATTTTTATTAATATTTAAAGTTGTGTTGAATTCGGAAACTATATAGTCGAAATGTGCAGTCAGGGAAGAATCGTGTGACAGCAAAACTATCAACTACTTGTATAAGCGCCCTGTTTCTTGAAGTCATGGCTCCTTAAGTGATAACTTTCATAATTTCTTGTGGAAAATATATTGGCGGCCTAATACACGCTTTAAATTGATTTGCAGCTTTGCATTAGTGTTGCAAACACTGGGCGCTGATGGATTGAATACTAGACGTACTACGGCGTCATGGAAATTGGGCTTTTTTGTAGTCTTGTTATATTGTTGCCTTGCAACCTCAGGACGGTAAAATACCTGATGGGTCGATCGACTCCCGCAGACTCACTGGAACTCACATTAAGACGTGAGCCTGTGTCTGAGTGAGCACGAGTGATTATATTTCGGTGAAGTTGAGTCCGAACGAACCCTGTCGACAACTTAGTGTGCCTGAAATTGAGTGAGTGCTGTTGAGGAAAATTGTGGCGGCTCTGAGCCTGGGTGAGTCCTAAGCGTAAAATATATTTTCGTGGATTAGTCTGAGAGAACTCCGCAATTTTTGCCGTCCTATGCTTTCGACTGTCCTTTTTTCTACATTTGTTCGGTGTTAGTGCGAGAGGCAGTTTCATCTTTTTGCCACACTCCCAAAGCGGGCATGCACTGTAATGATGGTTACTGAAAAGGCTCTTTTAGAAGCGTATTTCAGACAATGAAATTACACCACACAGGGACAAATGAACACTTTTGGCTCTGTATTTCGCGTCCCACATTAACAATCTATGGCTGCCTGCCACCAACAAGAAAGTTAAGGCGCCCCAATAAGGCATTGCCTCTGTTTTTTACGATTTCCAAACTTAAAAAAAATCTGCCAATCATTCTCTAACGTTTTAACTAAACCGTTGGGCAACAAACGTTCCTGAAATTTTCAAATGCCAAATAAATATTCACATGGGTGAAAAAAATGCGTTGCCTTCACTGTAATATGCGTTTCTGCTGTGAACTGATTGCACATTTGCTTCTTTTTTTTTGCTTTCGTCTAATTCAGCGTCTTTTAGGCGACGAGTGCACTTAGCGGATGCGAAGACACATTGGTTGTGCACGTCACTCTCCTCGCTTTTCCCCCTGGGAGAAGTGAGGATGCCACGCGTCACCGCATTAGTTCACCGCTTGGCGGCTCCCCTGATGAGCACGTCCTGAAAGCTTTAAGAAGAAGTCGCGCCACGTCTTTCTTTTTTTCTCTTGGCATGCACGTGTTCTTTTTTCGATGATTGCAGGCAAAATGATATTGTGAGAATTGAGCAGGCAACGCGAGGGCGTGAAGCAGCTCCGCTCAGTCCGCGTGTCTTTCTTCTCGCCGAGATGGCTTGCTTGTTGGTTGGTTGGTTTACTCATCGCATTTGCAGTGAGAGCCTTCCTTCAGAAAATCGGTTTGCTGTCGATGGCTGGTTCTAAATGAAGCTGCAGCAATCACTTCACTCAACTCGCGTGAAAGGGAGAAGTACGTAGTTTTTTCCC
The DNA here is from genome assembly GCF_043290135.1 of Rhipicephalus microplus. Taxonomy (NCBI): domain Eukaryota; kingdom Metazoa; phylum Arthropoda; class Arachnida; order Ixodida; family Ixodidae; genus Rhipicephalus; species Rhipicephalus microplus. The sequence goes on along the minus strand of NC_134709.1, from coordinate 76,017,429 downwards.
CCTGAAATCCGTCATGTTCCGGAGTTCCTTGTTGCTTTTTGTTTAGCCTCAACGGGTGAACACGCGATTTTTTAAAGACGATAGTCTTTCCTGGCGACCTTCGACGCCAAAACTTTGGTCTGCCTGTCAGTCTGTCCGTGTGTGTGTTAAGAAAAATGGCAGCATATCCACAGAGTGAATGATGGAGAGTGGGGCGAAGCATCCGTCCGTTCATTCGTTCTTGCTTCCGTCCGTCCATGCGTGCGTCTGTGTGGCCACCCGTGCGTCCATCCGCCCGTCCGTGAGTGCATCGGCACGTCTATCTGTGCGTCCGTCCCTGCGTTCGTCCATGCATCCGCCCCTTCGTCCGTCCATGCGTCCATCTGTCCGTGTAGCCATCCGTGTGTCCGTCCATGCATCTGTCTGTGTGTCCGTTCGTCCACCTATTCAACACTCCAAGTACCACCATCTCCCATCTTTTCATCATATATTCCTCATATAGAAACTCCGCCATCCAGCGGACATTCCTACGACTTAACGAGAGGAGGCACACGCACACTTTCTTACGGCTTGCGCTTCTTGTCTACTTCCCACGTACAATTCCCTCGAGTTCATGGTATATACTAGTTCACTGTATTCATGGCACTGCGGCCCAACGCTCGCTAAACCTTTCTAAAACCAAAGAGGTTACGCCCAGCGAGTATAACGTAGCAACTCTTCCACGCCAGATATTGCTCAATGTACATGACGATGGCTACTAAGGGGGAATGAGAGACAGGAGAGTTCGGCTTATAGTTAACGCACACGCTCCGAATTTTTTATTGTTCAACAACGCACAGAAGGAATCTCCCACCAGCACCACCTTGGAGGTCAAAATGTAAGACTGGTTACACGCTACTACTACTACTACTACGACTACGAGGGACGAACGGGTGCTGCTATAAGGAGCTTCGCCCCCAAAAGTTGTTAACGATTTAAAGTGCTCGGTACTGCACTATGGGAGTGCAAAAAGCCGTCCCGTGGGCCCTATTCAGAACAAAGAAAAGCCCTATAAAAAACAGAGCGTACCCTTCGCACGCCGAACGAGTTTGTTTAGAAAAAGTTGTTAACGATTTAGAGTACGACGTACCGCTACTATGGGAGAGCGTAAGCCGTCCCGTATGCCCACTTGATGAGGCAAGAGGCTATACTAAGGGCCAGAACATGTGTAATTCATTATTTACGAGACGTTTTGTCTGTTTGACAGTGGTAACGATCCCCTAAAGGCCCCACACGATACCTCAAAAGGCCAACCCCACCCGCAGCGTCCACCAATATTTCTCATGTTTGAGCGTTCATACTTGTGTGATTGTCAATTAAAAAGCAATTATTGCGCATATCTGAAGCACCACAACAGCACCTTCATGTTTTGTATGTGTGCCTTTTTACTAGAAAAGGCACACACAAGTAATTCTATGGACCATAGAGTTTATGAACCTGCACTGACAGTGCAACGCGATGCTCACAAAGGCAAGTGTTTCCAACGCTTTGCTAAAACTACATGGTTGTGGCACCTACCCATCGCTTTGCGTTCTACACCTTATCGCCTCCGAGACCGGCGCGCACCTTTCTCCGCGGGTTCGCACGTCTTACTTTGTTCTCAAAGATGACTGCCAGATGGCGCTCCTGTCTACCTTGCCTCGATGCGCTCGTTCGCCTTCGCTGAGCGGATCGAGACTTTCTAACGCAGCGCTTCCAGAATACAATTCACCAATTTTCTCGCACAGAACATGAAATAAACGTTTTGTTCACTCTCTCCACACGCAAGACTATCGTCTTTTGACGACATTTGCAGTGAGACATGCAGATACGGGGCCAATTTTTCGTTGTCTTTTATACTTCCAATATTTTATATGAATAGTTCACACTGGCATTAAGCTACAAAATGTCGTATGATGAACAGCTTGACTTCTGCGAAGTGACGTACTCAAGGAATAAACCAAACATTTGTTCTTTGGCACAACCACTGCTGTAAAAAACTACCAGAATTATTGACATCATTACGTTGAAAGTATGACCGCTAAACTTATCATTCCTTTCTCTATAAGTGTTGAATTAAAAATTGCATCAATATAACAGAAACTGTTGACACAGGAAAAAACAAAACTACCTGCGTTAAGTAAATCCTAAATATAACTTTTCAATCCATGACTCCTTTATATGTCATCGTTGGTTCTTTCAGACCTGCATTTTTTTGTGTAGCGGTACACTGTTAAATGTGAAGGGGGAAGGGAAGGATAATATGAAAGCATTTACTTTTTCGCGGACTGCAATTCTACGTTAAGCCAAATAGAAGTGTTACCGTGTAACACGTTATCGTGTTTAGACTTGCTTAATTAAGTGGGTTCGCAACGAAGAATACAATGCGAGGCTCTTGAGTTACAGTTTATCTCAGGTATATTTCTTATTAGCCTGATATCATTAAACAGCTCGAATTAGGTTAGCTGTTCGGAATGTGGTGCGTGCGAGGCCCGATTGCGCTGTCGTGGCGCACTCTTTAAGACAAAGCTGAAGTATCCTTCAGTTTTTTTTTTTGTTAGCTCTGTTCTGTTCCAAGTTTTATTTGTTTATTCGTATTTCTTTCTTGAGGCGGTGCTGTTACTCAATTCAGGCATGCTCTTTTTGTACTTCATCATTATTGTATTATTTTCAATGTTTTTTTACAACATATACCACTGTGTGGAAGAGTTAGTTCTGGCAGGCACGAGGGGGAGGCTTGTCATAAGCAACAAGAACAACACAACTAAGCAAAGAGACGAATATTAAAGACATAATAATAATAATAAATTGTGGCATTATGGTTTACGATGCAGTCTTTAGAAGCCACAAGAACAGCGTAGTGCAAAAATACCTTGATTAATTACGAATAATGTTTCAGTTGAGTGAAGGAGACGCAATAACTTCGGACTATATCTATTGGCGATGTTTTTCATTCCGATATTGTCTTTGCGGAGCTAGGTAACTTCATATATTAAAAAGGGATGATTGATTGTTATAAATCGAAGCTTGAACGATCGTGGCACTTTTCACTGCACTTTTAAGCTCGCCTTGTATAGATCATGTTCCATGCACTTCTATCTGTTCTACACTCAAAAGTAAAATTCCTTTGCTAACATGAATATGAAGGCGAGACCCTCCTGGTTTATTGCAGTACTCTGCAAGAGCGACTGGAGATTCTTTTTTTAGTTTTAGTTTTTTTCTCTTGTGTGCTTTATAGTCACTCTCATTGACCTACCGTTAAAAAGCGCACCATCAGAAACTGAACATTGCAAGAAACTCAACATCATGACAAAGCGAATTCCTCTTTATATTTCAGATTGGCACGCAAACAACTGGACTATATGACCAGGAACGAACATGCTCTGACCGTCCCTTTACTGTATTTGTTTTAGCGTGGCAGCCATGGAGAATACCACTGCAATGAAAGTTTTTAAATTAATGAAAACTTCGAACTTTCGAGAGCGTGACCGCTGACCAGAAAGTGATTCGAACGCAACTAAGGCTTTAAAAAGTGAGCAGATCAATACTGTTGCTTGGCCCTTGGAGCATAACTCTCCCCATTGGACTCACCGCTTGCCCTAACCTCACCGGCCCTCATCTCACCGCATGAGGTTAGGGCTGAGATATCGGCGAGCCAGCTAATTTCCGTTATTCGACACTACTCCAATTTGATACTATATTACTAGTGTTTTCACTTAAAGCACGTAACCACGAATCCACTTTCGCATAGATTCCACGCCATATTTATTGAATACCTATGATTCCAGTTTTGAGATCCCTGTTGTGGTTTATTGGGCTTTTATAACTGCAAAGGACATTGTAACTACTCATGACATTCAGGCTGTCATCGCAAATCTGTACGGGTGCTTCACTATTGCAAGTTATAACTGGCAGGCAGGGTGCGTTGAGGTTACAAAAGGTACGGTGTATTAATGTTTCTCACTTGTAGGTTTTTATTATACAATGTACAACGCTTCGCGGTATATTTTTTTGTTCACATGAGTCGAGTTGTATATCTAGCGGGAAGCTTGATTCCTCTGTTTGGTTGAATAAGCAAATGACTACCTCAAAAATGAACTTGTCTAAAAAGGGTTGTGCATTTTGTTCTTTCATCGTAGCCCAGAATTGTGGTTGCATTTTTGTTTGATATCAAGAACAAATCGCATTTGGAAGCATATGCTAACAATATATGTTTGCATTTGCAAGAATCGACACGGTGTTGCCCATGTGATATTCACCGCTGGTGCGGTTTTAAGACATTTATTGATGCGGAAGATCTGAACTCGAAAGATATTGACGGCACATGTTTTCAACACCGCAAGCTGTGGGACACTATATTTCTTGCATTCCAACATATGGTCGCACAAGTATCAACCAAGGCACTCCAATACAGCGCTATATGGCCAGCAAGGGCAACCACCCCTCCGGACGAGGCACTCATGCGGCTGATGGCTGTGCACCAATGGGCAACCGTCAAGAAATACAGATTTCCAAGAAAGCGTTAATACCCATAGTGAGGTACCTTCGGACTTCCACACTTTTCCTTTCACAGTTCAGGATCTCGGGGAAACCTCGTCCAGAGACTAGCTTTATATACAAAGAGGTGACTCTGAAGCATCAGCCACATATGATAATTCGATATATAATATAAATGTAACGCGCAATATTCAGCGTCAATATACAAATGAAGACTATTCATATAGCGAAATTTTCAGGGTATGCGTGTAGGTTCAATAATCGAGGTCGGGGTACTGTTCCATGCGGCTGCACCGGTGGCATCAGGTGGCTGAAATTTTCCGGAGACCTCCACTCTCTCTGATAACGCGAGTCGCTTCGGGACGTTAGGTCACGCAAGTTCCCCAACCAGTCGATTAATATGCCTAATTTACGAAAAAAACAGATTCGTGTTTCACGCTTTTTTGCTTCGTACACGAATGAGTTTTGAGCAGTCTTAGTATTGACGCGCGAAACAAGTGCTGTTCACTATTGCTAAATGCGCGTATATCACAAACGCAACTACACGTCATTTATGGGGGCCACTCGACAAGGGATCGACGCTCTAAAGATTTGCCAGATATTTGTAGAGAAATATACACAAAAACTAAATCTGTATTGACAGTGATAAAAACATTGAACATGATACCGATGGCACTTCTAGTCATTAGTGAAAATACCCAATGACTTTATTCTTTGTAAGTCTTCGTTATCAATTTCCGTCTATCGTTAAGGACTAACGCGCACAGTCGGCCATTAGGGGACAATTATTTTTATTTCACGTTGTAAAAAGCTCCATGGTAGGTTATTTCTTCGACGCTGATTACGCGTAATTAGAACTTCGTCATTGTTTCAGAGAGGGATTGAGGGTTTGGAAACCCTTTTTGCCTTCGGAGCGCTAACTTAAGCCATAAAGATGTGGCGTAAAAGGCTTGAGTTTCGAAAAAATTGGCACGATAGAGCGATTACGAAATGAGATTGTTAGAAGAAGTTTTCGGGTCGTTTAGAATGGAACAATCGCACGCAACTAAGGAACAAACGCGAGAAAGGGCAGGTGGGAGTAGTCATCGCTTCTAAATCTCATTCAGACGAGCTGCCGGAGAAAAACGAAATCGCAGGCTTTCCAGACCTTTGTTTCCGCCCATCGTCGTTAGCGATACTACCGAGTTCTTTTCGAGCGTAAAGACTGTCTGTTTTAAATTCCAGTAATGCGCTTCAAACGAAAAAATAATAATAATGAGCCAAATTAGTACCATTGATACCAAGCATCAAAGAGAGGGCACAGCAGAGGGGTATTCTTTTGTCTCATTTTTCGGCATATATTTATTTATTTCGCTCTTTCTATCGTTTTCTCGCTTCTGTGATCTTTTTTTATGCCTACATCAGTTATACTTTCTTTCTTTCTCTGTTTATCCATTTCTTTTTCTTTCTGATTCTTTCTATCTGTTTGTGTTCCTCTGTATATTTCCCGCTTCCTTTTTATTTGTCTTGCCTTCTATATATTTCTCTCTTTCATTCTTTGCCCGTTGTCACTGTCTTTCCTTTTTTCTCTCTTAACTTTCTCTCTTTCTTTATAATTATATGTCTCCTCTAAATACTGTTCTTTCCCTCTTCCAAGCTTCTCTCCCCCTACTCACACTCACTTCTCTTCCCACTTTGGTGCCATACTATGATACGCAATAGTTTATCGCACATAAACGGTTGCCATGTGGTGTGCGGTATGACAACTTTAACAAACATTCATAAATCATACGTGATCCAAAAAAGGGCAGTCCATGGCATTGCAAATGTTCCTGAGCTTTCGCGGTGGTGGTTTAGTGGTTCTGGTGCTCAACTGCTGAACCGATGGTCCCGGGTTCGAACGCCATCCGTGGCGGCCACGTTTTTGATGGAGACGAAAAGGTTTGAGGCCCGTGTGCTTAGATATAGGTGCTCGTTGCAGAATCCCAGATAGTCGAATTTTCAGAAATTCTCGAATATGGCATCCCCTTATACTTATAGCGCGTTTCGTGACGTTAAACCCCATTTATTTATCATCATAGCAAATGTTCTGTACGGAAGTCGCTGTTGTCCATTCTTTCATGAAACCAACCTGCTAAACCTGCCAGACAACTACCACACAGGTCTCGTGAAGCGCTACGACAAAGAAATGAGAACTGAGAACTTTTTGAGCACGATTGCTCGAATGAGCCGCCTGACTGTTTTTTATAACACTCGTCATGTTCACACGTAGTGTCTTCTGACAGGCTCGCTAAATACGGCAAAGAAATGCTGCGCTTTCTCTTGCTGTTTTTTTATTATTCAACAAAGAGTGCGAAAATATTGCTTAAAATACTTTCTTTCGCTACATATCACGTAATGTTTTATAGATGTTTTTGTTTTCATAATTTTATTAAACTTGATGTGATTATCGAAACAACATGATGGCTTGTTAGCCAGTTCATTTTACTCTAGTTCGCTTGTATTGCTCTTTATGTGTTGTGTGTACACATGTGCACTTGCGTATACATAGACATAGATACAGAACACGTGCGCCGATTTCTCCGGTGTGGCCTGCAACAACTTTGATGGGTGAGAGAACGAGCAAGAAAGGAAGAAAAAAAAACGGAAAGAGACAGAAAATAAAAACATTCGGCAGATCCCCTGTACCATGAAAATCGATGCTATGCGAAACATGTGGATGGAAGGGGGACGTTTTTAATTTTTTTTATTGAGCGAAACATTATGAAGTGGCGCTAAGTATAGGCACGAATACACGCACAAAAATACGTTAAACAGCTGCGTGTGTTTTATATTACCAGTTGTTTGCAGCTGCGTAACGATGCTGATGGCAACATGAATATTATAGCAACATCAGAAGCGGTAAGCTGATATAGAGCGCTGGTACTTGCACTGGTGCACGCGAGGATGGTAGCCCTCAACATTGCTGGAAAAAAGAACTTAAGCTGATGGCGCCTAACTAAAATTTACGTTCACCCGCCATCACGGATGTATCACAGGAGTATATTAGTAATGTTTATAAAATCAAATTGCCAGTACTTCAACCACAATTGACATTACACAAACATTAGAGTCTATCTCAAAAGTATATCGAAAGGCTGGCGTGGCTCTGCGGTAGAATGAATACTTCAGTGCCACGCAGAATGCTACGCTTTGATTTCTGCTGAGACACTGACATTTATTGTTTGCATTCGTCCGGTCAACGCTGCCTATGGCAGCTTTTTCTAAATGCTCAAGCGTTAAAGTTACCTAGGTGTGTTCTCGCCGTCCCTGCGTAGATATAAAATGTCTATGACATGTAGCACATATCCCCAGGCCAGTGGCATATAGCCGCCTTCAAGTGAGAGAGACAGAGAGAGAGAGGCAGCTCTGCTTTATTTAGAGAAAGGCAGAGAGGTCGGTCTGAGTGATAGCATGCTCTAGCCTGCTACGCTACACCGCGGAAGGTGAAAAGAGAGAAAAAATAGTAATAAATGACCATTGCGAGATACAGATGTGAATATATACAATTCTTTGCAGTTTAGAAAAATGTTATAGTCACGCATATTTAGTCAAGTTGCTTTTGAAAAGGCTATAATCTCTATTAAAACCACAGTTGCGCTGTTGGTGTCCGGCCAAGCGCCCAGCACAGACTTATCAGTTATTGAACTACTGCGAAATTATTCAGCAGAAGAAATCAGTGTTTACCATTCACGTGCGTGTGCTGGGCAATCGTAAACTATGTGGTCGAGTGTTTCTGGCACATCTAAATGTTCGCAACTGGGACCGGTGTCAATATGGCCGATGATATGTGCGCAACGCCTTCTGCTCGTCACACCAAGATGAATGTGGTTGATTGTGGTTAGAAAAAGTTGTTAACGATTTAGAGTACTTAGTACTCTACTATGGGAGAGCACAAAGCCGTCCCGTTGGTTGATTGTACTTGCGATGAGTTGCTTTAACTTAGCGGCATGCCGAAGTACATTACCGGGTCCCATTCGTGAAGTTGCTGGTATCGTCCTTCCAGTTTGGTCCAGTGTTCAAGTGTGTAGATGCGCATCACACTGCGAAGCAGGGCGTTCGTGTCGGTTCGTGGAAACGCAATGCGTACTTCGGAGCCACTGTACAGGGCATTTTTAGCTTCAGCGTCTGCATTTTCGTATCGCATGACGCCGCTGTGCGCGAGAAGCCACTGGAAAGTTATAAGATGACAAATTGCTGAAGAAACCTGAAAAATTTCTGTGACTTCTATAGCCTTGATGTAATACGGGTCTTGCGTCATGACGAAAATAAGGATTTGCAGAGCGGGTTTGGCATCCCAGATACTGGTCTAGGCTCGAGGTTGCTCTCCAGCAATTAATCTTCTTCCCTCCCAGATAGCGACAAGAACTGAGGCAATAGATGTGGTTTCATGGTCTGCCTTGTATCGTTCAGCGATATCCATGTCTGGAATGACAAAATCTGCGGCGGAGGTGTGTAGTGTAGTAGATCCGTGAGTGTACATGTGCAGAGCATCGCCGTAAGTTGTGCGAATGGGATGTATGGTCGGTTGTCTGAGGGCAACAGAAGAAATGAAACACGTTTCCACTATCCCAGGAATAGTAAGACTAACAGGTGGTTTAGGTAGGATGCATGGAAGCCCTCTAGGAGCACTCGCCGGAAAAACCTTGATGGTAGAATATTCTCATGCCACGATATCGCTCTTGAAAAACTGCAGTCTGGGTCGGTGGCGGAGTGTGCCCATAGTAGGTGCTGCCTCTGCTGACACACCAATCGATTGTAGGTGTACTCCAAGTGGCTCGCAGAGCATATATACATCGATGGGACAAACCCGAGCCTCCACGATGGCTTCGTTTGTTGACGTACAGCACGGTGAATCCAAGAATCTTCGCAAGCCTTGAGTTTGAACGTTCTCTAGCGTCTTCAGACAACTAGGTCTCATATTAGAGAACACTGGCATGAGAGTACTGGCACTGGCATGCTGTATCGTAGGTATCCCACAAGTGGAGCATTGTGCAATTGAAGTAGCGATGATCCTGATGGGCCCCATTTTGCTCCTGCCAAGTGGCGAAGAACCAGAACAAAACACTTCAATTTTAATTTGAGTACTGCGACGTGTCTCGACATTGATATATCTCCGTCTATGACAACCCCAAAAAACTTGTGGTGCGTTACAGAAGGTATCGGGGTTCCAATAAAAAAATATCGGGTCTTGCGACAGATGCTTGCACGTGAACGCAAGCACTAATCATTTACCGATTGAAAGAGTTAGCCTCTGACATCGTGGGTATTTGGCTGTGATCCTCACTGCACGCTCTTGTCGAACACGCTATTGTGGACGAGTAGTTCCGGATGCCCATATGCCTATTTTATCGGGTATGCACTGATATTCAATGGGCTGGGACGTTCTGAGGTTAGGTCGATCATCGCGACATGTATAGAATCAAGCTGAGAACTCTCCCTTGGGGCACATGGCGATAAACTATATATCGATCGGTGTCTCTGTCACTTGTAATCACATCAATGGTGCGGTCAGTAAGATAACTTACGACCAAAGCATGCAGTCATCCACCGATATCTAAGTTTTCCAGTGTGTCAAGGATCGCATAATTCAGCATAATATTGTAGGTGCCCTTAACGTTTAGGAACACAGCCTGTATTGAAGGGCTCCGGAATTTCGACTACCTGGGGAATTAACGCGCACCCAAATACGAACACGTGGGCCTACAGCATTTTAGCCTCCATAAAAAATGCACCTGCAGCAGCAGGGATTTGATCCCGCAACCTGCGGGTCAGCCGCCGAGTTCCTTAGCCACTACACCAATGCAGCAGCACAAACATAGCTATTGTTTGCTCGCTGTGTCAACATGCTTTTTCTTTTTTATGGCTTAGGTCATCGTTATTTTTTCTGAATTGATTGCAAATACAATTTAGACAGAATCCTGCAAGCGTATACAGATTACAAATCACTAAATTGTAGTACAGACGGCAAGTATGAATACAGTGAGAGATTACCACAAAAAGTATGACTTCACTCAACGTTGCACGAACATCTTGAAAACCAGTTTACAAAGCGGCATTAGCACAAAACATCTTAAAACTTGTACTAAAATTGTTAGGTAAAGCTTGTAAGTTCTCGCCTTGTGCTACTGTTTTTCGATGTCACTAAATTTCATGCCGCAGTTGCAGCTACTCCGACTTCATAAACTCTCTCAAAATTTAACTGTCATCATTAACTAACTTCTGATTTACGGGCAGAAAATAATACGATGAAATTGAGCGTGGTTGCGCGGTGAAAGGTGGAAAAGCTGAAACTGACGTGATTTTCTTAACGGTGGAAAGAAATGCAGTGCGTGAGGAGCAAGTCATTAGCCTGGCATGCTCAATACTGGTTGTTCTGCGTCTCGTGTGTGAAATCAAACACGACGATGGAAAGAATGTAAAAACGGCAATGGAAACTTATTGTTAGGAAGCAGGGGTGCTTCTGTAAAAATAAAGCAAGCTTTTTGACGGGAAAGTACCATTGCTTTCGCTCTTCGAGATAAAGTGCAATCGTGGATGACGGAACAGGCACGGGTAGACGCTTCCAGCGAAAGAAGCATTCAAGACAACTGTGTGTAAATTCTAAAACCTCACCCGAGCCCGAAAAGGCTCATCAGTCGATGGGCATTACATTTTAGAGCCCAAACACGGCGAAAATCACAAGAAGAGAAAAAAATTAATAGTTCAATAAATAAAAGTGGCAGAAAACGCCTTGTAGAAAGTGAAGATGCTCAGCGTACTCAGCTGCTCGTGTGGGAATGGAACCCCGTCCAAGCTGCATCTGTATGCAGCCAATAATGAGTGCTTGATTGAAACAAGAAAGACATGCTGCCACCCTATAAACATGTTCGTGTTTCCAAAAGTGGGGTACTTTGAGAGAGAAGGGTGGTACTGTTGCGTCCTACCAAGATGGTAACATACGCCGCGCATCTGCTTCTTTTTGAACATTCCTTTTTTTTTCTGTTTGCTTACCTCCTATTTTCCTGGTTCGCTTTGTAATGACTGAAGCTCTCTGGTGAGACGTACGAGTGCAAAGAACTTTATTCTGATCACATCATCGACACTACTGTTGTAGTCACGTGTGGGACAGCTGGGCCCCCCGTATGCTCCTGTGAGCCAAGTCCATTGCTCAATTTTTTGAAAGAACAGTATTTCCAGCAGATAACTCTCGTTTTGTCTTACTTTCTGAAGTGTCCAAAAAGCCCTCACTAATTTCTGCGAAACGAGCTCTCTAATGCTATATCAAGTGGAAAGTGGACCACGATATTGTGTTGGGATTTGGCCAGCATTTCTGATTTTTAAAATTTTTAACTTCAGAAAGCTATTGTCACGTAGTCATAATAATGAAAAAAAAGCTGTCGCCGCATTCAAGTTGAAACTCTTTATTTGGGCGACATTCTCTGGAAATGAAAAGTAAAACTACACCAATACACACTGAACACGGATAGCGGTGAACAGAGCGTCGGCAGTCGATAAACTGATGTGCGCTTAGGAACGTCAGTACTTATGCATGCGGACTCAAAAAGTCAGTACTTATGCATGCAGTCCTCAACCCCTCTATTTAAAAGAAAAAAGAAAGGTAAATCCAGTTTTTGGTTCACTAAGTGTTGCGGCTTTGTGGCGTTAGCCACCGGCCGATCTAAAGGGTACAGCCATATCAATCCATCCATCCGTCGAATCATCATCATCATCATAATCAGCCTGACTACGTCCACTGCAGGACAAAGGCCTCTCCGATGTTCCGCCAGTTAACCCGGTCCTGTGCTTGCTGCTGCCAATTTATACCCGCAAACTTCTTAATCTCATCTGCCCACCTAACCTTCTGTCTCCCCTTAACCCGCTTCCCTTCTCTGGGAATCCAGTTAGTTGCCCTTAATGACCAGCGGTTATCCTGTCTACGCGCTACATGCCCGGCCCTTGTCCATTTCCTCTTCTTTATTTCAACTATGATATCCTCAACCCCCGTTTGTCCCCTAATCCACTCTGCTCTCTTCTTGTCTCTTAAGGTTACACCTACCATTTTTCTTTCCATTGCTCGCTGCGTCGTCTTCAATTTAAGCTGAATCCTCTTTGTAAGTCTCCAGGTTTCTGCTCCGTAGCTAAGTACCGGCAAGATACCGCTGTTATATACCTTCCTCTTGAGGGATAGTGGCAATCTACCTGTCATAATTTGAGAGTGCTTGCCGAATGTGCTCTACCCCATTCTTATTCTTCTAGTTACTTCAATCTCGTGGTTCGGCTCTGCGGTTATTACCTGCCCTAAGTAGACATAATCTTTTACAACTTCAAGTGCACTATTACCTATCTCGAAACGCTGCTCCTTTCCGAGGTTGTTGTACATTACTTTCGTTTTCTGCAGATTGATTTTAAGACCCACCTTTCTGCTCTCCTTGTCTAACTCCGTAATCATGAGTTGCAATTCATCCCCTGAGTTACTCAGCAATGCAATGTCATCGGCGAAGCGCAGGTTACTAAGGTATTCCCCAATAACTCTTATCCCTAACTCTTCCCATTCTAGGCTTCTGAAAATTTCCTGTAAGCAAGCGGTAAATAGCATTGGGGAGATTGTGTCCCCCTGCCTTACACCCTTCTTGATCGGTATTCTGTTGCTTTCTTTAGGAAGCACTATGGTAGCAGTTATCCCCTGTAGATTTCTTCCAGAATGTTTATATATACTTCATCTACGCCCTGATTCCGCAGTGTCTGCATGACGGCGGATATTTCTACTGAATCAAACGCCTTCTCGTAATCTATAAAGGCTATGTATGGTGGTTGTTTATACTCTGAGCATTTCTCTGTTACCTGATTGATAGTATGAATGTGGTCAATTGTTGAATAGCCTGTTCAAAGTCCTGCTTGTTCCTTTGGTTGATTGAATTCTAATATTTTCTTTACTCTGTTAGCAATTACCTTTGTAAATAGCTTGTATACTACAGAGAGCAAGCTGATTGGCCTGTACTTCTTCATGACATTGTCATCTCCTTTCTGATGTATTAGGATGATGTTAGCATTCTTCCGAGACTCTGGTACTCTTACCGTCAGGAGACACCTCGTAAACAGGGTGGCTAGTTTTTCTAACACAATCTGTCCTCCATCTTTCAGCAGATCTGATGTTACCTGGTCCTCACCAGCAGCTTTGCCTCTTTGCATGCTCTCCAAAGCTTTTCTAACTTCTATCATTACTGGTGGGGTGTCATCTGGGTTACTGCTAGTTCTTGTAGTATTAGGATCGTGGTTGTCCCGGCTACTGTACAGATCTCAGTAAAACTCCTCCGCTGTTTTAACTATCCTATCCATATTGGTAGTTATTTTGCCTTCTTTGTTCCTTAGTGCATACATCCGACTTTTGCCTATCCCAAGTTTCCTCTTCACTGCTTTGATGCTTCCTCCGTTTTTCAGAGCGTGTTCAATTCCCTCCATGGTATACCGTCTTACATCGCATTCCTTACTTCTATTAATCAACTTCGAAAGCTCTGCCAGTTCTATTTTGTCTCTTGCACTTGACACTTTCATGATTTGACGCTTCCTAATTAGGTTCTTCGTTTCATGGGAAAGCTTGCCAGTGTCCTGTCTAACTACCCATCCTCCAACTTTCATTGCACGCTCCGTAATAATACACGTCAGATTATCATTCATTGTATCTACGCTAAGGTTGGTTTCCTCACTAAGAGCCGAGTACCTGTTCTGCAGCGACACTCTGAATTCCTGAACTTTCTCTCTCAGTGCTAGCTCATTGATTGGCTTCTTGCGTATCAGTTTCTGTCATTCCTTTCTCAAGTCTAGGCGAATTCGAGACCGTACCATCCTATGGACACTGCATCGTACCTTGCCAATCACTTCCACATCCTGCACGATTCCTGGGTCAGCACTCATTATAAAGTCTATTTCGTTGTTATTTTAACCATTAGGGCTCCTCCATGTCCACTTGCGGTTTTCTCTTTTTTGGTAGAAGGTATTCAAAATCTGTAAATTATTGCGTTCTGTGAATTCTACTAGTAGCTCTCCTGTGGCGTTTCTAGTACCGATGCCATAATCTCCTACTGCCTGGTCTCCAGCCTGCTTCTTCCCAACCTTTGCATTAAAGTCGCCCATCACTATAGTATACTGTGTTTTTACCTTACTCATTGCCGATTCCACGTCTTCATAGAAGCTTTCAACTGAAGCATCATCATGGCTGGATGTAGGCGCGTAAGCCTGTACTACCTTCAACTTGTATCTTTTATCCAGTTTAATGACGATACCTACCACCCTTTCATTATTGCTATAGTATTCCTCTATGTTGCCAGCTATGTTTCTGTGAATTAAGAGCCCCACTTCCAGTTCTCTTCTGTCTGCCAAGACCCGATAGCAAAGGACGTGCCCATTCTGTAACACAGTATGAGCCGCATCTGTCCTCCTAACCTCACTGAGCCCTATTATATCCCATTTAACACCCTCTAGCTCCTCGAGTAGTACAGCTAGACTTCCCTCACTAGATAAGGTTCTAGCGTTAAACGTTGCCAAGTTCGGGTTCCAATGGCGGCCTCTCCGGATCCAGAGATTCTTAGCACCCTCTGCTGCGTTGCAGATCTGACCGCCGCCGTGGTCAGTTGCTTCACAGCTGCTGGGGACTGAGGGCCGTGAGTTGTTTGACGTATGCATGTGGGAGGTAGTGGCCAGATGCTCTACCAGGGTGGCCAATCCTTCTCTGGTGAGAGAGTGCGTTCCCGGCAGTGGTTACCGGTGAGGCCGCACCCCAGGCCTCTTAATGCAGTTCCATCAACACGCGGATTTTTTAAAATCCGGTTGGGAACTGCGTGGCACCGGGATTTGAGCCACGGACCTCTTGCATGCGAGGCAGATGTTCTAACCACTACGTCATCGCCGCACCGTCCAATATATGATGTAAAGATGCGAGATGGTGGTGCTTGGACTATTCAATATATGGACGGACGGATGGACAGACAGGCACATGGATGTATGTACGCACGGAAGGACGAATGGAAGAACGAAAGCAAGAGCGAAAAAACGAATGAACGCAAGGACGGACGCATGGACCCACAAACGGACGCAGCTCAGCACGACTATTTCGGTCTTGCTATTCACTTCTGCCTGAACAGCCGCGCAGTGACTCCAATACTGGAACCATGCCTCAAGTATCGCGAAGTGTAGCGCGTATGAAAAAACTATAAAAAAATATGAGCGTCTAATCAAGGGGCGGGAACTCCCTATGCCTTCAATGTGACGCGCTCTCGCCACAGAGAAATCCACTATAAAAAGAGCGGCCACTCGAACATTTTCACAGCCCAGCAAGAAGGGGTCTGACCAACCGCTAAATGCTGTACCCACGCTCGCCTCTCCTCCTTTGTCAAAATATGTAATAGCCACCTCATGGGAAAAAGGAAAAGCCAAGTTTGGCACCAAATGTTTGCGAAGAAGAAATTTTGTTGATTCATGAAATTTTTCACAGCCACCCTACATCGTGTCTCGCTGAGGAAGTTTAGTGCTTTACCACAAAAATCAGTGAAGCGTGGCCAGAAAGTGACGTATTATTGCAATCGTTTTGCAAGAAGGGCACACATTCAATCATGTTGTTTCGATGTACTGTACATATATTACATTTCTGGAAGCATGGGTGTGTAGCCTAGTGGTAAAGACACTCTCTTTTGGAGCATGATGGTATGGCCTCAAATCCCAGAATCGGAAAGAAAAAACTTTTTTTTCTTATTTTATCAACGCTGAAGACCTTATCGGGTCTGACCAGCCACTCAAGCGCTGAAAGCAGTGCAGTAGCTCGGCCACAGGGCTCTACGAGAAGTGTGACAGTTTGAGCTAGTTGGTATGACATGACAATAGTCATAGCGCGAGAAGGAAACGATGACAAAGGGACGAGGAGGAGACGAGTTGGAAGTTAGAGCTCGTCTACTTCTTGTCCCTTTGTGGTCGTTTTGTTCTCGCGCAACAACTATCGCCCTACGGGAGTGTCTGCTTCTTATGTAAGTATGTTTCTCTATGTTCTCACATGGTGATCCAGTGCTGAAGCGCAACTTTCATCACTGGTGGCTGCTGTGTATCCGAGTAGAAATAATTCACAAACAAAAAGAAACTTCTATCCTGACGTCAGTGGTGACGTCAGCAAATACAGAGAAATGATGCGAAACATGCGAAGAGGGGTTCTCGCGAAAGCTCTCTTTTCCCTCATTGCAAGCAAGCTGAATCTGTTCGTGCTGTCTTGAACTTCTTCTCCATGGCCGTTTGGGCCACGCTGCCATTCGTTAAACTTAAACACTTTTAAACGTTGCTCGCGTGTTGTGAAGTGAACGAACAAAAGCTGACTAATTTTTAAATAAGGCGAAACTCAGTAGAAGAAGTAAAACTAAACATTTTTTAATCACGCGTGTCGCACTAAAACAGACATGCACGAGTGTGAACAGTGAATCTGCAAAAACTGCGTTTCTTCACAAGAGAAATATGCACGCAATGAAAAAACATTGATTCAAGAATATCAGAACCCATTCGATAATTGCTACTATAGACGAGCAGGTCGTGTCGTACTTGACTGAATCATGTATTTTATGTCAGCCAATATAATTTCTGTCACATCTGGAGTACCAAACAAGGCCGAAGTTCAGGGGAAGATAGAGACGTGAAGCCACAAGAAACAGTTAAGCTGCAATTGCCGCTGGAGAAATATGTTTCTGATAGTTGACTTGTTTTCGGGAAGGTGAGATTATTCAAGGCGGAAATTTTTTTTTCTTAAGAAAGAAATGCCCACATTTCAAAAAGTTGGCTCCAGCGCATTCCCTGTTATACAATTTTTCAAAGCAACAGTGTGTCCATTATGTTTATTTCATTGACGCTATTAGAAGAAAAGGCCCACAGTGTTTCAAGCTGGCTGTAGGCATTTCCATGAACAACAAAAATGGTACATTTGCTTCACAACGCTTGAACTATATGCCAAACGTAAAGGATGAACAAACTCTGTAGCCGAGTCAATATGCGTTCAAGCCTTTCATGAAACATACACTTTGTGAGCAGCAAGTATACGCTCTAGTCATCACAAATTGGTCGACTGTGTGCTTATGTGAGTTCAGTCAGGCTTGCAGAAAACTGTGTTTACTAATGAACTCATGCAAAATTAATATCTAACGGATTCAAGAACTTGGGCTCACCCGTTCTTAGTAGGAATCCTCGAAGCCCCGCCATGGTGGTCTAGTGGCTAAGGTACTCGGCTGCTGACCCGCAGGTCGCGCGATCAAATCCCGGCTGTGGCGGCTGCATTTACGATGGAGGCGGAAATGTTGTAGGCCCGTGTACTCAGATTTAGGTGCACGTTAAAGAACCCCAGGTGGTCGAAATTTCCGGAGCCCTCCGCTACAGCGTCTCTCATAATCATATAGTGGTTTTGGGACGTTAAACCCCACGAATCAATCAAATCAATCAGTAATCCTCGAAGGCCTTGGCAGAACTGGAAATCTTTCGTTGAACACACCACGGAGCCGCCCAATACACGTGATGCTACGACTTTGCCATCTTCGTCAAATGCATGCTTTGCCTGATTCACCAAGCCTACTGCAGCTTCCGTTCGCTGCACGCCGCTTCACATGTCTTATCTTTGCCGTATTCATGCTTGGCACGCCAACCGAGCATGGCAGCCTAGTGCGATCCAACACAAGGTATATGTAAACTGTTTGTGTAACTTCCATGGAAGCCCATGTATCATGCCTGCTGCCACCGTTGCTTTCTACGTATAGAGGAGACAACTAAATATAAATAAGAAGTAAAATATCACGTCACAAACGGAAGTTGTAGCGATGTCGTGCATTTTCCTTGCATGGCACGAAATTGAGAGCTTTCTTAATTTCTGATCTTTTACAAACCTTTATAATTACACAATTTTATTACGCCTCACGGCTCGCTAATTGCGTGTACGAGAAAAAAAGGAACGCCAACAGGAAAGATTGAGGAAACAAAGTTGTTTTATTAACCAAGCAGTGTACTTGCAATATACACCGAAAACTTTACGGAAGGAATTATTATACAACTGTTCACGAGCACAATAGCATAATAGTTCAAAAATTTATTTTGCCCAATCGTGGAAAACCACTGCAGCGAGACAGCAGCCTTCAGAATAATGCTTTGGCAACCATTGAATGCATGCAGCGTCTCGGTGTTTAGAGTGTCTGATTCACCATCACCAAAGGCGAGGGCACGCCGGCCGGGAGCCCGTGAAGGCAATAGGTATAGTCACAGGAGTGGCAATCTACACATTCTGCGACCAAGTTCAGCTTCGGAATGTCACGCGGGAGAGCAGCATATCGCGAAATAAATAAAGTGCGGAAGGTACGCACGAAAGCACCACGCAATAGTGAACGGTGCCTCGTTGACCCGGCAACGCGCAGAACAAGTCCGGATAACAGATTGCTGTGCGCACCCCCAGATATACCCCCACTTAGCACACTCCACCGAAAAATCAGGCAATTCACCATGCCAAGTGCCAGCTAAAGCCTAAAGAAAATGTGTAGTTAACTTTGACACATATAAATTTGCGACTGCATGAAAAAAGTATTTATTGAGTTTTTCGTTCCGGTGATCTTCCCCTTCTCAACTAGTCTCGCTTTAACCGTCGGTAGGCGTTGACCCGTGGCGATTGATTCTCGACGTTTTTCGTACCAAGTTTTGCGACCTATATAAGTTTATCATGGTCCAACGCGTGATATCGCTCAGCAAGTTGCAAGGGGAAGCAGAAGCAAGCGCTAAACACTAATGTTCCCGTGCTTCGCCTAATCCAAATTTCCAAACTGAGGAATAAAAAATGACAAATCAGAAAAGGATGAGTTCTTTACAGCTTAATCAAGTTTCTTTATTTGTAAAACTGGTGGAAGTAAACAAATTTCCACATGCACAATAACCTCACTTCGTTCGAGAATGCCCGGCAACCGGTGCGAGCGCGCATGTTGCCTGAAACTAAAACTATCGCTGAGTTTCCGGGACCTTATAGGCACCGTGCGCTTACCAGAGGGAGCTGCGTTGCTGGCACTAGCCCATCCTAAGTCTGCTGACGTCGGCCGTTAGGGGCATAGAGTTTCCCAAAATTAACTAGAGGGCACTCTGGCGCTGCGATCGTTCAGCGACCATGGGAATGTTGGGTAGTACACACATTTGCCTAGTCTTCGTACTTGCGGGTGGTGATCGTACTTGCGGCTTCGTTTATTGCTGGTTACGGTTTTGTTTTGAAAGAAAGAACGAACCCTTTTAAACTTAGTGACTTGATTCAAAATGGTAAGTCAAAAAGAATAAGGTTGTGATGCGCGAACAGTGAACATTTGCTAATTTATGTTTTCGTGAGAAAACAGCTCCAAGCCACACGAACACACACGGAGACAGAAGCAGGCCAGAAGTACAAAAATTAGACAAATGTGTGTACTACCCATCATTCCCATGCTCGCTGAAGCGCCATGCGTTGCAACTCCCATAGACACTAGCGCCAGAGTTCCCTCCAGTGTATATTGGAAACTCTATGGTTAGGGGCACGCAGGGAACAGACGCGCGCACGCTTCCCCGTGTATACCTGCTGCAATCCGCCCGCTCACGCGGACGGGGAGAGGCAGGAATCGCGTTTAATATTGATTAACCCCAACCTATTATTGCGTTTTTTTTCTCCGCTAGTCATTGCGTTCTGGCGCTGCAGTCAGATTGAAAAACTACACTGCACGGTGCCTAAAGCGAGTTCACCACACGCTCTTTCATAGTATCGGGTGCAGTTGATCCCTGAAAGCGTTCACGAGAGTTCACTGAAAACTAACTTAGACTCTTTGTAGCGAAATCTGTTATGAAGTCACGGTCACGTGCGGTGGCGCAGCTGTCCGCCCCCACCACTGCTGGCCGTAGCCACTATCGCATGAATTAAGAAAATAATACTTAGTAAATAGAAATATTAAAGACACAGCAGGAATCTAACTCGCGTATCCTGCGTGCCATCCCACTATTATACCGCAGAGCCCCACTGGTACGTAAAACTTCGTTGCAAACTTACCTTATTCAGGTTTGATTTCGGGAAGGAAAATACGTTAGTACGAGTCATAAACCGCATTAGAGCAGCTAATGAACAACCAGACGTCACAATATACGAATCCCGGAACGTGTGTGTCGTCCAACGCTCCAACCGATTAGAAAACTTGTTCTTGATCACCGAGTAACTGTGGCGCATATCCAGTTTAGGCATATTTCTTCTTCGTCATAAGTCACTTGCTTGTACAACAGTACAACTTCGTGTGTTTCTTCCGCCGCGGTGGTCTAGTGGCTAAGCTACTCGGCTCCTGCCCCGCAGGTCACGGGATTAAATCGCAGCTGCGGCGGCTGCATTTCCGATGGAGGCGGAAATGTTGTAAGCCTGTGTGCTCAGATTTGGCTGCACGTTAAAGAACACCAAGTGGTCTAAATTTAAGGAGCCCTCCACGGCGCCTCTCATAATCATATGGTGGTTTTGGGACGTTAAACACCATATATCAATCAAGTTCGTGTGTTTAGAAAACGTGTTAAACAATTTAGAATACATTGTACTTTACTATTAGAGTGTATATAAAGCCGTCCCGTGGGCTTCACACTTGACGAGGCTACATTGAAGAAAATTTCATTGTGACCACTTTTGGATATAGCCTCAATGCTTATGAAATGGGCCATTAGCCTGACCGATTAAACAGGATCAGCTTTAAACATTGTTCAACATCACAGCTAGACAATACCGTGCACATAAAATGTAATTTAATGTTTTAGTGAAAGAGGGATACGTGCCATGTCCCGGACGAAGTGCCACCGCTGCGCCAGTCCCTATTTTTCCGGACAATGAGCTTGGTCTTTCACTGGAGCACGCTAGTTCTGGTATGTTAATCGCTTTATAAAATATTCCTCTAAGCGGTTATTTTGATTTTGTAAGAGGAATAACAACTAATATGAACGATGTTCATTCATCTGCTTTGTCTTATAATAACGCTGATTAACGCCGAGTTTTGTTTATATTCATAGATCTCTTTTAAATTCTGGAAAGGCTTCCTATGTTTCTCAGCGGTTCTGTTCCATATAATTTTGTCGCTCTATCCAACAACGGGCTTGGCCTCCTACATGATGCTATCCTGTGGCCATGCTCCCTGAGTATTGTTATATTTTAGAAAGCACTGTACTGAAAGAGGAGGAGAAAGATGATATGGCAAACTGTACCTTATTTGCCAATTGGCAAAAAAAGTTTGGCAAAATTTAGCGAGGGGAAGCAATTATTTGGGTTGAGTAAATACTTGTCACGAAGCTTTCGGGTGCTACAGTATTTTAAATTGTAAGTGTTCCCGCTTAATCGAATCTAATACCGATCGTTCACCCCACCTTCTAACGGGATCTCTGTATCAGCGCCTGAAATCTGTGCATCCAAAAAGCGAGTGCTTCCGGTATTCCCAGCCCACAATTCGTGCGCCTTCCGTAAGATGGCCTCTCTCGCCAGCAGGACTCATCGAGCGCTCCTGCGCCAGTCCTGCGCTGAGCGTGCGCGGAACCACACGAGGGGTCTCCCTTTTCGCAGGACGTTCCTGTACCTTTGAGCCCTCGAGCCAGGACGACAAACTACTTGGGCGCCGGACACGTTCTGCACAGACGATCGCGCATGGCCACGAGCGCGCGCGAATATAATTTGCGCTCGGTCATGCCGTTTACTCTCCGCGTATTTCAGAACTATTCACTCTAATTCGATGCTGCACACGAAGCGTGGTATCAAGGTGTCGCTTCTCACCTTACCGTCAGCTCCTCAGGTAGAGGAGTTGGTAGAGGCGGTTAAGTTTCAGGAATCGTAAGATGCAGTTTTTTGTAAACCCGTGCCGCGGGCGATCATCTCCGAATGGGTGCACCACCTCCTTGGAAACTCTATTGATGTGTAATCTGGAACCCTGAAATGTACCAATATTAATAAAATATCTTTACGTGTATTCAGTCTTTTGGTAACTGTTGGTTACTCAAGCCGCACACCGCGTCATTGGTTAATTAGGCATGTGGCCAACGTTCAAATCCACCAACGTAAACAGGTCATGGACGTCGTCTTCTACAACTCAATTGCTACACCGCCGGACAATCGCAACCCTAGAACGGATGGATATACCGAAGATTAGAATGCTAGATAAGCGAGAGTGTCGCACAATCCGACGGTCGTAAGTGAATTTACCTTCAATGCACTTCCTTCCAGCCGTTCTGCCTTACCACGTAGCTCAGAAAGTGTCGAATTCCCCCACTACGCCTTTGATACTCTTGTTAGTGTCTTTGTGCGTGTCTGTGCAGTTCAACGACTGCGTCAGCGGGGTTCAGGAGTATCGTATAGATGGGCACTGGAAAGTCAGCCTGCGTGTGTTGCGTGCGCCAAACTTCGTTGATTGTGTGGATCAATACAATGGCTGTACGAGAATGGCTGGGTGGAGGTGAGTTCGTCTGTTGTTTTCGCGTACCTGGAGTCGTCTGGAGGTGCATCCAACATGACGAAGCTTTCGCATCATCCCAACCACAACAAAAAATCCTGTTTCCAATCGTACACAGTCTACAATGTTAGTCGTTGTAAAACAACCAACGCTTCGGACATGATGCGGGCGTCTACAGGGTCGCTCAGCCCCATGTTGCTTCCTTAGTTTCTAGGACAAGCTCTTACTTGGACCGTTCCGCGAGACTTATAACAACAGCCAGATCAAGTGCAGCGCAAGTCGAAGACCACCACCCACAGCAGCGCCTATCATCAACCCACTTCCAACGACGGCAACACCCGCTGCAAAGGCATCAAAAGCGGCATGACAGTGGAGTCGGTGTCTCCAATGTACAAACGTGCATTGACTACGGCGTGAGACGGAAGTGGTGTTGGACCACGTACATGGGCGGTGTTGTGTGCCTTTGTTGTGGCCGCGCTGTGTTATGTGAACTTGCTGGACGGTGATTTTGTATACACGACGATACGGTCGCCGTCGTGGGCAACCCTGACGTCTCCAGCGAGAGTAGACGACCCGGGCCATTGTCATCGTCGTCGCATTTGGATAAACGACTTCTGGGGGCGACTTATGGCGGAACTTCGAAGCCATAAGTCGCGCCGGCCTCTAACAGTGCTCACTTTCAAGTGAGAATACGTATTGTATGTAGTCGAAACTAACTTATTTTTGTAGCATAAGCTGGGTGGCACTCTATCTAACGCGAGCGCATACGGGCATTTGTGCAATCTCCAATCACCCATCTGACACCCCCAAGGGCGATTTTTTTTAACACACAGACCAAAATTATTAGAAGCCAACTCACTCCCTTGTCCACCGTTCTGGACAGAATTTACGGTGATCAGCTGCTGCCCCGAAAATCACACATAAAATATCGGTTGCGGCAGTAGCACTTCGATGTTGACGAAATGCTAAAGGTCGGTTTACGCGTAACATTTTGGTGCACGTGAATGAGCGCTTGATGCTAGATATCTTCTCAAACCTCCACCTATTGGCGTGCCTCATAAAGATATCGTGATTTCTGATCTTGGAATCTGATATTGAAATATTCTACGAACCCAAAAATTAGACACGCAAGCTAGTAAAAGACCAATGCTACGGCCAGACATGGCTATTCGTTGTTTAGAAATCACTGCAGTTAAACTGCGAGAAAAAGCTTGGCCTGAAGTTTTCTGTAGATGGTGAAGTGCATATATACGCGAACTAATGCTGAAGGTCATGAAGATGCCACTAAAAAAAGATCTCCAAGTTAGTCCTCGAAATAAAACTAGCATTAAAACTCCCAACGATCTATGATAGCTCGAGTAATGAAATATACGATTGATGATCTTCGCTGCTAACACGGTTTATTTCAACATAAAAAAAACAAAAAAAAATCAGACCGAATGCTGCCCATCTTAATTTTGTTTATATTTTACTGTTAACATAGACGGCACCGATACAGCTACATCAAGAAGTGAGTGAGAGCAACTTGTTTGAATGAGAGCTACAGCATACATGCTATGTTTGTCAAATAAATGATCCGGAGTGTCAAATAATAATTGTGCAATGCGTCGGTAGTGACAGTACGCTATTGCTGGTTTATTCTTGCGTACGAAGTGGGATGAAACGGCGAGCACCGAACAACGTTAAATGGTGAAAGAAACTTCATATTATGTACAAAAAACATTATTATTATTATTATTATTACTATTATAATAATAATAATTATTATTATTATTATTATTATTATTATTATTATTATTATTATTATTATTATTATTATTATTATTATTATTATTATTATTATTATTATTATTATTATTATTATTATTAGCCGTACGTGCTCAAACACGTGTACACAAGGACACCAAGGAAACAGGGATATGACAGGCTGAGAATGCCTCAATGTACAGCTGATATACGCACGGCCAGCGCTCCACTGAGCCGACGTTTAACGAGAAAAATTTAGCAATACATCTGGCGCTTTTCGGTTTGAATATTCCTATTTTCACCAGTATAAAGCCGCACTTGGCTTTCAATAAAATGAAAGTAAAACTTTTAGATTTATTATAATATTGCCTTCCTCTTTATGACCTTCCACCCGCCCGGAAGTTCAGCCTTACTGATGCAAGACGGGGCCCCTCAAGAACTCGGGGGGGCTTCGTCGGCGTATACGAATTGCAAATAAGAGTTATCTTTTCTTCAGGCCTCCGCGCACGCGTCAGCCGGCGTTCGATAAGGTGCTTAACCGACCACCTTCGTTTCGTACGCCAGTTTGATCTTTAAGCGGAGACCGAGAAGCAAGTGTTAACAGAAAAGGCGCTGAGGAGGAAGGGCCCTGAAACGCCCTGTGCGCACGTAATGACCCGTGGCAGCTGGCCAGTCCCGCCAGTTGGGCGGCATAGTTAAACAGCTTCTTTTATTTTTTCTGGTAAAAGCAGCGGGAAAAGCCCGGAATAATGTGGGACGAAGATTTTATTATTACCGCATCAGCTCTGTAAGTTCCCTTTCAATGACGGAAAGCATGGGAAGGGAGCGAAAATTTGGAGAACGCAGTGCCCCAATCCTGGAGCGTAATCACTGCAGTTGTCCTTGTATCAAATAATTGCTGAGCTATCCAGTTCGCACAGCAAGCTAAGAGGTGAGGGGTGGGGGTTATCATCAAAACATAATAGAAAAATGTGAGCATCGTTTTAGCAATTCTCTATATCTACATATGTGTTACCGTATGCACTAATTTGTAAACATATATATGTGCATGTATAAAACGTACCATATCATGTGCATTGCTCACCTTTCGTGTCTTTTTTCTATGTTTTACACCAGCCACTAGTCACGTATAGGCTATTGGTTCAAGTATTTTTACGCATTGTAGGCGATTACCACTTACGCGAACACATTTTGATTTTATCTGAATGACCGCCATTACAGCAAAGCAATACACAACGACCAACGCCAAACAACTCAGTTGCAGGTAGCAAATTTACTGACTGGCTTGGCATACCTTTTTTTTATTTTAGGAAGTAGAACAAATATGCAGTCAAAGCAACGGCTTATGACAGAACTATTACATGCCTAGAAGACAGTGCACGCAAGAAGCAAATCAAGCACAATAGAATAAAGAAGAAAGTTATTCAGACTAAGTCAAACTAAAGTTTACGGGAAAATAAAGTGCCCTACAATCTCCAGGCCCTCGCCGGGATGAGGACAAATTTTTTGAGCAATACGTTGGCGTCACAATCTGGCCTCGCGTTTTTCTTTTCTTTTTTTTTTTGCTGTGATGTCTTGATGGGAATTTGATAGACATAACACGGCTAATCGTTTGTTACAGCGTGACAGCTAAATAATTACAGGTTCCTGACTACTGACCAGTTAAACGTTCTGTTTGAGGGAGCTCCGAAAACAACAAGCCGGCGGGTGCAAACACCACCAGGCTTTAGTGACTGTTGTGTTACGTATCAATGAGAATAAAGTGCTAGGGGCACTTGGTTTTTTTTGTCTTTTTCATTTAGGCCAGGCACGAGTAAACACCGTGACATGGTGGCGCAAAGACGAATGATCCGAAACAAAAGAGCTAATAAAAGTAGGTCCACCGCCACGTGATACTCAGACGGACCCATGGTGGCTGAAGGGCAAGGTACATGAAATCCATGTGGTCTGGCACGACGCAGTCGTGACTTCACTTGTAACAAAACATGTTGTCATCGTGGCACCACAAACAAAGCTTTGTGGCGTCGTGGTGACGTTGCATGTCGGTGCACCACAAGGTGTAGACGCACCACAACACCAGTGGCTCGACCAAAGGCGGGCCGACCATATTCACCAAGGACCAGTAGTGTACTCTAGGTTCAGAGGTCAGTATACTAGTTGATACTCTGTATACTTGATAGGGAGGCGGCGATGGCGTAGTGGTTAGAGCATCCGCCTCGCATGCAAGAGGTCCGTGGTTCAAATCCCGGTACCGCGCAGTTCCCAACCGGATTTTAAAAAAAAATCCGCGTGTTGATGGAACTGCATTAAGAGGCCTGGGGTGCGGCTTCACCGGCAAACACCGCCGAGAACGCACTCCCTCACCAGAGAAGGATTGGCCACCCTGGTGCAGTATCCGGCCACCACCTCCCACATCATTACGTCAAATAACTCACGGCCCTCAGTCCCCAGCAGCTGCGAAGCAACTGACCACGGCGGCGGTCAGATCTGCAACGCAGCAGAGGGTGCTAAGAATCTCTGGAGCCGGACAGGCCGCAATTGGAACCTGAACTTGGCAACGTTTAACGCTAGAACCTTATCTAGTGAGGGAAGTCTAGCTGTACTATTCGAGGAGCTAGAGGGTGTTAAATGGGATATAATAGGGCTCAGTGAGGTTAGCAGGACAGATGAGGCCTATACGGTGCTACAGAATGGGCACGTCCTTTGCTACAGGGGCTTGGCAGACAGAAGAGAACTGGGAGTGGGGTTCCTCATTCACAGAAACATAGCTGGCAACATAGAGGAATACTATAGCATTAATGAAAGGGTGGTAGGTATTGTAATTAAACTGAATAAAATATACAAGATGAAGGTAGTACAGGCTTACGCGCCTACATCCAGCCATGATGACGCTTCAGTTGAAAGCTTCTATGAAGACGTGGAATCGGCAATGAGTAAGGTAAAAACACAGTATACTATAGTGATGGGCGACTTTAATGCAAAGGTAGGGAAGAAGCAGGCTGGAGACCAGGCAGTAGGAGATTATGGCATCGGTACTAGAAACGCCAGAGGAGAGCTACTAGTAGAATTCGCAGAACGCAATAATTTACGGATTTTGAATACCTTCTACCGAAAACGAGAAAACCGCAAGTGGACATGGAGGAGCCCTAATGGCGAAAATAAGAACGAAATAGACTTTATAATGAGTGCACACCCCGGAATCGTGCAGGATGTGGAAGTGATTGGTAAGGTACGATGCAGTGACCATAGAATGGTACGGTCTCGAATTCGCCTAGACTTGAAGAAGGAACGACAGAACTTGATACGCAAGAAGCCAATCAATCAGCTAGCACT
Source organism: Rhipicephalus microplus (assembly GCF_043290135.1). Taxonomy (NCBI): domain Eukaryota; kingdom Metazoa; phylum Arthropoda; class Arachnida; order Ixodida; family Ixodidae; genus Rhipicephalus; species Rhipicephalus microplus. Next base: position 75,989,389 of record NC_134709.1, on the reverse strand, counting down.
GAGAGGGAAAGTACAGGAATTCAGAGTGTCACTGCAGAACAGGTACTCGGCTCTCAGTGAGGAAACCAACCTTAGCGTAGATACAATGAATGATAATCTGACGAGTATCATTATGGAGTGTGCAGTGGAAGTTGGAGGCAGGGTAGATAGACAGGACACTGGCAAGCTTTCACAGGAAACGAAGAACCTAATTAAGAAGCGTCAAATCATGAAAGTGTCAAGTACAACAGACAAAATAGAACTGGCAGAGCTTTCGAAGTTGATTAATAGACGTAAAGTATGCGATGTAAGAAGGTATAACATGGAGAGAATTGAACACGCTCTGGAAAACGGAGGAAGTGTCAAAGCATTAAAGAGGAAACTTGGGATAGGCAAAAGTCGGATGTATGCACTAAGGGACAAAGAAGGCAAAATAACTACCAATATGGATAGGATAGTTAAGATAGCGGAGGAGTTTTACAGGGATCTGTACAGTAGCCGAGACAACCACGACCTTAATACTATAAGAACTAGCAGTAACCCAGATTACACCCCACCAGTAATGATAGAAGAAGTCAGAAAAGCTTTGGAGAGCATGCAAAGGGGCAAAGCTGCTGGTGAGGATCAGGTAACATCAGATCTGCTGAAAGATGGAGGACAGATTGTGTTAGAAAAACTAGCCACCCTGTTTACGAGGTGTCTCCTGGCGGGAAGAGTACCAGAGTCTTGGAAGAACGCTAACATCATCTTAATACACAAGAAAGGAGATGACAAGGACTTGAAGAATTACAGGCCGATCAGCTTGCTCTCTGTAGTATACAAGCTATTTACAAAGGTAATTGCTAACAGAGTAAAGAAAACATTAGAATTCAATCAACCAAAGGAACAAGCAGGATTTAGAACAGGCTACTCAACAATTGACCACATTCACACTATCAATCAAGTAATAGAGAAATGCTCAGAGTATAACCAACCACTATACATAGCCTTCATAGATTACGAGAAGGCATTTGATTCAGTAGAAATATCAGCCGTCATGCAAACACTGCGGAATCAGGGCGTAGATGAAGTATATATAAACATTCTGGAAGAAATCTACAGGGGATCAACTGCTACCATAGTGCTTCATAGAGAAAGCAACAGAATACCAATCAAGAAGCGTGTAAGGCAGGGGGACACAATTTCCCCAATGCTGTTTACCGCGTGCTTACAGGAGGTTTTCAGAAGTCTAGAATGGGAACAGTTAGGGATAAGAGTCAATGGAGAATACCTTAGTAACCTGCGCTTCGCCGATGACATTGCATTGCTGAGTAACTCGGGGGACGAATTGCAACTCATGATTACGGAGTTAGACAAGGAGAGCAGAAAAGTGGGTCTTAAAATTAATCTGCAGAAAACGAAAGTAATGTACAACAACCTCGGCAAAGAGCAGCGCTTCGAGATAGGTAATAGTGCACTTGAAGTTGTAAAAGACTATGTCTACTTAGGGCAGGTAATAACCGCAGAGCCGAACCACGAGATTGAAGTAACTAGAAGAATAAGAATGGGGTGGAGCACATTCGGCAAGCACTCTCAAATTATGACAGGTAGATTGCCACTATCCCTCAAGAGGAAGGTATATAACAGCTGTATCTTGCCGGTACTTAGCTACGGAGCAGAAACCTGGAGACTTACAAAGAGGGTTCAGCTTAAATTGAGGACGACGCAGCGAGCAATGGAAAGAAAAATGGTAGGTGTAACCTTAAGAGACAAGAAGAGAGCAGAGTGGATTAGGGAACAAACGGGGGTTAAGGATATCATAGCTGAAATCAAGAAGAAGAAATGGACATGGGCAGGGCATGTAGCGCGTAGACAGGATAACCGCTGGTCATTAAGGGTAACTGACTGGATTCCCAGAGAAGGGAAGCGGGTTAGGGGGAGACAGAAGGTTAGGTGGGCAGATGAGATTAAGAAGTTTGCGGGTATAAATTGGAAGCAGCAAGCACAGGACCGGGTTAACTGGCGGAACATGGGAGAGGCCTTTGTCCTGCAGTGGACGTAGTCAGGCTGATGATGATGATGATGATACTTGATAGAAATATGTCACGTAAGCATTTGTACAGTCAGGTGGGCTACAGGGTAACTATAGCTGAATAAATATAGGGACATACAAGTGTCACACATGTTCGATAGATGTCTCTGTAAGTACTATATTTAAACATTCACCGTTCATTTCCTTCTGCTTTCTAAAAAGTGCGAGCACTTGCCAGTGAAAGCAAGGTGGAATGCCAGATTCCTCCTTTGTCCATGATCGCTTTGCCGGCCACCCAATTTCGGAAACACTTGACGAGCAACCGCAGAGCGCAGAAATAACGGCGCCAATTTCCCCCTCCTTTCTTTTTGTTCTCCGTGACTTGTGTGTGGGCGTGACTGTGGTCGGTGGCAGACGACACCACACAGTAAACACTTATCTAGAAGAAACCATCGACGGGCGCTCACCCAAGCGGGGGACGACTAAACAACCGTGGAGGCATCCAGGCTAAAGAAAAAATATAAAGTTGGAGTAGAGCGTGTTCTCCTTCCTCCCATCCACACTTCACAAGAGGAAAGGGCTATCTCCGCAGAGAGTCTGCTGCCCTTAGCGATCTCCTGGGAAACAACGAATCCCCGACTTACATCACCCCTTGTGTTTCGACGCGTCTAGCACCAAGGAGACTGCACAGGAACGTCCGGTAGAATACCCCTCAATTATGCCACCTTTCTGGCTTGACCTTTGAATTTCTGGCGCGTTTTGTTTGTTCGAGTTTGTCGTGGCGTGGCTTTTGGATGCTTGCATGTTTTTTGCCGCCGTTTCAGAAGAAACACAAGAAAGCAAGGGGACGTGGCAGAGTGGAGTGAGGAGACCCGTTCCACAATCGCTGAAGTACTTGGCGTGCCACCTGCGAACAATTTATGGTGCTTTCAGGCGTGGCTGTGTTTGTCATGGTGACAGGCTTTCCAAGTCCGCGCGAGTCACAAGAAACAATGTGCTCATTTTTGTTCTTTCTTGTGTACCATACGTGCAGGGCCTCCAAAGCCCTAACGAGAACTCTGAAGAATCGTGGTGAGGTTGTTTTCAATCGTTCTAAGCTTTGTGTAGGGCTGTTTAGTATCGGGGTGCGTCTTACGTGTGAATGGGTAAACTAATTAGTTTGACAATAAGTCACCATACTTGAATACAACACAATGAGTCAGGGGAGGCCTCGCTCAGACAACCGAAGCGCGATAACCGATCATCTCAGCGACTAAAGAAGTTGTCCCGCTCTTTATTTCGGAGGCGTTGTCTGCTGGCAGTGTCAACGGCCGTCCAGCTCATGACGTCAATCGGCAAAACGCGCCCTTTTGTGCAGGCTTGTGCGCATCGGCCTTTGAGGAGATACACCCGCTCACTTCTAAAGCTGTAACCGACTATTGTCGCTTACTGATCGAATCAGAAAGATGGAGGCAGCGTTGTTGCATTGACTAGTGGCTGAAAATAAAAATAAAAACAATCCTTCTCTTTCGTTGCTTCTTGGCACGCGTGAGGTGATCACTCACTCACTAATATCAATTTTTGTGAAGTAACTGTCGAAGTATAAGTATAGTACTGAGGCTAATGAGAGCCGTTTCCTTCTGTTTATATTCCTATTATTCAAGGTAGCATGTAATTAAGCCCGAAGAATTCAGTGAACTGGAATTCCTTTACAAGCCTTTGCCTCTTATTTTTCACAGGGACGGCCTTCCACTCTCCCACAGTAAATTACGAAGTACTCTAAATTGTTACAGAGTTGTTCTAAACATACACATTTATTAGTTACCCATTTTAATAATCAATTTGCATACAATTTTCTTCGTCCAGTAATAAATATGTTGTTCGCGGTTAGCCGTAAGACAGAAACAACGTAAAGAGCGAACGTGTAACCGTAAACATTTTGGCGTTCGTTCCCTTTAGGTTCGGAAGATTCCGAAGGACAGTTCTTTTACGCTCACCTTAGCAATTCAAAATTATTCACCAGGTTAACTAAAAAAATGTGCTTGTATCAGTGACTGCTTGGAAAGCGTGCTTCATATCGGTGATTGGAAGGAGTTATAACGAAGAAAAAAACAGTCAGTGCTCCAAACTCGTTTCAGCTTACCTTTATCAGTTTGGTACTTGGAAGATATGCAGTAACCATTATTTGCTAGGCGTTGACGCAACACACCAAGAAGATTACGCAGCCGAGAAAAAACGTATACCCGAGGAGCATACGTTACGTCATATTCCATGTCAGGGATAGATAATAGAAAGTTTTGGTGTAGCGGGAAATAACAAACGCAAGAATATAACGTTAGCGTCAGCGTTGCCTGATCCAAACTGAGCATGTTCAGAACGTTAACGTAGCCCAAACTTTTACGTGCGAACGATATTTCTAAAATATAGGGTTCAACGCTAATGCACTGGAGAAATCCTCTACGTAGGGCAAGATGGCGGTGCCTGTTGGAGCGAGAGCCATTCACTTCAAATCTTTGTAGTCTTCACCCTGCGCTGTTAAAACCCTTCAGTCCCAAGTAAAGACGGGTCAAACTTGATTTAGATTTGAGTATAGAGGCTTCGCCAGATGTATACTGCCAAAAAAAAAAAACAGCTATGTTTTTGACATCAACAGTCTATTTGGGTTGTGGAGGGCTTCATAAAACTTGTGTGCTTTGTTCGCTCATGTTTCAGGTAGTCGCACATTGGTAGCGAGCTGTACCTAATTGCTTGTTTTTTTAAAAAAATAAGTGAAATCCGGTCAGAATTAAAGCTGAGCCAGGTAATAGGGGTAGATCTTGAGGAATACTCGATCATGGCACATGTCGAATGAAAACGATGAGTTTCTTGCAGGTGAAATCCACACTGAACCAAACTCGACACGGAGACGCAGCAATGGGGACTTGTGGCCAACTCGATTTGGTGGCGGACTTGATGTTTCTACAGCGCGTATATTGTTTTTTATAACTAGATGGCTCCGGAGGTACTTGCGTTTGAGTTAGCGCGAATGTCTTTCGTTGTATAATAAAAGCGTGCCAGTTGGCTTGCCACGTGTTTTGTTTGAGCGTTAGCGCTGAGATGCATGCTAACGCTCAAGTAAGCGTCTTTTGATATGCTCAAACACTGTAGTAACAGTCGAAGAAAAGAATAACACGAAGATATTTTTTTTAGTGTTATTCCTAAGGGCACTTCTGCGGATGACCGAACGGTGCTCTGCTTGCGTTCTCGCCATGTCAAATTCGTGATAATGGCAGACGCCATAAAGATAATAAACTGGGATGAAAAAAAAGTAAACTGTAGCCGCAAGAACACTGGCATGATGCCGGCGCATACAGGTTTTATTATTATCAACCTGACCCCATCCCCACCCTAAATATAAAATAAATTTTAATTGTGTTTTCACCTAGTTTCTTGATTAATATTGCGCTCACCTCAGATGGCGATGCTGACTAAATTAAATGACCACGCTTACGCAGCCTGCGCCCGACTACAAAAGCAGTGCCTCTTTCAATGCAAAAAGTAACACATGACAAAACAGAAACAAAAAATTCCGCCATATCCACGAAGTGAATGATGATGAGTGGGCGAAGCTCCGGAGGTAAACCTGGTAAACCATGACTCCTCTGTACATTTTGCCCACTCGATTTTATTACATCGCTCCCCCTAGCGTACGTCGCCGCACTAAATCGAACGATTGCCTTCAACCAATGACACGCGCCATATGTGACATCATTCCTATTTTATAAGATCTCGCGTCTTTCATCAACTACAAGTACCGCTTTCTAGTTTATAACATCTTGCATCTTTTCATCATCAGCTACAAGTACCACCATTGTTACGACCGGCCCTGGGGAGCCAAGCAGGAAGAGGTTGGGGGAGAACCGGTTCTTGACCTGACGGTGTCGTCCACCCCCACCTCCCCATTCGGGTTCCTCCTCGCCGGGAGAGCTCCGGGGTCTGCTGTGCGTTCGTGACCATGTTTGGTAACAATTTAGGGCGCCGTGACCATATATGGACCTCGTGTTGGGATGTGCCACTCCATGTGTTGTGAGGTGTGTTTCCCCCTCTCTCGTGGCCGAGGGGCCGGAGACACCGTATTGGCTGACGATGCGGACGGGGCGCCCAGTGTCAACGGCGCGGCGCTATAAAATGCCGAAGACGTTTTGTATCACACGCACTCTTCTCTCTTTGGATCAGTTGACCACTTCTCCACATGTAAATAAATCTCTGTTGTTCGTTCGGGCGCTTCTTCTCGCTGAATTGTTGGACGATGGATCCTGCGACGGGGCCAGCTACCGAAAACGAGACCGGCAGGACCCGAAGTCACAACAACTGGATGGCAGCGGCGGGATGCCGATAACCCCGAAAGCGACCACTGGACGGAGTGAGCCCGAAGTTCAACAACTGGACGACAGGAGAAGGATTACACGAGCTCATCGACTTCCAGAGGGAATCGAACGGCACTTCTGAGAGAAGCACGACGCCGGAGACATGACTGCGAACTGGGTGAGTGCCGGCTTTCTCTGTTAAATTTTACCAGGCATTTACTCTATGTGTTAAGTAAAAGCTGGTAGAGAGGGGCTGTCTTGGTCATTGGGTTAACAGGTAACTTGCGTCAGGCAGAAATTGTGTGATAGCTCGGTTAAGCTCTTTCTGTCAGTGGCGTCAAGGTTAACAGTGACAGGGCAGGATTCCGTGTAAGAGCTTTTGAAGCTTTATTTGTAGACTAAGTTAACGGAAAACTTGAGGCAAGGCAGGTATCTAAAGCTGTCGTTGCCGTCAAGGTTAATTAGTTGCAGAACAGGAATCTTTGTGGAACAGAGACAGCGGTACTGGAAGCAGCCATGAATCTGAAATCCCTGCGAAAGTCCATGTTGTTGCTACTTGCAAGGGAGTTGAATCTGGAGGTGTCGGACTCTCAAAGAAAGCCAGAGCTGATAGAGGCGATTCTCGCATTGGGGGCGGAGAATGACGAGCTGTCAGAATGTGTCGAGGAGATTCAGGAGAGGCAAGCGGCAGAGGCCGAAAGAAAGGCGGCCGAGGCCGAAGAAAAGGCGGCGGAGGCCGAAAGGAAAGCGGCAGAAGCCGAAGCAGATAAGATGCGAAAGCACGAGCTTGAAATGAAGCGCCTCGAGCTAGAGATTAGCCATAATAGTAGAACAGGATGCAGCGAGGCATCCGGTACCGCAGAGCGGGTCAGGTTCAAAATGACGGACCTAATGAGATCGTACAAGCTAGGGGAGGACATTGGGCTGTTTCTCGTCAACTTTGAGAGAACTTGTGAAAGGCAAGGTTTCAGCCAGGATACGTGGCCTCAACGCTTGTTGTCCCTACTTCCGGGGGAGGCCTCAGAAGTAATCGCGCGCCTCACGAAAGAGGAAGCTGACGAGTACAGTGAGGAAAAGTCGAGCCTTCTCAAGAAATACAGGTTGTCAGCGGAAGGTTTCAGACAAAAATTTCGCAACGCCGTAAAAGAGAACAATGATTCATACCCGGAGTTTGCTTACAAGTTAATGGCCAACATGGGGGAGTGCCTCAAAGAGGCAAAGGCGTATGGGAATCATGACAAGGTGCTCGAGTGTATCGGTCTGGAACAATTCTATCAAAGGTTACCAGAAAAGGTGAGGTTCTGGGTGCAGGATAGACCGGACGTGAACACAGTAACGAAAGCCGCAGAGCTCGCTGAAGAATTCGTTACGCGCCGCGCCCTCGGGGCAAACAGCGAGCCAAAAAGGGAAAAATTCCTACGGCCGAATAAGGCGCCGTTTAGAAAACAACCGACAAGTCTCGCACAAAAGGGTGAGGAAAACAATTCATCTAACCATGGGGCGTCGGCCGAGGCAAGCAAAAGGAAATTTGAGGCGAGAAAACCGGCTGCTTGTTTCAATTGCCACGAAACAGGGCACTTCGCGAAAGACTGCCCGAAAGAAAAGGTGGCCTTTTTATCTATAACTGAAGCCGACGAGAACATGAAGTTGTTAGAGCCCTATATGTACGACCTTACCGTGAACGGCAAGCAGTGTCGGGTTCTTAGAGACTCCGCAGCCACTATGGACGTAGTTCATCCGTCTTTTGTTCAGTCCGGACAGTATTCAGGAGACTGTGCCTGGATTAGACAAGCCGTAGAAGCAAACAGTCAGTGCCTTCCCGTAGCTAAAGTTGTCCTTAAAGGCGCATTTGGAACATTGGAAACAGAAGCCGCGGTATCGCCATATCTACCCCCTCAGTATCCTTACTTATTTTCAAATAAGTCAGATCAAATGCTGAAGGAGAAAGGTCTAACGTTGGGAGAAGACATAGTGCAGGCACTGACTAGATCAAAGGCACGTGCGCTGGCTGCGAGAGCAACATTCACTGAGGCAAACAAGCCTCAAATCGACAACGGGCCTGGTTGCGAGTTGGACACCTCGGAAACAAATCGACTTGTGCGAGAACAGGCTACAGAAGCCGTAGTCGCGGAGGCAACCATTCCTAAAGGCGACGTTGAACCTCCTCCCGAATTGGAAGGGGTCAATTACGCCTCGTTGACCGAGCAAATAGAGAATGCCATTGCTCCCAAGCCGATTCCTGGTAGTACAGAGGATAGCACAGAGGGTGACACATTCCAGGTACTAGGAACTACAAAAGAGTTGTGTGTCATGCCAACTTCGGATAATTTCAGTCGGCTGCTGCAGGTGAGCCCCGCTTCAATAATAACCGAACAAAAGGGTGACCCAACGCTTAAGCAATTCCAGGACAGTTCGAAAGAGGGAATCGCCAAACGAAATGTGAGATTCCAAGAGAGGAGCGGCATACTCTATCGAAAATATCTAGATAGGCGAGGAGTAGAATTTGATCAGGTAGTCGTACCTCAGGCGTATCGTCAGGATTTGCTTAGTTTGGTGCATGGAGAATCATGGTCAGGCCACTTAGGCGTAAAGAAGACGAAAAATCGTCTTTTACAGGAATACTACTGGCCTGGATGCTTTAAAGATGTAGAGAGGTTTGTAAAATCTTGCGATGTGTGTCAGCGAGTGGGTAAGCCGAGAGATAAGGCGAAATTTCCAATGAAGCTGGTACCCGTAATCACTGAGCCCTTTCATCGGTTGGTAATTGACACAGTAGGTCCTTTGCCCAAGACAACTTCAGGCTACCGTCACATCCTGACCTTAATCTGCCCCGCTACTAAATTTCCAGAGGCGGTCCCGCTAAAAGAGCTAAGTTCCGTGGAAGTAGTGAACGCACTTCTGTCCGTGTTTGCCTGGGTAGGCTTTCCTGCCGAGATACAATCAGACCAGGGCACCATTTTCACGAGTGCCTTAACGACAACCTTTCTAGAGCGGTGTGGTGTGAAATTATTGCATAGTTCAGTCTACCATCCGCAGTCGAACTCGATATAAAAGCTTCACTCCGTGATGAAGCGAGTGTTAAGAGCCAACCTGTGCTTAGTTCACCGGACTACTCGAGGCCTTTCATAGTCCAATGCGACGCTAGTGATAGAGGCATGGGGGCAGTTCTTAGTCAAAGGGATGAGAGGGATCAAGAGCATCCCGTCCTCTATGTCAGCCGGAAACTCACCCTTCGCGAGCAGGTTTACAGCGCTAGCGAAAAGGAATGTGCGTGCTTGGTTTGGGCAGTCCAGAAACTGGCTTGTTATATTGCCGGAAGCAAGTTCATTGTGGAAGTGGACCACTGTCCTCTCACCTGGCTACAGACCATGTCCTCTAAGAACGGCTGCCTGCTGCGTTGGAGCCTCGTTTTGCAACAATATACGTTTGAAATACGCTACAAAAAGGGTGTACTCCATGGCAACGCTGATGGCTTAAGTCGATGCCCCTGACGCGAGAGGATGTCTCGAGAACTCTGGCATTTTTTTTCCTGACCTAGACAAGAGCTAGTGATTGTTTTTTTACTCTTTTAGGTGTACTTGTTTGAAAACGTTGAAGACACGGCTATCCAGGTTTTCGGGTTTGGTGTGCTTCCAGTGTTGTTGTTTTGTGTCACCTTAAAGTGTGAGTAACATTTTGAATAAATTGTGTATTTCCTTTAATATCAGTTAAAGGGGAAAATTGCCTGGTGGAGTTTGGTGGAATTGCCCGGCGCTCACCGGCTGAGTAGTTGTGTTTTCATGTGCGTATGTGATGTCTGTTGAGCCCTCAATAAAGCAGGTGTTGCCCTCTACTTCATCAAAGACGGTCGTCACCAAACCGACTGCCGGCGATGATCTCTCCGGACAGTGGCTGCAAACCTCAGCCCATCGAGATCTTCACCCCCCCGCGCGAGAGACTGTTACGACCAGCCCTGGGGAGCCAAGCAGGAAGAGGTTGGGGGAGAACCGGTTCTTGACCTGACGGTGTCGTCCACCCCCACCTCCCCATTCGGGTTCCTCCTCGCCGGGAGAGCTCCGGGGTCTGCTGTGCGTTCGTGACCATGTTTGGTAACATTTTAGGGCGCCGTGACCATATATGGACCTCGTGTTGGAATGTGCCACTCCATGTGTTGTGAGGTGTGTTTCCCTCTCTTTCGTGGCCGAGGGGCCGGAGACACCGTATTGGCTGACGATGCGGACGGGGCGCCCAGTGTCAACGGCGCGGCGCTATAAAATGCCGAAGACGTTTTGTATCACACGCACTCTTCTCTCTTTGGGTCAGTTGACCACTTCTCCACATGTAAATAAATCTCTGTTGTTCGTTCGGGCGCTTCTTCTCGCTGAATTGTTGGACGATGGATCCTGCGACGGGGCCAGCTACCGAAAACGAGACCGGCAGGACCCGGAGTCACAACACCATCTAGTAAACACTACAAGAACTAAACGAGAGGTGGCTACATACAGGAGACGGTACTGCCATCTAGTGAACACTGCAAGAACTAAACTAGAGGTGGCTACATACAGGGGACGGTACCGCTATCTAGTGAACACTGCAAGAACTAAACTAGAGGTGGCTACATACAGGCTACAGGGGACGCACAGCCCACGCCCTAAGTAGCTTCGCCCCTAAAAATTACAGTGCGTGTCTTTTTCGGGGGCGTGACTCTTGCTGCCTTCGCTCTGAGCAGGGAGACATGAAGCCGCGAACAATAGAGTATCAGCCCTCCCTGTCCTCACACAAGAGGGCATGGACGAGTGTCGACCGTTTTCCCTTGCCTCGCTTGCCACGTTCGACTCACCGCTGGACACACGCACACGCTGGCACGAACGAGCCAGTTAGCGCTCAGCCCGTGAAGGGCCCCTTTCAGAATGGTAGAATACCGTGCTTCGTGCGACCTCGTGCCCGTTGCGTGCAGCGTGAAGGTCACCTGATGTTTCGGAGCGACAGTTTCGCGCGTTTGCTTCGTTTATTATTTTATCAGCACCGACAACCTTCATTATTAATATATGAGGTTTATACGTCGCAAAACCACCATATGATTATGAGAGACGCCGCAGTGGAGAGACAAAAAAAAGCTTTTATTTTGAAATCCAAGTCCGGGTCTGAGCTCTAGGGTGAAGCTTTACTAGCCTGCCCCAAGATGGTACGTATATGGTCAAGGAGGATTGTCCACGATGAGAACTCCAGTAATTTTCACCACCTGGTCTGTAACACGCACTGGCGTCGCACAGTACACGGTGCTGTACTATTTCCCCTCCTTCTATTGAAATGCGACCACCGGAATCGAACCCATGACCTTCGGGTAAGCAGCTGAGCTCAGACAATCTTTCATCAGTTGTATTGCCTAATGGTGATTGGTTGGGCTTGCTGCAAATAACCGAAGCAATGAGAAGAGGAGGGCGCTGAACGGATAGCATAAAAATGATGTGACGTGTGGTACAAGTGGGTGAGTGGTGGGTGTCAACTCTTCTTGAATTTAAACAATTAGAAGTTATCTCCATTTGTAATACCTTAAACAGAAATGAAGCAAACATTTTCTCTTATAAAGGTCCCTTCGCTCAGAACAGAAGTCCTGATAATTGATTACATAATACACTGCGTTATCTATTGCCTGTCCATTCCAGTATTCTAGATTTAAGCCTGAAATAGCGCCTTTTTCTTTTGATGAATGCCCAATTATCTTTTGCCCACAACTTGCTCGTGTGGCGAATTATTTCATGTGTTTCATTCGAGATGAAGCTGGCGTTAAATAAATACAAGATAATAGGCACGTGAAGTAATGCGTAAATTTGCAGCAGTAGAAGCTCGATCAAATCATACGTCACAGATACAAAAAAAAAAGCTTCATAGTGACTGTTAGCACTCTTAGTGGAGATGCTCCAAGGAACGCTCTTTAAAAGTCTTCTTCTGATGTGACATAAGATGGCAAAGCATTTCACTAAGAACTTTTTAAGGAAAAAAAATGATTTTTTTTTCAAAATATTAGTCCCATAGTTGAATGAACGGTTCTTATGCATATGACGACGCTGGGACATGCGAGGTGAAAATGTCTGAAAGTATGACGTGCGCTTCTTATTGCAGCCGGCACATCTTACGGGTATATGCTTGTTTGGTGTTCAGGCCAACTTACGGTCTGTGGTGCTAAATCCCTATAAGAATGACATGGTGTTAAGGGAGCCGGAATTACCGCACGACCGACAAAGCTGTGCCACCTGGCTCATGGGAGTTGGAGCCCTATCGCACAAATAGAAGCAATAAAGCAACAATTCTGGTTATTATTTTTTTGGGGGGGGAGGGGGGGATTTTGTTTTTCAAGGAAAAGTCTGTCGTTAGTCGGGTCTTTCTCTTTCCTAAAGGTAAAAACAGCAGAATCGATCAGGGAAAATATTTAGCAAGAGTGCTTGATTGCAAGAGTCTGCAAATGCTATTTTCACTGGCACTTTGGCATTTATAAGTACTGTGCAGTAAATATTCGTTTCAAGCTGCTGAGTTATCAGTGTATAGAGAACGCCTGAAAATGCGCCTTCACTTCCGAGTGCACACATTTTGGAGTGTTTAAACCGTCGAGGGGAATTGATGTGTCGAGTCAGTTTGGGAGTTAAACGTAAGAAAAATATAAAATAAACTGCCCATGTGCAGCAGCTGGTGTGTTCCTTGACGACAAGAAAGGGCGCTAGTGTCCACGTGCTGTGTGGGACACGCTGCAGCGTCCCTATAGAAAAGAAGGCCCTGACATCGACAGTTTTGCCTAGATTGATGAGCTCCGCTTTTTCCGTGATGTTTTCTACTCTCATTCTTTCGGTTTGGGTGTATTTTCGCTCAGCATCACAATTTAACTCGGGAAAACATTTGCTTTAAGAGTGCGCACCCAAGTAAAGTGAACTTTATTCTTCATGCTTCAAGACAAGCCGCACACTGTCGATAGTAGCTGCATCTAACGCTGCTGGGTGGGAACGCAGGCATTTTTATTCCGCGGCCGTGGTATAGGATGTTGAAAGTACTGAAGCGAAATTAAAAACTTTTTGGTGCGGTTAAAGTAGGCATAAAAGTGGTTTTGTTTATTGAGTATATCTTACTCATATTATGGCCCTCCAAGTACAATTTAGTCGCAAGTAGTTTTTAGAATCAAAGCTGTTATAGGATCACAACACGGTCACGCGCAACGCCATAGTTGTCCACTGCCGCCACCGCCGGTGTCCGTAACTACCATCGCATGAACTAAGAAATAAAAAAACTCAAACTGAAAAAACAACAAAGACATGTGTTGATATGATGAGATTCAAACTAGGATCCACTGCGTGCCAGCCGAGTATTTTAATACATGAAATTATCACCAGTTATTGTGAACTACGCACAACATGCTTCATCAAAAGCCACGCAAACACACAAGCGTCCAGAAGGGGTAGCCCCTCCGGAACGGGGACAAAAGTCTCAACAACATTACGCACTTGAGCAGCTGCTTCTCGGAAGACGGATCTCGTCAACCGTGGTGGCTCGGCGTGTCTATCAATCATGCGACGTTTCCATAGTGAATGAAGTCCCAACAACACAAACGGGTCATGTGGAGTATTATCAGTCAGGCTATTTTTTTTCTTTATTGTAGTGCTTCAACGATTTTCAGACTCTACCATTTACTTCTTTCCTAACAGCTAATGCAACTGAAGGAACACGGCGCACTGATTTTAATGGGGTGCACATCGTACACCAGAAGTGCAGCTGACTTCGAATTTGCTTCTCAACGGAAGCCACGCTCTGTGTAGACACGATGGAAAGTCATAAACGGAACCGATATCGACCATTTAACGGTTTAACAGCTTGCTCTGCAGGCATCGGTGCGTTCGGGTTGTACAAAAGCTTTTCTTATTTTATTGTTTCTCTACAATATATCAGACGTAAATGACAAAATGCTAACGAACAGGTTGACAGGGTCCCGGGATGAAAAAAAAGAAAGAGAAAAAAGAACCACCGAATCGATGAGGGGAAACTGACTTTGACCCGCAGATTAAGGGGAAGAAGGAAGGGTGGAACTCGGAAGTGCTTGTAGGTCAAGCATTCAATATGAACCACGTCGTCGTTTATGACGAGTACCCGGGGATTAATCGATGTTCCGGTGCTCACATCTACACTGTCCCAGGTGCCCCCTCCCTCTCTTCCTTGCCTCCTTTCCCGCCACTTGAAGGAGCGGGAGGCTCTTCAGCATCGAGACTGGACTCGCAAGAAAGGTTAAGGATAATAGCATGACACAACAATTCTGCTTTCGCTTTGACGTTCGTGAGTGTGATGGACGCCAGAAAAAATAAAGAAAAGGATTGATCTATACGAAAGTAAAACAAGAAATGAAAATTGAAGCATGAAATGTAGTGGACTTTCCCTTGTAGATTAAGCACGTCCTTTGGGTACAAAATAGATACGACCCTCTGAACTTGCGCGCGTTACTTCCATGTAAAAAGCCAACTCTGTCGCACGGAATGGCACTAAGTGTTTAAGAACACCAGGAAAGGACAAGCTACATTAGCATTTATTTATAAAGGCTGTCTGAAATGGCCACATTATTTTTAAGAAGTATGATTAGATTGCTTGATATTAGTTAATAAACAAAAAACTTGAAGATAAACAATTATCAACTTGTGTACTTTCTTTTTGAGAATACAGTAGTTCCCCGTAATCTATCTTTTTGGCCTAGTTAAGGAAATCTTCTTTTCTCCGCATGAAAGATCATTTTTAACACTGCTTGTCTAGGCTTCGAGATAATGGGCGCGGAAATAAAAAAAAAGAAGTTAACAACGAGACAGAACTGTGCTTATGCTAGTTCCCAAAAATTTGCAGCCAGTTTTGCCGGGATTTCCAGAGTTTGTTTAGAATAGCTAGTTACATATGGCGTGCAGGGCAGTGCTTAGGATAGAATCTTTGGTGTCTGTACGTGCGGCTACAGGCAGTCACCAATACTTCTAAAAAAAGAGACAGCCACAATGTCACAGCGTTGCAATGGCATTTTCTGCGCCTAGACTTTCAAAATTCAAGAAAGTGCTTGGAACCTCTGTCACTAGAAAAACAAGGTTACAATTTACTCCGTTCGACTGCCATCAGGAGCACTCGTAGCATTAGAGTACACCTGTATGCCCATTTGCATTGTTCCCTGTAATTATTCGTGCTGTGACACAGAAATATATACAATATTAGTGTTGAAGCAGACGCGCAGAAAAAGAAGAACGAAAACAACATAAACAACAAAACTGGCTTGAATTATCAGCGACTCATTGTTTTTTGTGTGTGTGTGTTTAGTAACGATCATGGTGAGTCACCGCTTGCATTTGCGAGCCCCATTCTTTTGAGTAAGGATTTGGTGCATTCGGAGTCCCTGCTGCTATAAATGTCCCTTGAGAGGAGGACATAGCGTTCGGCTACAGGAACAGTCAGAAGCCGTTGTACTTGCGGGGTGTGGCTTCGGATGAGAAGTCGTGAATTCTACTATACATAAAGAAAGAAGGGTGCCAAAGAGATGCGGCAGTCATCAGCTGCAGGGGTTCGTAATTCTGAAAAAAAAGGTGGCTTCCTTTCAGAAGGTGTCTCTTCAAGTACTCACGTTACGCGAACTGGAAAAACATCCTTCCCCCTCCCCCCCCCAAAAATGTAACTGCCTGAAAAAGAGAGTGTAAAAGAAAGCTCTATAGCATAGGTGTGGAGATTGTGTTCTTGAGTAGGTAGGCCAAAAGGAGCATACAACTGAAAAGGCGGAAATAACGAGGTGAATTCGTCCCTCATTAAGCAAGCTTTGCAGCATTGATCGTAATGTAGATAGCTAACTAAACTGGTCACGTGTGTACTTCATTGCTTTTACTGTGTCATACAAGTGGGCATGTAGCGCGTAGGCAGGATAACCGTTAGGTATTTAGGGTAACTGAATGGATTCCCAGAGAAGGCAAGCGCATGACGGGAAGAAGGAAAGTTAGGTGGACAGATGAGATTAGGAAGTTTTCGGGAATGTGCCACCTTTTTAATCTCTAGTGGCAGCAGCAAAGTGGCACCAGCAAGCACAGCACTGAGTTGACTGGCGGAACATGGGACAGGTCTTTTTTTGCCCGGCAGTGGACGTAGACAGAGTGATGATGATGATGATGATGATGATGATGATGATGATGATGATGATGACGACGACGACAATGATAACGACAACCAATATTGATGCATTTCGGCGCGAGAGAACGGACGTCCGAGGGCTTCCCGTAATCTAAATGTCATGCGATGCTCGTCTGCACTTAAACTGAAACTTCTTGTGCATTGTTCCCGCAGTTCGCTTTAATACGTTTCCTACTTTTGTGATGCGTGGATTAAAACAAGAAGCTTTGCAGGCTGATTTCCGTGACACCATGCCTCTATGCACACGAAAGATGGGAAAGATGGTGGGGTGTATACTGTGGCGGTGAGTCCTATAAACATTCGCTTGCGGATGGCTCTTGGCAATACCGAGTTCACATCAGGATTCAGACTAGAGCGTTGGTGGCGTTTTTTTTTTTTGCTGTGTCGCCTGAACAAGAATTGACTTCTATAATCTTGAGTTTTCATCTCCCACGAGATCGTAATATTGTGATTTTACATTAGGTGCCTCAAATAATATAATTATGTGCGTTAATAATAATAATATTAATAATAATAATAATAATAATAATAATAATAATAATAATAATAATAATAATAATAATATTAATGTATTATTATTATTATTATTATTATTATTATTATTATTATTATTATTATTATTATTATTATTATTATTATTATTATTATTATTATTATTATTATTATTATTATTATTATTATTATTATTATCTGGTGTTCTATGTGTTTATGAGACACACCGTTAAGGATGGCTCCGGGACTTCTAATATTCATTAACGCGAATTAAGATCACAAGGTACATGGGCCTCAAGCATTTCGCATCCATCGAAGTGTGACCGCCGCAGTCCTTATCGCACCCACGAAGTTCTTGTTGGCAGCCGAACAGGGGAATGATTGCATCAGAGGCTTTTTATTATGTATTGTTTTATCATAGTGGTGGACATCAGTATAAAATTCTTACAGTTTGTTTCACGAATGATTTACATAAAATCTTTATACATCGCTTTTAACGTGATGAGCTAAATGGTGCACACATTGTTGCATAACAAAATAAGAATAACTACACAGTAATGAGAGTCGACCATTATAGTACACCGCACCACGAGCGCTGGCACCACGTTAGCCAACATGACGTGCGACGCTCCACCACAAAGTGCTCCTTCAATGAACAGTAAAGCACACGAGATAGGTTATTTCGAAAATGACGCGGCACGTGCGATTTTCATCGTGGCTGCCATTCCGCGCACGTGCAAAACGTCGTGAATGGCGTAGCTTCCGACGGCGGCTGCTAATCACCGCAGCTGCTTGGTTAAAAGTAGTCACCTGCACGGACAGCAGTACGGTGATTAGTGCTAACGGCAAAAAGCACCCTATGTAATAATTTTCATAACAACATGTTATCGAACATGGCCTCTGAGCTCTACTGGCCTCCGCATGCACCTTCTGCTACAGAGGTAGCATCGACTACGTCTGCAGACGCAAAACCAAAACATTGATTAGTTTTTCCGTGACTGCCAGTGCTTTTGAGCCATGTGGAAACACCGTAGAGTAAGGACAAGGATTGCGAGTCCTTCCGAGAAGATTCGCCAATATTTAGACAGAGAGCAGAAAAAAATAGCATCTGTGAATAATCTGCCCCATTTTGATTTCTCAAAGCTTTCTGAAAAGAACTTTGTTGGTCGAACGAACCAAATAGCTGCACAATATTTGAAAAGCCACAGCGTTTTGTCACGCTACTGAAGCGTATCCTAAGGGGCGCTTAGAAATAAGCAAGTGATTGGGATTCGCTGCTCGAAGTGTCACAGCGATTGAAAATGTTTTCAAGAAAACGGTGTGCTCTTTCAGTGAAGCCATCGTACTAATTTTCAATAATTATACTGATAGATAAAAAGCCATCTTATACCAAGTTGTGCTCTGGTATAAAGAACTCTTGAACCAGAAGAATGAATTTCGTAGCGCTTTAATTTTTTCCAGAAATTATTTCTGAATAATAAGACAACCAGAAGTAAGTTCTTGCCCGGAAGTGCGTAGAAGAGAAACAAAGCATCACTCCGTGGTCGTGCCAGGAGAAACCGAGGGATCCTCAAGCTTCGCCTTTAGGAGTTGAACGGGATAGCGGTATCTTGTTTCTATATAGTGAGTACTTCAAGCACTTAGGTCATACTTTCTAAGTGTACGAGCTTACACGATAGTTCAAATTGTGGACTACTACAATCTAGTAGATGAAGTTGAATGTGGCTGGTGCCAGTCAACCTTTCGCATATGGTTGCATTAGATGTATTGAGTAGCGTGCTTTTGAACAAAAAAAAACTGTGCGCTTGAAATGTTTTGGAATTTTTCGTGTATCCACTACGCAGTCCTAAGTGAATATGTGCAGTAACACGTGTGCTTTTCGTAATCGGTGTCTGGCTTCAAATCATAAAGTCTTTGCGACAACCTCATGATCTGACGCCCGATGACAATGTATGCTCGTACCACGCAGCATTACTGCGATATTACGTGATGAATTGTGAAGCCTGTATATTGGACGTATGTGTTGGTAAAGCATGAAAGCATGTAAAGCATGTTAAGCATTTTCAGGCACAGTAAAATATTTTGACTGTATTTCCAAGCAGAAGCGTGGCTATGTGGTAGAACATCTACTTACGACGCGATTAACCTGATTTCGATCCTCACTCGGACTCGGAACTAGTTATTATTTATTCTACTTGCATCTTTCTCGACCTTTCGGTCACGGACAAGATTATGCTTTTCGCTCACAAGAATGGACACCTATGCCTACGCTGACGTCAACACCACCAATGCCGACACCGACGCCGAGCTGACGCCGGAATTTCAGCGAATACGAGCTCTTCAACGGCATCGCCTTAATAACACTTTAGAGTGAAAGCTTTGATAAGATTACAACAGGGGTCACGCGCGCCGTTGTTGTTCGCCGCCGCCGCCGGTGTCCGAAACCACTATCGCTCGAAATAAGGAAAAATAAATCTTAGCAATTAAAAATGCCAAGGACACAGTTCTTTTCGAACCCGGGTCCCCTGTGTGCCAGCCCAGTATTCTACTACAGAGCTACGCCACTGCTTGGCGCTCTGTAGCAAACTGGCCTTAGCCAGGCTTGATGTGGGGAAAAGAATTGCGGTAATGTTATAATAACGCATTTTGAAGAGCAAATGAACTACCAGGTGTCAAACACTGCGAATTGCGCTATAGAGTGGGTCATGGAATGCTCTAAACCATTACAAAAGCTTGTACTTGTTCACCTGTTCGCTGTGGGGCATACCCACTGTGAGGTATTGTGAAAATTAGAAACAGTAGAGTAGAGCCTTGGACAATGGCACACAGCCACGCTGGCTGATTGGCCAAGAACTAGGTAATTTTCAAAAAAATTCCTAATTATTATTTTATATGTCATCTAGTTAAAGACGAAAAAAATGATAACGTAACAAAATTTCAAATACTAACAATATATTAGTAAAAACATAGATAGTAACTCGGAGCTGGGTAATTTAAGAAAGAATAATTAGGAATAAAAACGCAACGTAGAAAATAGTAGTATTAGTTCACTCTACGATCTACATCTCTTTGAATGTTTAATAAACCCTTTCCAGGCATCGGCAACATTTCCGTCATTGTGGCCAAGGGACGAAATTCCGAACGAAGCACACTTGGTAAACTTGGACCTAGCCTAAAGAGTCGGCAAACGGCAGCTAAGGTACTCTCCCGCAACGTACAGTATCTGTTACAGGAAATGAGCTAACATTCTGTTGCCTCATCTGCTCCACGAAGAGAACAGTTAGGCGAAGCTCCCAGACGAGCTCTCTGGAAACGAAAATAGAGATATGGAGTCTGGCTTCTGTCATAATTCTTCATCATCGTCAGCCAGAGCATCGAAAATTGCACAAGACTTCCTGCAACTGTCCAGCGGGTACCACGCTTCACCGTAGAATGACGAAGAATGGCATATTAAATGTCTGCCTACTACACCATGATTTATAGCGTAGTGGGTACCCAGCAAGTGTGCCTGCAGCAGCTTCCCAAACAGTGTTAAAAAATCCCGTGATAGGCCGCTCTTCCAGCTTTTGTTGTGACAGCGCTGCACGTTCCGCGCAGGCCAGGAGGTTTAATAGGCAACGTTGTATTGGGTTCATAGTTCTACGTATGTTGTGAAAAGTGTATTTTTTCGACGCCATAAACCCACCTGGAGCATATGTATCCCTGAACCGGCCAAACATTGTGTAATGATTCTGCTTTATGAACTGCAGAAGCGTATTGGCAGAAGAAATTGTACCATCATTCTATTGCGTACGTTGATCCATACCCAACCATTCGTTACTTAGCAGGGACGCACTTTTTTCTTACGTACATCTTCGCTTATAATTTTTTCCGCGTTTACAGGGCTAACTACTTCGCCAAAAGGCGGCAAGTGCGTGGCTACCACTTGGTCAACGCCATCCTGCACTGCGCATGCTCAGTGTTGGTGGCTGTCGTCGCGTGCCGTGTCATGAGGACCGCTTCCTTCCATGCATGCCTGGCCGCGATGCTGTTCACCGCTCATTCAGTACACACTGACGCTGTGAGAGTTCGTGCTAAACTTGGAGAATTTGCGCAGGTCCTAGTTCCTTCTGAGCATCGCACATTCGAGTGCTTACGTCAGTTCATATATAAATTGTGTTAGAATAGCCACTTGCGTAGTCTAATTACCACAACAGTTGAAAAATGCTGTCAAACCAGACCTAATGTTCAGGAGAAGATGAAGGCTGCGAGAGATGGATATTCTCAAACAGGGGCTGTTGCAGGAGCTACTCTTTTGACGAGTGCTCTTCCCTTGAAGAAGACCGGGAGACCTGTCTAAACGTTAACTTTTGAAACTACCCGTTTCCATGAATATCCATCTTTTTGCCTATTGCATATGACTGAAGAACCTATGATAATAAAACACTAGCAGTGCCTATGACTACAATCAGCCCGAAACGACATGCGGAAATCTCTAAAGAAACATTCATTATGATTTAAATCACTGCCGTTGCTTTGCGATACAAATCTATGACTGTGTTCCAATCCTTAGGCGGCACGTAGACAGTCTAGGCACACTGCTTAGAAGAAAGCTCCGAGCTCATGCTGTCCGAGAATTGGAACACGTTCAGAAAACGTTTACGCAACGAGGTGCCACCTAACGTGTGGAAAAAGAAATCTGAAATGAACAAACATAATAGTTTTATTTTCTTGCTTGTTTCGTGTTTAAATCTAAAAAATTAAACGTTATTCACATTGAGCGTTTGAAAAAGCGTCTGCTTTTGTGAAGACGATCATTCCAGCGAGATTAAATCTATCTGAGCGATTTACTGAGCCGCCATCTTGTTTAGACAGCAAAGTAGCCTGCATCGTATTTGTCTACGATGTGGTTTTCTCGGAGCTGTCCACTTTGACGGCTACGTGAGAATGGGAATGGGACTTAAGATGGCCGCCATTCATTTAGCTGTCTTTTTAGCCGTGTACGGTGAGTATGGGAACACAGCCTATATTGCCCGGCTGTTTTAGTAGAAAATTTATTGGGGATGTTAACCACATCTACAGAGTAGTGTTTTTAATCCAGCCAGCAGTGATCAACCTTCACGTCTGAGACGCGCACTAAACTGTTGTATGATTAGGTTAATGCATTTGGTTACTATTCTTAAGTGGTACCAATTGATTGTGGCATATCACAATATATGTCAGTATACGCAAAGACAAAGCTGGCGTGCTTCCTCTAATAGGAACACTTAATTCATTTTTTCACGCAGGGTTCACGTAGACAACACAGCACTGTGGCAGTTCCTACGTATGGTGGTTACCTCGTATATTTTTCTCTCGAGTTACGCAAAAATGAGCTAGCTGGTAGGTGTTAGTGTTAAAAAGACTAGACGTACAAACGTTAAAACAAGAAACACTACGGGGTTTGTTATGCCTTGACGTCTCTCCTGTGTGCGTGTTCGCAAGCCCTGTCTTTTTAACATCTTCCTCTCGCGCTAAGCTAAAGACACTATTCTTCTTGAATATCCCAGTAATCAAAGTCATAAAAACTTACAGACCAATAAGGCAAGAGGTCGAATAATATGACAGCCACACGCCCTTACCACACCCTCAATAATTCCGTTTCTCCTCTTGTCGCAGGTGTCGAGTATGGTGGGCCTTGCTGAAGTGCTGTGCTGCTTCTTCTTTCTGCTATCTTTCCTTTGCTACTACTTGTAAAACAGCGCATAGGCTAGCAGTAATTGAACACCTATACGAATAATAATTTTGCGCGTGGCGACCCATACTGTGATCTCGAACTGTGCTATGCTATCATTTGAGCATTGTAATAATACCACAAAAAATTTACCATTCTTCTTTTTGCCTGCAGTCAAAGTTAGTTTCATTTCTGAAAGTGAAAATTCTCTCTGTATTCCAAATGTTCTGTCAGATTATTCTTGTTTTTGATTGATATGTGGGGTTTAACGTCCCAAAACCACCATATGATTATGAGAGACGCCGTAGTGGAGGGCTCTGGAAATTTTGGCCACCTGGTGCACTTTAAGGTGCACCCAAATCTGAGCACACGGGCCTACAATATTTCCGCTTCCATCGGAAATGCAGCCGCCGCTGCCGGGATTTGAACCCGCGACCTGCGGGTCAGCAGCCGAGTACCTTATCTTCTAGGCCACCGCCGCGAGGCATCATTCTTGTTTTTCTTCGGTTATATAGCATATAACTTGCCACCAAAAGCATTTCCCCAGATTTTATGCAGACGATTTGCAACAAGTCAAACCATGGCACTACTCGACGTCACACAATTTAACCTATACTTGAGATATCCAGCAGGATGCTTCCAGTTCTTCTCAAGCTACTTGTCCTCGCGGAAACAAAAAGTGGTGATTAATAATAACGAATCTGCATACAACACAATAGTGTGTGGAGTGCCCCAGGGATCCGTATTAGGCCCGGTACTTTTTTCTCTGTACATAAACGATTTCCCCAAAACACTAGTGTACTCTAAAGCAATAATGTACGCGGACGATACCGCCATAGTATTCACAGGAGATAGTCTCTCAACACTGCAAGCCAACATAATGTCTGAATCGACACACGTAAGTAACTGGTTTATACAGAATAAACTGACACTACATTCGAGGAAAACGAAGTATGTTGTTTTTCGATCAAGGCAAAAGTATATTGACACGGCATCTATGCTACTTTACCTGAACAACAGTCCTATCGATTAAGTGGTTTCTTTTAAATATTTAGGAGTGTTTTTTGACCAGCACCTTCACTGGGAAGAACAAATTCATAGTGTTTGTAGAAAGGTGGCTTATGGTTGTTATACCTTAATCAAAGCACGCAAATGCTTTCCCCCCAGTGTGCTTCAAACATTGTATTTTTCCTTCTGTCATTCACATATTAGCTACTGTATTGAATCATGGGGTGTAACGTATACGACATACCTGGAGCCATCACTACGACTACAAAAGAGAGCCCTAAGCATAATAGGTGGAAACCATGGAAATTCATATAAAACTACATTTCAGGAACAACAATTCTTATCAGTTTGGGAACTTCGCGATTATAAAGTTGCCCTTTTTGTTCACAAAGTTATAGGCACTAGCTTTCCCCTCTCCTCCACTCTATTTACAATACCATCGCGAAACACTACACACGCATCGAATGGCGATTTTAACTTACCTACAAGCTATAACTTATATGGAAAACGCTTATTGGAATTTCATGGGTATAAAATTTGGAACCGCCTACCCTTAGAAGTTAAAGTGGCAAGAAATTTTAAGCACAGTGTGAAATTATATTGCTTGCAGCATCAAGAAATATAAATAGGCTTTTTTTGCATTGTGAAAATACATTGTGAAAATGCATGTGTGTACACGCGCTTATGTACGTAGTATGTATGTGCATATGTGAATAGTTATATGTATAAATATTTGTGTATATATGTTTATTGCTGAACATGCTCTGCTAAGCTGCTTTTATATACTCCGATATGAACCGATCACTAGAAAATGTAGGCTAACGGTCCGGATATCTTGTATTCTTTTCTTTGGTTTGTCAATAAAAATCATACTGAATGAAAAAATATATATATAAAAAATACCTGAAAGTTTTGCAAAGTAAACTTGAGCTAGTGTAAAATACAATTAAAATCATGACACAATGTAGCCATTGATCAAAGCGGATCGAATGATCAGCACAAGGTAACGCCGTAAGTCTCTTAATTTCTTCAAAATATAATCAACACTATTTTTTATACAAATTACTTTTGGAAGAAAGTGATATGATTCCTCTCAAAATTTTGAGAACATTTTGCGTCGTCTTACAATGCTTGTTTGTATTCTTGGTTTCGAACGTTTTCACATATTTTCGTGAAAACCGTTATCCAGACGACCTAACTTTAAGAGTGATAAGGGGAACGGGCTGTTGAAATAATTTTCTGAAAAAGCCGTGACTAAATATTTTCTATATACCAGGTTGATGACATTTTTTCGCTGCTGTAGAAAAGCATTGTGAACTATCGAGCTTGGAACTTCTCTGTTTTGGATTTCGAAGCTCTATACCCATACATTGCAAGCTTGAAGCTTGCAATGTATGGCGCCAAGTACCCTTGGAAAGGAAGACACCTCTGTATAAGCAGCACTTGGTACAAGTGCACACTTAAGAATTTGTGTGCACCTCTGGACTGTACACTGCATTTTAACTAACAAACCAGTATAATTTTAAATTTTGGCACGTCAGAAGTTATACAGCAATGTGACCTTACATTTTTTGAAAGTGAATGTATTCTCTGAGTAGCATGTTTACTTAGTAGTTACCTAGGTACCTACACACATTGTCTATCTCGATTGTCCTGTACGTTTAAAGCAAACTTGACACTTTTTTAAGGTGACGTCGGGCTTTGAGATATTGTGCATAATAATTTAAGCCAGCAATTAGGTGCCTCCAGTTGACAATGCTTGTTTTGCACACAGAAACTTACGCAGAGGTTCGGTTCGAACTACCAGACTCAAAAATTGGCTTCCCCTCTCAATGCATATACTTAAAACAGAAAGCAGACTAAGTACGACGTTCAAGTTGGAAATGAGACTATAATACGCGTTTGTAGTGTCAATAAATCTGTTACCTATGAAGCGCAAGTTCAAAAATGTGTCACTCGTTTCAATGGAAATTCACTACATACGCAGCCAAAGGAACTGACATCGGGTCCGTCTTACGAAAAAAAAAAAAGAACGCGGAAGTGGCCACATAGTTATAGGTTCACAAAAGGGACGCAATAAAAGAGTGCAGGGGTCTTCACAGCGTCTACCTCGTAATTATTGCAAGAAATTATAACATATTGGTATAAAAATTTACACTCTGCTTAAACAATAACGGCTCTAGCATTCAACTAAAGAAACACTGGTCTATAATATAACCATGCCAATTAATATTTTGCAATAAGTTAAAACAATCTCATACATTTGCCGCACGTGTACGCGGTGCGCCGCCCGAGATTGTAGCTGAAAGAACTGTCGCATAGACGCATCGGGATGGTACGTTGTTACAAAAAGCTTGCGTGCTGATCGATGTGCAAGTAAAATGGTGTTCATTGCCTGCGTCAGCTCTGTCGGATGAAATTGCGACCCTTTTTAACTCACTCATGTTGTTCTCGATGGACATTACGCGTTATTATTATTCAAGGTGATATTTCAAATTTTTAGAAGCTATCAATTAGGCGCAACCGCCATCGTGACAACATCTAGCTGTTGCCAAAGCAAGTTGATTGATATGTGGGGTTTAACGTCCCAAAACCACTATATGATTATGAGAGACGCCGTAGTGGAGGGCTCCGGAAATTTAGACCACCTGGGGTTCTTTAACGTGCACCCAAATCTGAGTACACGGGCCTACAACATTTCCGCCTCCATTTGCCAAAGCAAGTTCTCAACACATTCTGAACTTCTTCACTTTCACAGATATAACAACAAAACAACGTTGTTGGCAATTTATTCCTACACGTACAGATTCATCTGATTCTATGGGCTATCTGCACTGTGTTGTCTACACTCGCCGAGAAACATCACTACTCGTACAGAAGTACCGTAGAGTAATGTCTCTGACAAAATGCGTAACAGTTTCTTTTTACGTGTGTGGCTCTCACAGTTTCACAAGCGATGGATGGTGATGGATGGGCAACTCGATATTCTACCAGGTGCAAATTGGTACATCTCGCTTCACATCGATCGGGCAGCGGCGCTCTGAAGGAGCCACGAAAGAGAGCGAAGCAGTGACTGTTGTTTTCGTCCTACTTTCCCTAATGAGTTTAGGTGCGTCCGCGATTGTTGTTTATACTCCGGCTTTTGTTTTATCGCGTATGCCGTACATAGGCGTGCTGCATATTTACTTTTTTAAAGTTGTATAGCGGCGTCATGATATTTCAATACTCGTATAAAAGCACTAAAGCTCTGGCCCAGAACCACTCGTCATCATTTCCTGTGCACTCGCGTGCTGTTGTTAGTGCTTTATGTTCAGAAAAGAGGAATCTCGACTCGTCATATAGCGAAATACGAATGGTTTTGGCGTTTTGTCTGATACTGCGAGAACCTGGAATCGCCTTTTTTAATTTTTTTACTTCTGGACCGAAAAGAGTCACAGGAACTCTGTATAACTCTACGTCAAGACGAACACCATATTTTTTTTTTCTTGCTCCCAACAGCCTCACAACAAAAACTTCTGCACCTAAAGTAATTTAGCACTAACCCCGAGATCGGCCCTGGTCAGAGCAAGCAACGACATGATGGAATGAATACATCATAAGTTTTAACAATATGTGCCATGATTACGTCGTAGGGTGACGTCCTCGCATGATAAACAGTTCTTTGCGTAATTTGTGTTGACATTCACACCGCCAGTTAGACGCCTACGGCTTACTTGCTCGTCTCATGATGCGCGTAATGCCTTAAAATGAAATGTATACCTAATCGCAGTACTATTTTTACGCATGTTGCACAAAAATATGCACAGCTGTCGCTATAAGAAGTGTCAGAGAGGTGTCGGGAAACAACAAAACGTTTTATCGTTTTTTTTTTCAGAGAAGCCATTCGGTTGAAAGAGTGGTAGTTCGTAGTATACACACAATTTATACGTCATAAATCATGCACCCTTGCCGAACAGCATCCGATCCACCAAGGCCTTTCATCTGATCACCGAGGCTTCACGAAAGCACCAAGACCTTTCATCACATCCCGAACATGACAATTATTTCTTCACCTGCAATGGTTTCATTTTGAGAAGCACGTATTTGTTCAGTACATATCTTCCTGCTATTATTAGGTCAAAAATAGTCATTGTTTTTCACGAAATAAACAAGGTGATTGCCGTTTTGATGCAAGCACTGTAAGAAAAACAAATCCGAAAAAAAAAGAAATATGTTATATCCCGTTATTTTCTTGTCTTTTATTTCTCTCTGTAGACGACATTGCTCTTATGCTTCAGGCTATGAATTCTACAAGGAAGCTTACCAGAATTTTGCAAGATGGACAGCCCTACGTCTTTCTCGTCGACTCGCACAACCAGGTGACCACATTTGTGAAATAGGAGTGAGAACAGCTGTACAATATCACACATTGTGTGATTCTAATGTGAGTGTTCTAAAGATTTGGTATATTAACTGTACTTATGGCTTCACAGCGGCATTTTTGATAGCAAATTATTCGAGATACTCATCCGCGCTTTGCTACTGGAATATAATGGTAGTTCCTTATGATAGGCAAGCTACAGTTTGCATATCAATTGCTTTAGGTGGTGAACACACAAGAAACACTTACTTTTTAGAATGATCTCCAAATATGGAGGCGTTGTTCTGTGCAAAATCTAGAAAGGATTGACAGTACATTTATATCAAGGTTAAAATTGAAACATGCGAATAATTTGTGTGCACGTCGAAAATCCCGTATAGGGACCTCAATTTTCGGATGAGATGATCAACTGGAGAGAAGTCGTAAAGGTTAAGGTGATATTTAGAACGAAAGTATTTAAATAATTGGTCGAGGGGTTAGTATGACAATCTAGAAAACAAACAACAAGATTACGGATTTTTCCAAACATATAAATGACAGCTTTCAGGTGTACTTTTTCGGTTCACAGTGCACAACCCGTACATGAGAAGTAAGATTTCTTAAAAAGATAACCTTGAAAAAGTCACACAGAAAAAAGAAGGTGAATGAAATTAAGGTTAGGTTGTTTCAAGCAACTACAGAATAAACTCTAATAACCCTTACTTTTCAGCGATTCATGTTAACTCTGCAGCAGCTCCTACGGCTTCTCTGTTGTATATGCAGTGTTTGGGTAATAGACAAATTATCATTTTTCATCCCTTACTGAAAAGAATGCCGTCTTAGAAATATAAATGTTCTTTTATTGGCATTTTATTCATATACAACGCGTTGCTGAATCCTTTCGAGGCAACAATAAAGCACATTCACAGCACTGCGCATAGGAAAAATTTGTGGCACCTTTAATCCCAACAAAAATCTCGCAAATGCCTGTCAGCAAACTCCTACCCTGGCTTTTTATATTGTTTTCTTGACAGGCTACTCACCTACAGCTACTCATGTGCCTTCAACGCCTGGCTTGTGTTGTGTCCCCTCACATTGTCATCATCATCATCATCATCATTAGCCTGACTACGTCCACTGCAGGACAAAGGCCTCTCCCATGTTCCGCCAGTTAACCCGGTTCTGTGCTTGCTGCTGCGAATTTATACCCACAAACTTTTTAATCTCATCTGCCCACCTAACCTTCTGTCTCCCCCTAACCCGCTCGCCTTGTCTTGGAATCCAGTTAGTTACCCTTAACGACCAGCGGTTATCCTGTCTACGCGCTACATGCCCGGCCCATGTCCATTTCTTCTTCATTTCAACTATGATATCCTTAACCCCCGTTTGTTCCCTAATCCACTTTGCTCTCTTCTTGTCTCTTAAGGTTACACCTAACAATTTTCTTTCCATTGCTCGCTGCGTCGTCCTCAATTTAAGCTGAACTCTCTTTGTAAGTCTCCAGGTTTGTGCTCCGTAGCTAAGCACCGGCAAGATACAGCTGTTATATACCTTCCAGTTGAGGGATAGTGGCAATCTACTTGTCATAATCTGAGAGTGCGTGCCAAATGTGCTCCATCCCATTCTTATTCTTCTAGTTACTTCAATCTCGTGGTTAGGCTCCGCGGTTATTACCTGCCCTAAGTAGACATAGTCTTTTACAACTCGAAGTGCATTATTACCTATCACGAAGCGCTGCTCTTTTCCGAGGTTGTTGTACATTACTTTCGTTTTCTGCAGATTCATTTTAAGACCCACCTTTCTGCTCTCCTTGTCTAACCCCGTAATCATGAGTTGAAATTTGTCCCCTGAGTTACTCAGCAATGCAATGTCATCGGCGAAGCGCCGGTTACTAAGGTACTCTCCATTAACTCTTATTGCTAACTGTTCCCAGTCTAGGCTTCTGAAAACCTCCTGTAAGCACGCGGTAAATAGCATTGGGAAGATTGTGTCCCCCTGCCTTACACCCTTATTGATTGGTATTCTGTTGCTTTGTTTATGAAGCACTATGGCAGCAGTTGATCCCCTGTAGATTTCTTCCAGCATGTTTATATATACTTCATCGACACACTGATTGCGCAGTGTCTGCATGACGGCTGATATTTCTACTGAATCAAACGCCTTGTTGTAATCGATGAAGGATATGTATAGTGGTTGGTTATATTCTAAGCATTTTTCTATTACCTGATTGATAGTATGAATGTGGTCGACTGTTGAGTAGCCTGTTCGAAATCCTGCTTGTTCCTTTAGTTGATTGAATTCTAATGTTTTCTTTACTCTGTTAGCAATTACCTTTGTAAATATCTTGTATACTACAGAGAGCAAGCAAATCGGCCTGTAATTCTTCAAGACCTTGTCATCTCCTTTCTTATGTATTAAGATGATGTTAGCGTTCTTCCAAGATTCTGGTACCTTTCCCGTCAGGAGACACCTCGTAAACAGTGTGGCTAGTTTTTCTAGCACAATTTGTCCTCCATTTTTCAGCAGATCTGATGTTACCTGATCCTCACCAGCAGCTTTGCCTCTTTGCATGCTCTCCAAAGCTTTTCTGACTTCTTCTATCATTTCTGGTGGCGTGTCATTTGGGTTATTGCTAGTTCTTATAGTATTAAAGTCGTGGTTGTCCCGGCTACTGTAGAGATCTCTGTAAAACTCCTCCGCTATTTTAACTATCCTATCTATATTGGTAGTTATTTTGCCTTCTTTGTCGCTTAGTGCATACATCCAATTTTTGCCTATCCCAAGTTTCCTCTTCACTGCTTTGAAGTTTCCTCCGTTTTTCAGAGCGTGTTCAATTCTCTCCATGTTATACCTTCTTACATCGGATACCTTACGCCTATTAGTCAGCTTCGAAAGCTCTGCCAGTTCTATTTTGTCTGTTGTACTTGAGAATTTCATGATTTGACGCTTCTTAATGAGATTCTTCGTTTCCTGGGAAAGCTTGCCAGTGTCCTGTCTAACTACCCTGCCTCCAACTTCCACTGCCCACTCCGTAATGCTACCCGTCAGATTATCATTCATTGTATCTATGCTAAGGTTGGTCTCCTCACTAAGAGCCGAGTACCTGTTCTGAAGCGAGACTCTGAATTCCTGCACTTTCCCTGTCAGTGCTAGCTCATTGATTGGCTTCTTGCGTATCAGTTTCTCTCGTTCCTTCCTCAAATCTAGGCGAATTCGAGACCGTACCATTCTATGGTCACTGCATCGTACCCTGCCAACCACTTCCACGTCCTGCACCTTGTCATATGATTGGCAATTTGGTAGCGCACCTCTCGTCACGTCATCAGTTGACCTAAGGAATCTGGCTACTCTGACGGTATTCGCCTCTCTTTTGGTTCTCGGCGGGCGGGCTGTGAACACATCGAACGTGAAAGACAATGTGAGTGTAAGGTACGTTTCCTAGCTGCCATCCTGCACGAACTATCAAATAGGCCATCACCTGCTGGTGGCCAGCCCAGTATTCTACCACTGAGCTACGCCGGTGCTTGTCAAATAAGCCTTCATATTTGGTTTGGATTAGTTTGCTTTATTCAAGGCAAAATTGAACAAGATTGCCTTGGGGGACACGACTAAAGGCTATGCCTGACTTGGTCGTGCCACCCTGGCAGCAAAGCAGAAACATACCGGAAGTAGAGTACGCAGAAAATTACAACATCACGTGTTATCTTACACGGGTACCATAGTCGAACAGGAACTGCCAGAAGTGCGAATTAAAGAATAGAAATATAAACAGTCCTTATTCAAGTTATTTCGCAGTTTTATCGCAGTTATTTCTATATATTTGTTGTACTGTCAGAACGCTATCTCTGGGTTTTGGTTGCAGTGATTCATAAAGTTATGCATAAGCCTAAACGTGGCTCTATGTTTCAACCACCAAAAACCCTAATACTCACCTATTTCTTGGCAAGCTCACTCAATGCATTAAAAATTAGAATATTGAAACCACCATATGGCTTTGATTCTCACGAATATTAGTTCCATTGAACCAAATTGATTTTTTTCTCGCTCAACAGCATTTCTACGCATAGAGTGTTAAAGAGTGGACACACTGGTATACAGGATAAGCAGCTTGTCATGAAGACAACATAATAATGAAGATGCGTTGCTGTCAACAAACATCCCCAAAAATGCAAACTTTTGTATGCCATTGTTTTCATTGTTATTTGCCGTCTGCCATGAAGCACTGAAAACTTCTCGCATTTGCAGTTTTAAGTTTTAATATTGTTAAAGTATTGTGAATCGTTCAATATTTATAACTTAAGACATATTTATATACTTACAAGAACGATTCAGATTAAATTGAAAATGGCGCAGTGAGCGATGGAAAAGAAAATGATAAGTGTAACCTTAAGAGACAAGAAGAGAACATAGTGAATCAGACAAAAAACCGGGATATCATAGTTGATATCGAGAAGAAGAAACGGTCATGGGCCGGGCATGTGTCGCGTAGTCAGGATAACCACTGGTCATTAAGGGTAGCTAACTGAATTCCCAGTGAGACAAGCGGGTTAGGGGGAGAGAGAAAGTTAGGCGGGCAGATGAGATTCGGAAGTATAAAGTGACAGCAGCAAGCACAGAGCTGAGTAGACTAGCGGTGCAAGAGAGAGGCCTTTGTCCTGCAGGGGGGGTCGTCACGCTGATATATATGATGATGATGAATATGCTTTTAAGTATTCCAAGTAACGACGTAAACGCAATATGATGGCTTGCTGGCATGAAAATGAACTTGGAGCTAGAAGTACTCATCGTAAACGATGATGATGTGTGCAATCAAGGAAACAGCGTAATAGAACAACACAGCTAGAACAACGCCCAGCACTCAGATGTTGTATTTGTCTTTGCACGCATTAGATTGTTTTATGATGAGCCCTTACGCACCAACTCGACTCTCTGTCCCTACTGTCTCCATGTGCGCGCCTTCGGGAGAAACTTAACGTAGTCGAACACAGTACGCGAGACTCATATCAAAAGTGGTAGGCGAGGTAGGACCGATAATTTTGAAGTGACCTGGTACCATATTAATAGGAGCTAACATACAATACCATCTTGGGCTTCGCATGAAGACTTCCAGGGAATCTACAGTGCACTGCTGTCACAACAATGTCGAGCGACTGGACGGGCCTTCGTTAGGACTACTTCTGCCACTGCTGTTGACTGTGCTGCTTTCCCTACCAGCTTCCAATCTCTTCGTGACCGTGTGCTTCGTGGTAGCCAAGAGAGTTCTCTACATTCCCAGGTAGGCAACAGTTTTGTGCAAAGAGGCATGCATCATACAAATTCTGCTGAGAGTGTTCGAATGTATGTTAACGCTTGCGGAAAACGAAAGGTGTTCAACAAGTGCAATGGCTTGATCGAATTGTTTTAGTAAAAATAACTGTTAGTAGATCATACGACCCGTAAATTACTTCTTTTAAGAATGAAAATGCCGAAACTTCAATAACGCACATTGCTTCGAATTAGGGTACGTACACGACACGGATTTCCATATTCTAGAGACAAAATTTCACTCCAACCCCAAACTTTCGCACCTCAGATAGTGTCGTAGGCCTTCAATCACTTCAGAATCTTCTCGTAGCCGCCGTTGCCTTGTACGTTCCTCAATATTTTCTTGTTGTACATACTCGGGGTGATCAACTCGGCACCGTCGTCATTTATTGCGTGAATTGTTCACTTCATCATTTTTAGTTTTAAGTGCTGAATAATGTGATACGTACATCTAATCTGTGTTGAACATACCTGTTTATGATGATAATATTTTTGTGTGATCTACTCACAAAGAGCAGTTTTCCAAACAGCTTTGCTTTTACAAAATGACGAGAATGTTTCAATGCAGTAGACCTAATTTTTTACGTGGTTTCATGTCTGAAACTTAAAAATTTGGTATTACGTACGTTAAACAGACACCTGCATTCTAACGCTCAAAAAAGGACACATGATGACAGACAGGACAAACACTTCATGCAAATCTCCCATGTTTGCGTCGTTTTTGCGCTAAAGTGAAGATGTCGTGAGCTTTTTACAATCTCCCCCAGCAAGAATTTTTTTCAAGTAGTTAAAAAGGCCATTCATAATTATAATTATATGAATACCACTTAGAGAAAAAACAAACTTACATAAATCTACAAAACACGGTAGCGATTTTTTTTCTTTCCTGTATTTCTAAAACAAAAAAATTGGCCGCGTCTCCGCATGTAATATGCAAATGTCGTCGAAAGATGATAGTCTTGCATGTGGAGAGAGTGAAAAAAACATTTATTTCATGTTCCGCGCAAAAACATTGGTGAATGTTATTCAGGAGGCGCTGCGTTAGAGTGCCTCGAGCGTGCAGCGGAGGCAAACGAGCGCATCAAGTCACATCATACATGAGGCATGAGTGCCATCTGGCAGTTTCTTTTGGAAAACAAAGCGCGTGGCCGTGCGCGCCCGTCTCAGAGGTGATAAGGTGTAGAACGCGAGGCGACGGGTAGGTGCCACCACCATCTCGTCTTAGCAAAGCGCTGGAAACACTCCCCGTTTCGTGCAAGCGTTGCATGGTAAGCGCAGCGTGATAAGCGCTACGGTCCTTAAAATTACTTATATATGGGTTTTATTGTAAGAGATGCATATGCAGAATATATGCATGTTGTTATGGTGCCCCAGACATGCGCCATAATTGCTTTTTATTGGCATAAGCATGAACGCTCACCCTTGAGCAACATTGGTAGACGCTGCGGATAGGGTCGGCCGTTTGAAGTACCCGACGCCGGTAAGAGTGGACAAACAGACAAAAGTACAGACAGACAGCAAGACAGACAGAATGACAGTCAGCAAGACAGACAGACAGACCAAAATGTTTGCGTCGAAGGTCCCCAAGAAAGACTATCGTCTTTGAAATACCCTCTTGTGAAGTAGATGGCTTTGCCGCAATAATGGTCACTGCTGAACAGAGCACCCTTTACAGACAACGCTGCCTTGTTTACAATATGCAGAAAGGTGGTGTGCACAAAAGCGTTAACTCTGCACTGTGATAGCACACTCCACGCGATAGCTAGTTAGCAAGGCTGCATAGCTCGTTAATTTGTAATAAAAGAAGTAACACGGGGTAAGCGAGGCTCATAAGATAAGGTAAGATCTAAAAGGTCGATATAGGCAACCGATAAAAGAAACACACTCATATTGATTCATTATTTTCACGGATAGCTATCAATATTGGCACCTCGCGTTTGGGGCGAAATTGTGACATGACGGTGTGCTCTCGTTGCTGGCATGGTGACATTGCGTAGCAGGGAAGTTATAGGTCAATATTTCGTACCCCGAGCGAGTTCTCAAATTGGCTTGAACAAAAATGAAGATTGTATTAACTCTTATGCGTTATGCGTTCTCGTGCTGATTTGTATGGTAAATATATTAGTTATCACGTTCTCTTTAATGTTTCCAAATGTTTAAGGCATTGAACGACATATTGAAGGCTCTAAAGCAGTGTGATGTTGAAGACCTTCATTGTGCAAAAATACACAGTGATCAAGGTGGCATACTGAAGGACCTTGGTGACCTAACCTCATCGGCAAAGGTAGGTACATTCAATGTGGTATTTTTTAACGAAGGAACGAATGGAGGTTTTCATGCATCAACGTATTTTGCAACAATCTCTGACGTTGAGAAAATCAAATAAAAGCTCATTTATGTCTATAAGGTGACATTATTGGTTCTGTATATTTTCTCGAAACGATGGTTTTCTTTTGTCGTGATTTGAGATCAGGGCGTCCAAGTCACATAGGTAAGAGCCTTCCGCAAAAAAGTTATAAAATTCTTGCTATCATTCCAATTTACTGAACCATACGGCGTTTTTGAAGGACTCAGACTGACTAAACGAAAAGGGG
This sequence comes from Rhipicephalus microplus, assembly GCF_043290135.1. Taxonomy (NCBI): domain Eukaryota; kingdom Metazoa; phylum Arthropoda; class Arachnida; order Ixodida; family Ixodidae; genus Rhipicephalus; species Rhipicephalus microplus. The sequence continues at coordinate 75,953,487 of NC_134709.1, read as the reverse complement.
GGGGGGCAGGCAAAGTCAAGCTATAAGAATAAGAAATTGAAAAATATGTAATAGGAAGCCGTATTGTGCTCAATAACTACATAAGTAGGCAGAAAGTTTCACTGTTATATACATAAAGTAATTTTGACTGAAATAGAAACCTTGTAAACATGGTTTTATGCCCAGTAATATTAGCTTGGTTTTATGTTTATCATGTTCATATGTGTCGCGTCATTAAAGCTGTAAATACTACCGAAACATTTTCTACGTATACGTGTCAAGTAAAAACGGAAATGAGTAAACTAACGCCAATCATTCCCTGGGCCATACATCCCATGTTTGTACCAAAGAGCGTGCTTCAAGTTATATAGGTATCACTCTACGCATGCGCTATCTTTCATATATTAGAGTGCATAGGAAAGAGGAATGTGTTTGAATGTGCCAGTTTGTTTTTTGTTTCAGAGTCACGAAGCAGCTATTCGGCTCGATCCTCACCTCGCTCATGCTCATCTGAACCTTGCTGTGATCCGGTCACTTGGAGGTGAGTTGTGACATCGTGGACTTTAAGACAGCATTGAAATATCACTAAACACAAGGAAAAGCGCAATCGTAGTTTTCTAGCTAAGTGTTCTTGTGTGAATTTCGGTACATTACAGGCAGGACGTTATCCCGCTGGTGAAATTGGTTAAGTATTTAGGAGCGACTCATACAGTAAATCTAAAGAGAAGTCCGCATATAGAAAATATGGCCGCTAAAGGAGCACGGTAAGTAGGGATACTTTGTAGAGGTAGCAGTTTAGGTATGGTTTGCGTCATCATGAGCTCATCACAATATATTGTTTGGTACTCACCCGATATTACCGTTTTGCTGCGTCTTGTTTTCGGGAGCTCCCGCCTACAAACTTCGACCACTGTTACTTCTAGAACGCGAAGTTTTACGATTATGACCTGGACTCACTAAGTTTGTCGCAAACAATATTTTATATAAAGAAGCACGCTTGTCTTCAACTCTTATAACCTTCCAAATACTAACAGTGCGTACTCTTTTAAAAGTTATGCATCCCCACAGAGGAGCTTGCAGTGGGCTTTCAATAATGAGTCGACATCCTTTTTTAACCAACAGTAGTCTAGATCAATGTGCCCGCAAGTGATTGTCGCTCAGAAGCTCTTGGAAACTTTACGAGTAAACCTTCATGTAATACTGGTGCTAAGGAGACTTATTCAAACAATAAAATAAAAATCGAGAATATATTTCCTAAGTATTGCAGAAATTTTCCCAGCAGGTACTCAAATGGCCTTGTGAAATACCACCTGGCAAGATTAATAATAAAGATTGTATTACCAATGAAACTTCAGTTTGTGAAGAAAAGGCAGGAGTGGTTAGTGCATCTTCAGTGTTTATTTGGTCTTTTTTATTTCTTTCACCTGTTTTTACACCTACTTACAATACGAAATTGCTTGCAATTGTTATAGCATCATAGAAATAGCTTCTATCCATATAGATGTACTTATTGTCAAAGACTGCCTGTCTCTCTGCTCTCCATTAACTGAACCTAATATGTGGAATGCTTAAGAAGTGTTTTATGACCTTGCCCCAAGATATCAACATCTCATTTGATTGGTATGAGTACGAGGTCATAATGGTTATACACTCAATGAACATGCAGATGTACTTGAAGTGGCCTCACATAATGACCCCATAATTTCTATATTGCTGACGCGAGCATTTATCGCCGTGGCATGGCTTGAACATATTACAACATCGGATTTGAATTGTCTTGCTTGACAAAAGCGGAGTCTCTCATCTTAAGTACACTTGAAAAGATTAATGGTGTTCTTCTAGAATGGCGGAAATATCAATTACGAGAGTACGATGCTGAGACTACCAACTGGATTTTTGCCTACACAGGTCTGGTCTGCTAAAGTCACCCTTATGCGCCCACTGCGGCGTGAGTGGATTTCTGGATTTTCTAACATGTATGGGTATTTGCAAATAAAAGACTGTTATTTGATGAACCTTTTCATATGAAGGCTTTAAATTTATACCCTCCAGCAGTCTTTTCCTTTGGACCAACTGGAAAGACCTTTAGACACAAGAACTTTTGCGAAGTTATAAGCGATTTCCTAAAAAAACTAAACGAATTGAGTGTAGCGCGTAAGCATAAATTCACTTTAATTATTCTACATTTATTACGTGTCTTATTTAGGTTTTTCTATAAAAAAATTCTTATCTAAGCTTATTAGGCTGGCGAAACAGTCTTATTTCTAACATCACGTACCGTCTGTTTCAAAGACGGTCCCCCTTGGTGGTCGCGCCAGGGATATAAAGGCCAACCAACCACCCAACTATTTGATCATGCAAAAGTAATTATAGGGTTTCTGGAAACACACCGTAGTTTATGCTTATTCCCTTCTTAACACTTCCCTTGGCTGAACTTGTGATTAAAATACCACTTTTTCTATGCAAGAGAGTTTGTGTACAATCATTTAGCTCAAAATAATATGCTACACGTTTTTTCCCAGCGTTACTATTTAGGTGCTTTTCAACACTACCAAGTGGCCCTGTCGCTGGACCCAAAGAACAAGCTCATCATCGACAACATGGCGAAGTTGAAGTGACGAATCCCAAGATCACTCACGCCATTCGACAGCTGTGTTTAGGGCTGATACAATGTGCCATAATGCATTTACAGTACCGTTTTTTTTAATTGACATTGACCCCCTGACGGCACCTCCTGAGTTGGATGCACAGTGTACCGATTGTTACGTTCTGCAAAGTTTGTAAGTAAGCCGGCACATGTTCCAGTGTTGAACAAGGTTATCATAACTGGTCATTATGAACTCAAAGTTATGGATGAATGTTTCACGTCAATTGGGCTTTGTAATATTCCCTTCTATTCCATAGTGTTTGTAAAGCCATCCACAAATAGTCTGTGAATCGTTCCCTTCAGTGTGAGAACGTATTTTTTTAGGCACCGTGAAACTTTCCTGACTTATCTTTGAAAGCATAAGTGCTGAAATAAATTTTGAAAAACCAGTGTCACCCATGTATTTTCCTGTGGTATTAAAACGTGGTCGTGACATCACGATGTTGCGCAATGCTATCATCATAGTGCCTAGCCTTGACTGCGTCACACCATGTACCTGTGCCACCTCGGCATGTTTTATATTGATTTAATAGAGGACTCCTAAGGATCTGTCTTATATTGTTCCTTGTTGTTGCTAGCGTGCATAAGAAATACTATTTCGCAAATGCTTCACCCACCCATTCTTGATTGCATAATGCCTTTTAGGTAGACAATATGGGTTTTTCAATTCATTGTGAACAAAAGTCAGTTGTGACGACAATGTTCTTGTCAAATAGGCCTGTAATTCAAACATTTCAAGAAGACAAATACATCATAACAATCTTCAATACTTAATTTGCGATATGAGCTAAACCATATATGTTCCCCTTCTTTACTACAACCTCTGTGGTTTGCTGTGGCAGAAAGTACCACGCCTACTAGCTGTGCCTTAAGACTATGCAACAACATGCCTAGATTTCTGACTCTCAGTGATTTTAGCGAGTGCTCTAATAGCAACATAACTCTCTCAAAGTGTGAAATTTTCGCTAAGAAGTGGTAGCTGGGAGTGGATCGTGGTGTGTGTCGGCTTACGGAAGTCCATGATTGAAGCAAAGTCGTAATGTCATTACAGAATGATACATGAAAATGTCGCGAAGTAAAATGTCTGATGTAATCATCGTGATGTCGCGCGTATGAGTGTTAAGTGTAGTTGTGTAGCCTACAACGTGTCTTCAAAGCCAGTCCATGTTACCTTTTCACGAGGTGCGATGCAGAAATGATTTCTTAGCATGTCATGTCTACTGGCACAAATTGTAAGTAAATCTTTTGAATGAAAGGGTGGCGAGGGAATCGGCAACATTGTGCTTATAACGACAAGGAGTTGGCCTAGTTGGTGTGGATTTAGGATAAATAAAACCAATCATATAGATATGGACACAAGTAGAGAAACCAAGACAATACAAAAAGGCCATGATTTTGTAATGTTGGTCTATTGTCCTTTGCCCGTATGTGCACTAAGACTTTTTTTTACCACCATGTTATCACCCCATGAAACGTTTTCATGTGTTGACTATCGAATGTTTAGTGATGTCTTGTTGTTTTCAGAAATCAACATTGGTATAATTTTCGGGCTACAGTGTTTCTGGGTCAGGAAAAGTGGATGGAACAAAAGCAGGCCTGTGTGGAAAAGTCGCAAATTGAGGTATCCGAGTTTCTTTGGTTCTGTGGTATGAACACCGACACCAGACATGCTGGAGACCATTGCTCTTTGGCCTGTTATGGTCCTTGCGCTACAAAACCGCACTGATTGCTGAAGACCATTCCTACCATTTCAAGAGATCGCATGGTCACCTTGAGCAGTGACGCTCACGCACGAAGGTTGACTCTACTTGGGTTTCAATAGCAGCATGTAGTTTTGCGACAGTGTGTGACAGCAGCCGTATTACCAGCTCGAGTATCACAGAGCAATGACTATAGCGCATATGTCAAACGAAGCTATTGGTGAATACCACCAGTTGAAGAAACAAATCATAGCTCAAATTCATACTAGTGACACGAAGAAGCAAATAGGTCTGCCTACCAAGTAATTTCTGGCCGGCCTGTTGAAACAATGCCACCAGATTAACGATGGCATTGCTTAGAACTATCAATTTCGGTAACCTACTGCTAATCACGTAACATTGTGCGCACGTGTAGTTTGCCGAAATAGGCGGCCATATAAGACAGTTCAGCTTTCAGAAGCCCTCACGCATATAACTTCACAGTAACGAAATCTTGATCATGGGTATCGTGAACCGTAAGTGTTTATATAATAATGATTGTTGTTGTTTGACGTTGCAAAACTACGATATGAACAATTTAGTAGTGGAGGACTGCAGAAACTTCAGTGCCTTGGGGTTCTCAGTGTGCACCTAAACCTAGGCGCATACGCCTTCAGAATGTTCGCCTTTATTAAAATGCCTTGATCTGGTCGGGATTAGCATCCGCTACACTCGGGTCAGCAGTTGAACACCATAGTCTATAGACTTCCATGGCTGGTGTCATAAGTGTTTATTGTACCCGAAACATTTTATGCGCTCAATATGTTGCCTGCCTTGAACTATAGCCACGTAACAGAGTCCCGAGTGCCACAGGAACTTGCAAAAGTCGTTATTTACGTCGGTATACTTCACCAGAGCCTAGCGGTGGCACATTTTTTAGCAGGCTGCTTCACCTTGTGGATTTTTTTTTTCAATCATCGCAAGACATATGTGTTCTGATACCATATATTGCTGGCCGACGCAGAATCATACCGGTTGATGTCGTGTTTCTATAGCCCTCGAGAAATGATGTCATCGAACGGTACGAGTTGTGTATAGCTTTGAGCCTACGAAAAAAATCGCAGCTTTTGTTACCGTCGAATTACGCAATCTTCGTTTTTTATAGAGTTATTTTTATCATAGTCCAATGAACTGAAATGGGTCGTGTCTTCATCCCTTATGAAAGCTTGTCTGCCGCAGCATGTTCCAGTGTGCCATTGTTGGTGTTTTCGTTTTATATGTGTATGTATGAGTGTTGTGTGTGCGTACACAATTTGAAGACAATGACATGCTGTCGTGTCGTCCCACATACGCTTTCAAGTAAAAGTGATGCCTTATAGAACCTTGTCATATTCTCAATCGCGTATTTATAGTAAGCTGCTTCTGTCTTTAGGTATAGTTCGAGTCCACACCTTTAGAATGCGACCAAGTACAATTCTCGAGCACTATTTATTTCCTACAAGCTCTTCTGCCTAATATGCCGAGAAACACTTCCTTATATTTCACAACTATCGCTTATTTAGAGTAATGCTGCCAAGCGCATTGAGAACAATAAACTTATATGAAGTCGACATGAAAATTAGGCTATCTTAGAAAAATACTAAGCACTACCCAGTGAAAATTAGCTTCAGTGGAGGTCGCGGAAGTGAAACGTAATTTGGAAGTTGTTTATTGGTGAATTTATTTGACGGATTTGCAGTGTCCGAAAAACTCTGCACTGAATCACTCTGCACTGAAGCACTCCACTCTGACGGAGTGCTCGAATGGCCCGGATGGAGGAGAATAAGTGCTACCGAAAATGTTGCGAATATACTAATGGATGACACCATAAAAAGTGCACCAGCGCAGGGCTTTGCAATAAATTATTGCCCCAAGAAAATCACTGATTTCCGAAAACATTGATATCTTGGCTTCTTTCTAGCGATTGTCAGCATCTAGAACGGCCCCGTAACGGACCCAGAAGTGAAGATTTAGTTGTGGTGTCACGATTACCCATTAGTCCTCAACGATCACATTACTTTGGAAACTTTAGGAACTGGTTTCATAACGATGGAGTTACATGGGTTTCATGATACTAAATACGTCCTTGTTCTATATGCTCTTTCCTTCACTATGCATTATTTGTAGGCTTGTATCTCCTGGCTGAGCACTCTGCTCACTATGCGAGAAAAAAGAGCAGGTAGCATGCATACGTGGGAGTGGATAAACAGGTATTGTGGATGACGAGTGCATGACATCTTATCGTCAGGGCGATTGATGATGGCATGGCGACTTCCAAAGCCACGAAGAGATATATTTGTTTTTGAGGATTTTTCGGGAGTCCGCAAATATTATAAAAAGCGCATTTTGGCATGAACGTGCCCATACGTATTTATAGGCCTAACGAAATTGTTGAACCGTTTGTTTTTTTTACTGAAATAATAGTTGATGCAGAGAGCCAACGGCTCTTGCGCCTGGAAAAAGGTTAAAAGAACACCAGGACTACAATCTAACGACCAAAACATCCACCCAAACAAGAAAATGAATTTTTTATTACCCTTTCTTTTCTCACCTCGCATGTTTCGTGACCTTAAAAGTCCGAATTCCTTGCATGAACACGTGACGCAGCCTCAACATGAACGCTCAGTGACGGAGAAATGTGTAGGCTTTACTCAGTGGCAAGTGTTCTGTGGGAGGACCACAGTTTAACGAACATTACCCCGAATGAGAACTAATATTGTTGCTAAGCTTGCAGATGAGGGGCACACTGGACATGTGCGTTTTCTGTGCACCCCTCTTCTTGCCCCCTGTATACTAACTCTTTCATACAAACGCCCTTATTGTTACCTTGTAGCTCCATACGTCAGTTTGCTTATGCAAACATGCCCACTTTTGTATGCTTAATCATTCGCTATATTGATGCAGGAGTACTGAACTAGTACTGAATGCATCGTATACTGAACAAATCATCGCTTGAAGCAAGTCAACCCTGTTTCAAACATTTACTTTGCCTTAAGCAGCACATGCGTGTAAATACACGGTGACACTAAAGCCGGAACCACGTCTTACTGAAGTGTGATTTGTCAAAAAGAAGTAAGAATGCAGTGACCCGCTTCTAGCAACTGTGGTGTATTAGAAATAGGCAAGTATTACGTGCCTCAAAACTCTATTCACAGTCAGTTTCACGTCTTGTTCTTTTCACAATTTCTTTTCAGAAGTTCTCTATGCAAATGACCGACGGAGCACGAGCTGAATTCGAATATTTCCTAGATATTATGGCCTTTGCACCGAGGAAAGGATATAATCCCATACAGAGGCTCTCAAAAACAGTGCTGCTATTCGCACTTGCATGAAAATAATAGATGGCTCCCTTAATGGTGCTTAAAACAACATACATCTTTTGAATTGAAACTTATATATGGCTCTGGTCTCTATACCAAAGTTAATCTAGAGCGTTGTGTCTATAAGTTACGTTTCAGATTGACGCATACGCTGTGAGCGGCCGCTTGCGACAGCCTCTCACAAAGACGCCGAAAGGTAATCAAATGGCCTCGTTTTCAAAGGCAGTGCCATTTTTACTCTTACCATGACACTATCGTTCTCTAGATCTCTTGCCAGTATCAATAATGCGAACAAAAGCCCACGTAGCATTCGCAATCACACAAAAGTGGGAAAGATATATTGATAGAGTGAATAAAAAAGTTCGAGTGCATCCATCCAGGCAGCCGCGTTCATCGTAACACCAGGAAAAGTACGACCGAAGCTCAACGGGGTATCTCTTGTGAAAAACACCCAGTCAGTCACAGCTGGATTTCTTCGCGTCACTAAAGAAACTCACTGTGTGCATGCTTTGGTGACGGCACAATAGTATTTTCGTCTCGGTCGCGCGGGTCCTCCAACTCGCCACCGATGCCGAAGGTGTGGCACGTGAATGGACGCTTATCACGGGCCCTTTTCGGTGGTTTCGCCTAAATAAGAGGAATGGAAAGTTCTTCTTTCCTGATTCCTTGGATACAATCAGAAACCCCGGCTCCGTATTTCTCTTTGCTTATTTGCCGCTTCCAGTCTGTGTGCGACAAGACTGTTTTCTTTCAGTTTTTTAATGTTGGTAAACGTACCTTTCTCTGTACCATTATTTTTTTCTTATTGTCACTGGAGACGGGTTTCGCTCTTGTTTCTCTTCAAACCACCTCCGTTTAGGCGTTGACAATTCAGGCAACGTGTGTTGAAAAATAGATGTTCTATGCCATAGATGGTTCGGGTTTAGGTTAGGAGTTCATTGGGTACATTTATTACTGGAGCATAAGCTCACGCCATGCATGGAGTGATTGAACACCAGGATAATAATTGAAAATAATTAGGTGATCTAATTGAAACAGCAAACCCCACACGCATTGAAAGCAGCTGCCGATGCAGTGCAATAAATAGAATTTTGTTGATCAGTGAAAGGTTTTTTGCGGCTCTGAATGTCTTAACGTCTGGATTTCGAAAGCAGCGTGACTTCACTGTGGCCTGAATAAAGTGCAAAGACGCTGCAAGCACAAACGCCTTTTTTTCAAACTTTCGACAGTCGAAGGTCAAATTTACAACGCCCAGCAAAGCAATTGATGTCACACAAGCCTCAGCAGTAGCCACAAATTCCTGGATTTTTATTATTACTTCCCTCACATATATTGACTTGAAAACGCTTAGAACTGAAATCTTTTCTTTCGTTGTTTTTTCATGTAGTGAGCTGTCATTTCATAATTCGAACATCGGTGCTATTACATGCTCCCGCAGGCAATGAAACTTCAGTGCTCTTAGTGAATAGTTGTCCAACCATTTTTTTCCATCAGACAAAAAATTTTCTTTAAACTCGGGTACAAGTCAAGTAACAACAAAAAAAAAACCCAAAGTGAATGACGAATGATCGGTTAAGCCACGAATCCTCCACAGACATAAGCTATCAGCAACCGGGACCTCTCGTTGAGGGACTGCGACGGCGTTGGTGCGCTATTTCTCGAGGCAGATGCTAGAGATTGTGGTAATGTTCTTGTCGAACCACGAGCGGTCGCATACTTCGCAGCTGTGGCCAAAGGTGGAGTCGAGGAAGTCGTGCTTTTATGGTGCATCGGCGCCGTCCGGTAGCGGATGCTTTTCAGGCTTGGCCGTCCCCCCCCCCCCCCCCCCCTTCAGGCTTATCTTGCCGCCGCTTCTGTATTCTGCTTCGCTGGCCCGGAGTTCCAGGTTTGCTTGACGGCGAGCCCTCTTTGCTGCTGCTTCGCTGACTGGCAGCTCCGGCTTCGTTTGACGGAGAGTCTTCACCGCTGCTGCCTCGCTCGCCCACAGCTCCAGGCTTGCTCACAAGCGAGCCCTCTTAGCATCGGCCTCCCGGGCTCTCCCCGCAAGGTCTTAGCGGCGAGCACGAGCTGCAACTGCATTGCGAGCCCGCCGGGCTGCTGCGTTGGCTGGTGGGTTGTACATGCAGCCGAGCGGTGAGGAAGTGCGCTCAGAGTGTGAGCTCCCGGTGGAGAGAAAGGAAGCGGACGTGCCGAGAGTGGTGTGCGCCCTCATAAGCGATGGCGCGCCATCTAGTGAGAATTTTTATAATCACCGCAGAACCAACCCCTCGGAAGGCATCGCGCGTTCACGCGCAGCCACACTAAACACTACTGACACTCTTTTCTTTTCCTCTCTCCTTCATATTCCGTTCTCTGTCCCACTACCGATCTCCCTTGTGGTGTTGTTGAGGGGACCTCCACAGTTAGCATGACACACCTTTCTTTTCACTTCTCTTTCTTTCCAATCCACTTGAAGGAGGCCACCACGCGGGCTATCTAAAACTGACGCTTTGGGGATTTTAACTCTTGGAGGGGGGGAGGGTAGCACATCATCTAGACAGCATTGTTAGAATTACCGGAGAAGCGAGCTTGAGCGCAACCGCAGAAGTCTACAGGCAACACTAGTGTACACGCCGCCGACATGGGTCAAGCCACGGGACGAAGAAGCAAGCTCCTATAAATGGCTTTTCACCATGAAAAGACCCCTCTCCCAAACATACCGTCGCCACGTATGTCATCGTAACGTCACTGCAAAGCAGTCGGCATGTTCTGAACAGGTAAGTTCTCAATACGTAAGCTCGGAATATGTAGGTTCCGAACAAAGGAAAAGACACTTGCACATTCTATATTGCATATATTTCATATATATTACGCGACGCGATTAGGACATTAATCACGTCCCGACTAGCAGGTCTTATTTGTAAAGCTATCTTACTCGTTCGTACAAACTCTGGTTCACAAAGTTCATTTGTGCAGAGATTAGTTTGGGGAAGAGTATGAGGCATGTGCTTCTACTTGGAACGTCGTCGGGAAGGTGGAATTCGGAAGTTGAATGTTAGCTAGGATGGTACTCCGTTCTCGACTCGAGAAGTCACTAGACACGCTAGTACGGGTAGCGCGTGTTTGTCTGTAGTCACGTCCAAGAAGAGAACCGCGGGACAAATCCTCGACTTTGAACTTCTCCTTACCATGACTATAAAGCAACCAACTGAAAGGAGACATACATTACCTGTTCAGCCTCTCGAAGTCATTCTTTCATGAAGCTTACAAAGCAAGCGACTACGGCTTCTACGTTAACACAGGGCGTGGTGAGTTACGGGGACAGGAGTTCGCATACCAACGCTGCTGAACTCCAGTACAGTAAAGTTCGCATTGTTCTGTGGGCATTCGAGCTTGGTATTCTTAGCATTTGAAAACAAAAGGAACGAATTCCAGCAAGAAGCGTATGCGGGAATAGGCCCACAGACTGTGGCGGAAATTTTTGGGGAAATGGTCTTGAGAAGGCCATTTCTCCACGTGACATTGCTACTGAATGTATTTGGTGAAGATGCCTTAGAGCGGAAATTATCGTAACCTTTCGAAATATTGTGATTATACAATGGTGATTATAGGATATTTTCAGTATTTGTACATTTTTTCGTGCTTCAAATGCCCGAATGCAAGTTGTCATTCCTGTTACTGTTAGTTCAGACTAGATGTAAAATTTGAGGGGAAACGTCTGCAATCATAATCACTCACAGCAACTCGTTAAATAGTTGGGTCTTAGGAAAAATGAAATAAAAAGCCTATGCAGCCGTCGCAATTGTTATTCATTTCCTAATTTGGATTCTCTTTTGTCCTTTGTTCATGTTAATTTCGGAACTTATACTTTTTCATGAATAAAATGCATTACAATAACCGAAAAAAAGAGTGAACTCTTCATATTATGGCCAAGTATTTAGGTACACTTTAACAGTGGTAATTGGTAGTAGATGAAAAAAAACACTACTACATTGACCCTAAAACGCATCAAAATGAGTCAACAGAAAGGGAGATGAACACAAGCTTCAACTGACACCAAACGTTTGAAATGTTCGTTCTTCTTCATGTTTATTGCATATCTACAACGCCTTTTTTCTCAAATGAATTGCTCAAGCTAAGTGTAATACCTATAACAAGTTGGAAAAGAAACAAAGTGTTGCTGCGAATACAATATGTAATTAGCGCTCATAAATGACAATGGGAAGTTTCATTAGTAGATGTATGTAAATGCTCAAGCGAACCGTGTCTGTTTTGGGACTAAAAGGACCAAGTATGAAAAAGATCTTTGAGTCGTTATGTCTCTCAATATAAGACAGAAACTCGCGAAAAAGAAATTTATGAGATTTCGTCAACCAACAACACGATAGGTTTGTAAAGCGGCAATAGAAAATTATATGTGCTCAAAAGTATTGACACCTACCGAAGTGGTGACATTTACAAAACAGCAATTTCACTTTCAGTTGAAATACGAGCGCAAATAGTTGAAATAAGCATAGCCGAATAGAAAAAATATTTATCTTACAGCAAAATAATAACAAGTTTGTAACATCCCACAGATGTGATCCCATTTAGAGGTCGTTTGATGCGAAATAGGGAATCAACCTTCAAGAACATAAGTGCCAGCAAGAAGAAGGTTCTTGAAATCACTTTAATAAAAAAAACATAATGGATTCACAGCTATGGGTGAACATTTCACGGCAGATTAGACTTTTCTTTGAAAAATTATATAAATGCCTAGTATTGTTTAAATACTGCTTAACATTTAGAAAGGTGTATTATTGTTGCGCAGATGTCATCCACAGTTACTGATGAATGTTGTTGGAAAACGTGTCGCAAAATAACACGAACAGTACTTGAAGCTGTGCGGATGCCTCTTTGTATTTTCAGGTATATGACACACTTGAGTTGCTCACTGTAGAAACGTGCCCGTGTTGAGGACTTTATGGTTAGCTTACTTTGCTGAAGAACCTGTAAGCTTGACTTAATTACTGGCAAAGGCTCAATGAACACTTTAAATGAGCATCGCTTCTAGTTAGCTGCAGCAAACAATATCATATTGTAGTGCTACTGCTACTGCCACTACTACTACTACTACTACTACTACTAAAAATAAAATTATAGGTAACAATATTTGTTCATTTTTTACTCCAAAACCACCATATCTATATGAGAGACGCTGCATGGGAGGGCTCCGGCAATATCGAGCACCTGGGTTTTGTTAACGCGCACCTAAATTCCAGCACACAGGACTCCAGCATTTCCGCCATCAGCGAAGTGTGGCCGCCGCGACCGAGATTCAATCCCGCGATCTGCGGGTCCGCAGCGGAGTTCCTTAGTCACTAAAACATCATGGCAGCAACTACTACTGCCACTGCTTTAGTACCAGTACTGCTACTGCTATCACCGTTACCATCACCACAGCAAATAGAAAGAACTTGAGATATTACCATCATCAGATTTAAGCTGCGTACGCGTCGGTGATGTGTAACGCTGTTCTCTAGAACGCTGGCGATGTGTCTGTATATCAGTGTATACGTAAACACCTGTTCTGAGTTTTATCAGCACATCATCGATTGTCACTCCACTCGTGGGCTTTTCACAAGCCATCATTACTCTACCAGTATCACCACTCCACCACACTAATTGGCTCCTACTTCTCCCCGTACCTACAGAGGATTTTGAGAGAGGGATATATGGAAGCTTGATTTTTTTCTGTATATAGCAGACACAGACACAATGAATGCTTCCTAATGAATTGGAACCACCAATGGCAAGGCTTCGTTGGTGTAGCCAGCATTCATGCTTCAAGCTTAGAAGTGGAGCAATGCAGGCTTACTGAATAGCTTTTCGATGTCTTTCCTCAGCCATCCAATTGCTTTTGAGCACAAGCGTCTTCAGCACCCGTTATTCAGGTCTCACGCCACAATAGGCAGCAGTCAGAAAACGGAGCAACCACTGATTACAAGCCTTAGTACGCTTTCATTAGGCTCCAACTTTGGTTAGATTCGGTTTGAGGTTTATTTCCTCTTAATATTTTTGCGGAGCTGTTGTAACAATAAAGCGGCATTCATATACGACGATGACCAATGTTTGCGTGTTTCTAGACTATTGACAATTGATTTGTTATCTTTGATTCTCACTTTCCATTTATAGAGAGAGATATTTGAAAAAAAATTACATTAACTATGAAATAGGCATTCTATTGCCACAACAGTATTGACATTACAGAGTTAATAATTTTTTGTGCTTGCAAAGACAGCCACTCACTCGTATGAAGATGCAAATACAAGCGCTAGTGTTTCTGTCCACATTACGCGTGCGTGATTGTGTTTTTTGTGCGCTGCTTCATGAGCAAAGTAGAAAACGGGCACTGAGCCGGTGGCACTGCGGTTCGGGAATGATTCAAACGAATTGGCGTGCTGCGTGGAGCAGCTGACCCATGAGTGGAGCCGATTAAGGTTGTTCGCGGTGATTTGCGATGTCGAGTATGAGCCGATGTGTCGTAAAATGTGCCGATAAATGTGAAAACTACACACGCAAATTAAGTTTTACAGCGAAAGCTCTTATGAGAACACAACTCGGGTTGCGCGCAGCACCGTAGCACCGCTGCCACTGGTGTTTGTAATCACATTGCGTGAACTTAGCAAAAAAACCTAATACTAATGACACAGTAAGGCGGAAACCAGGGTTCACTGGGAGCCAGCCAAGTATTCTATCACTGAGCCAGACAGGCTTGATTTCAGGAAAGGCAGGCTTGATATCAGGAAAGCAATCGCCTAATACGACTTATAAAGCGTTTTAAAAGAGCTAGAGAATAACCAGTCTTCGCACAATGCGAATAGCGTAACGAATGGGTCGTTCAGTGCTCCAACCTAATACAAAAATTGTTTTTGTTCAGCTATTAGCAGCGGCGCATACCCACTTCAGACACAATTCCTCTTTGTCATCAGCCACTGCATGAACAATTGGCACAAATTTCTCGTGATAGTTTAGCGGATACTACGCTTCTCAGAAGAATAACGAAAATAGCATAGTGAATGCCCGCCTACTATCCTAACATTTTTTTACACTTAATGTCGCAGTTGCCACCAAGAAAGTGTGCTTGCACCAGTTACACAATGAGTGTTTAGAAAATGCTGTGCAAGGCCGTTCTTCTAGCTTTCGCTGTGACTGTGCCGCGCCTTGCGCGCAGGCCTGGCATTTTTTTTGTTTACTTTTCGGAAGTGAGCGTGTTTCAGCAACCGACGAGAACACCGGAATATGGTACGCCACGTTGAAGCAAGTGGTGCCCCGTGAGCATTTGTGAAGTACAAGCTGTAGCTTGCTTACTCTTCACCCTTGTGAACGGACATTTTTACCGGCCTGAAAGAACCAAGGGGCATTTGGAAAAGTGATGTCCGGGTCTGCACTACAAAATACTTATGACTTGACCGAAGGCAATCAACAGAAGCAGCCATTGTCACTTTCGTATGCCGCTGCTGTTTTCCACCATATCCATGACCCTTCGTAAACGGTAACGTGAAGGAAGACGTTCTGCATGCTAGGCAAAATGCGACGCAGAGTAAAGGAAGTTTGAAATCTGTTCCCCATAACCTTAGCTCGCTTTAGTTCTTATTATAGAGTTTTAGAATAGCGCACCGTGAGCCCTCGTGGTGTGGTCGCTGCCACTGCGCATGCGTCGTACTTGAGCCGCCGTTCGCGTCCGCGGCCCACCCACAGAAAATTCGAAAAAGAGGGTGGCGTGTGCGGCCCGCAAATGCCCGCAAACGCTGGTGTTGAGGCTTTGTGTAGTTTCCGTGCACTTGAGTTTGCAGGACAGCTAAAGTCCCTGAATTGTTCCCTGGGAGGGGCAAACATTATTCTAAATATCGTGCGTTGCCCACTACGTCTGCAACGCCCGCAGCGCCTGCAAGCGTTATTCTAAAGCTCCCTAGTAGCACTTTGCGTGCAAGCGAAGCCGTGCCATGCGATTTTAAGGCGCTATGTACCAGCTGAGATAACAACGTGGCAAGATGCCACGTTGCGAATTTTTTTTCCAGGCTACATGCAGCCCAAGCAATGACTGCACTCTAAAAAACTGTCGAGTAAAAAGGGTATCTTTTTGTCCCACAACAATGATCGTCATCAGGCTTGCGTGCGCTTCCTTTCTTGAAAACTAGGCGCTGGCCACTTTCCTATCGAGAATGCAATGTGACCCTGATAATGGGCATGTCGATTGTGACCGGAATGTACCTGGCGTGGGGCGATAGCACAAGGATGGAACGCAACATAGATGACGATTATTGTTGTGGGACAAAAAGACACTCTTTTTACTCGCTCTTTTTTAGAGAAAACTACTGCACGAAAAATTTCTCGGAAATGCCATGCATTACTAAATACAACATGTGCGGTTGAGCGACCGCACGTATATTGCTTGCGGGAATACCAAATGTTGTTCAACAAGTCAGACACAAAAGTCATCGTTACCTCGACGATAAGTAGGCATAATGGCAGAAAGTAATGTTAATAAACATTGATGATAGCCTACGCTTCGAGCTTTACGCCAGCCGGCTAGATTATTCGCCAAGCAGCCTGTCCCGCGTCTGTGCTACACACTAAACCAATTCTGACCCTTAAGGGTGTAAATGAGCTTGTCGCCAGACGAACACCCTTTGCTCCCTATTGGGTGTTCAAAAAAGGGTGCTGAGAAAGGGTGCAGAGCTCAGCACCCTTAAGGAAAGGGTGCAGAGCAAGAATTTTGAAGGGTGTAATGAGTGCACCCTTTAAAAAAAGGTGCTGTGATGTCATAACACCCTTTCAAATGGGTGCTGGAAGGGTGCTCCACATCGACGTACCAGTGGGCCAAATCTAGGGTTGACGCTGGAGATGGCTAAAAATGCAGATTGCTGTATACTCTGTAGACCATGCTGAGTGACAGCCCACATACAGTTTGTTAGTACTTGAACACATGTACTAAGTCGTCCATTCCACCCTGAACACGTGCACCATGCACACGGCCGGCCCTCCACAGAGTGCCTTCCGCAGGCGCTTATGAAACTAGCACTGAAACACAGTGACAGCTCTAGGTGGGGCTTTTGCATCATCGTCTTTTAAAACACAGTGTACCTGCAGTGAAGCTACTGGTAAGTTGGCTCCAGTGCTTTGCTTTCTCTATGTGTAGGCAAATAGAGAATCCGGCACTGTTATCGAAAAGTGCTGCAATTGTGCCTTACCCTGTCCAGGTGCTGTTTATGTTTTCGTTTTTGGCTGCTCTGGATAGAACAAGCTGCACTTCTAAAGAACAGTGTCAAATTTTAGATAAGCTGGTACTGTTGCAAGAGCAAAGTTAGCTTCACCACAAAGGAAGTGTGATTTGGCGAAACCAAGTTCTCCAGCAGTCAACAAAGTGGAGGCCCACTTACAGCTGTCTGTACGTTTGTGTACTAGTTACCAAAGTGCCCTCGAGAAGCGCTCGGCAAAGTGCCGGATGCATGGTGCAATGTTCAAGGTGGAAGTAGACAATATGTAAATATATACCTTAAAGCAAGCTATATTGAATAAATATGTGTGTTTTAATAATCATGAAATTGATCTCAGAGTGCGTATATGGCCTGTGCTACCCATTTTTGGTCCAGAATGAATGTAATCTATTCAAGGCCCCTTGCTGCACACATGCATGCACAATTTATGGATGCTTGGTCATCATACAAACATGCATGCCTGCAAATTAAAAATTCACAAGTTTCGAATACTGGTGATTATTTCAAATGCCATATACTCACTTTGAAAGACACACAAATAATATGCACTAAATACAAAACCTTACCACATTGCGCTCTTTTAAATTATGTGTAGCAGACGTGAGCTTTTATGCATGTGAGAATGCAAGATATTAGGCCCCAACAAAAATTTATGACAAATAAATTAACATGATTCCAATAGTCACTATTTTATTGTACATAGCATACAACCGAAAAATATTGACAATAGTAAACATGAGCTATGACCTTCTGCATCGATTGTAATGGTGAGATCTTTGTGAGTGAGGATCAATCCTCTGTTTCTTCAAATCTTTTTTCTTACGAGCAGACATCTTTTTTGTGACGAGACTTCTTTTTTAACTTTTAGCATTCTGACTTCCCTCCTTGCATAGTAGGTAACAAATAAATTATTTAGAACAACAAAATATAAGTTAGAGGCACCAGCAGTCCAAAGGCGCTTATTGAGGATGCTGCCGATGCCCACAAAATTGAAAAAGAAAATAGATTGGAGAGTAGGTGTGTGGTAAAACATGTGGGCTTATATAACATGCTTTGGTCATCATGCTAAAAGCCTTGACTACAAACTTGCTCAAGGCCTATTTACAGCTCTCCTTTTATATATGTGTGTGTGTTTCTAAACTTGTGTGTTACAAAATCACAAATATTGGCAAAGTAATGCAAGTGGTGTTGGATTAATATAATGTGATCATTCAAACACTTGCACAATCCATCTTCAGCTGCCCAGGCGACTTTGGTTCCTTTTACAAAAGTGTGGTCAGGGCGCTCCTTCTCTACAGCACATCCGCACCCGGAAGCCTAAAATAAAGACAGAAGTAATCACTAAGAGTTTCACAAGACAGACTGTCCAAGATACAATATGCGTTGTCATGCTGGAGTGTTCTTAGTTCGATGTGAGTAGAAGTCAGCATCGAAATTCGCTTTGTTTTTAACGGAAAACATGCTTGTTGGAGGTCCCCCAGGCAAAAAACTGTGGAAACAACTTGACAGTACCTATGGGCCTACAGAGGGTAGCACGTACAACAGATTTCACATAAAAAACAAACAGCATAGTAGAAAGGAAACTTATACACAAGAAACATCTGAGCAATGATTCAGCATGGTGCACACGTGAAACATGAGTTAGGTTTGAGTAAAAAAGCTATTCATCAAGTGATTGCGCACATCCGATTTGAACAAATCGAAGAAGGCACTGAAGTTAATTAGGGTTTTTAAAGAATTGTAAAGTGCCAATAAGCAATATTCTAGTCTAGCTCTACAATAGTGTGTCATGTATGTAGTACTAGTATTTGCCTGTTAGGTATGCTGTAGTCATGAACATATTCAGTTTTCCTAATACCTAAAACTTATTATGTTGCAGTCCAGCTGTTCATGTTCAATAAATAATTGTTTATGATAGCATTTAGTTTACAAAATTGATGCTAAAAATTTGGCAGACCCCACATACTTTGGTAATCGATGTTATGCGAAACATGCATAACATGTATTTTAATTTTTTATTGAGCGATCTTATGAAGTGGAGCTCAATATAAGTACAAAGTCTCGCACACACATATGTTAAACAGCCGCATATGTTTCATTTGCTATGGGGAGATGTCACACCTTTGACAACATTAGCAGTTATTTGCTGTTTCGTAACGATGCCAACAGAAACATGGATATTAGCCACACTAGAAGTGGTAGGCTGGTATGAAGCACTGGTGTTTGCGCTGGCACTCGCGCCGATGGTAGCCCTCAACACTGCTACACAAATACTTCACAGGATGGTGCCTGACTACAATTGACTTTGACTCGACCTCACGGCTGCATCATAGGAGTGCACATGTAATAGTTATAAAATTTGATAGCCAGTACTGCAACGGCAGTTGATGTTACACAAACATTTGAGACTATTTGGAAAGTATAACCGAGGCCGGGCATGCCTCTGTGGTAGAATACTTAATTACCAAGCAGAATACTAGGTTTGGATTCCTGCTAGGACACTTGACTTTATTCTTTGCATTCGTTTGGTCAATGCTGCCTATGTCAGCTTTTTAACATGATAGCATTGAAGAGCTCGTGTCGCAGAAAACCCGCCGCCGGCGTCTGCCCTGTTGGTTGTGAGCAAAAAATCGACTGTGCATCTGTGACTGAAAAATCAAGTTACCTAGTTTCCAGAAACTCAAAATTCCTACTTATGACCGAATGGAGGCGCGCTAATTGCTGCAAAATGAAACCCCCAAGTTGACTACTAGACACTCAACACAGGGCTTAACACACGGAAGTCTATTGACATCGGCCAAAAATTAACGTTAGATGTACAGCGCTATTCCATTTCCCCATTTCATGAACTACACAATGCCATGATAATTGTACCCTGGTATTTTTGGTGGGCTATATTGCACAAAAAATACAAGGATTATGTCAAAAGAATGGCATCAAATTTTACCGGCATGTCATCGAAATAGAGACACAGGCTACTAGTCTTATTTATAATGCTAAGAGCATTTAAGGTAAAGGCATTGAAGATAGCTGGTGGCCTTTTTCACTATCTAGGTATCAATTTTTCACTATCTAGGTATCAAAATTCTGCCACGTCAGTCATAGTTTACTGACATTGCAAGCTCAAGAAAAGTGTGGCTCTGAAGGCATCAACACAGCATTTTGCCAGATCTTTTAAGAAGGCAGTCTTTAAAATTGCTAATGTTTCCAATTTTTTTTTTTGCTATAAATTTCGTGCTTTGCATTCAAATGTACCTCCATCCAACTTGTTTTTTTTTGCATTCGTGCTCTCACTAACTGCTTACCTTGTCTTGTCAAGTGTTCGTTGACATAAATAGGACTACTTGATCTAAAAGGAAAGGCCACTGTAGACAGACGTAAGTTTTTTGTCTTATCCAGAACATTTCATTTGTAACATCGTTCATAATGCACTATTATTTTTTTCAAACTAGGCTTGTTTGTTCCTACTCTGTCTGCAGTGTCAATATCATCACGAGTAATGGTTTTTCCATCATCGCCCAAACATTTCGGACAGCGTCAAAAGAAAACCCTCATCTGAGACGCCTTTGATGTCGGATAGTTCAACCTTGAATACAGTGTAAATTCTTCCATTTTCATCTGAAGTTGCTTATTTTCACCTGGAAGTTTTTTGTGCCTGTTTCAAGGTGCGACAGGCTTTTCATGCAAAGCCTTTATTTCTAAAGAGAGTGCGTTGACACTGTCACCACCTTCATTCCACACTTCTTGGAGGACCAAAGTTCAGTATGAATTTTGTGCTTGAAATCCTCTGTTTACCATGACAAACAATTCACAGGAAACATTGGTACTCTTGCTTGGCAGGAGTGCATGTAGTAATACTAACACAATTAAAGCAGGAAATAAGTGTCTCACCTGTGCAAAAATTATTTTGGCAAGCACTGTGAAGACCACACACACTGCTGCCAAACTGAGGAGAATATGAAGAGCACTTCATATAAGTAGGCAGCGTCCAGTAGCTTGGTGAGGCACAGCGCATAAGCAGGTTGAACAGAGCTGATGCTTGAAACAATGGTTCAGAGTTCGCTGGTGCTTGGGCTCCTTGACCTTGTCAGGAAATTTCCTTGAGCAGCCTCACTCAAATGAAATGACAGACCGTGCCGAAGAATTTCTGCACCAGTGCAAAAAAAATTATTTTAGTGAGGTTTGTCTAGACTGCATGCGCTGCTTGCCCAATTGCAGTGAATGGCTAGAAACGCATGGCCAACATATATTTAGTGGCACGCAACTGAGAAATACAAAATGGGCATGCTGCAGTATAAATACAACGAAAAACATGCTGCTGCAGAGCTTTTCATGTCGATGTCATACATGTGAATTTTCATTCACCTTTATAGCTCACTCATGCACGAAGATGAAGTTAGAACTTTTAGATGAAGACCCCTTTTAGCTGTATCGACTGCACGTAATTAAGAGATAAGCATGCGTGAGTAATGCTGTTGCCTGCAATCGATAAACTCTTTTCTTGAAGCTGACCAAATATATGCACGAGTGCATCCATAGAGGCACATTTGCATTTCTGTAGTTATGATACCCATGTGATGTGTTTCTTAAGTAAATGCCATGCAATATGCACCATATGAATATTTTATTCTGTAAAATTGCAATACCACTACATATACATGTCCATATGCGCATATGCATCCACTGCAGATAAAGCATAAAATTAAAGCAATACTGACACATGAATTTTTTACCAAGGTAGTGGAGGGCTCCAGAAATTTCGACCACCTGGGGTTCTTTAACGTGCACACAAATCCGAGAACACAGGCTTACAGCATTTTCACCTTTATCGAAAAAGCAGCCAGCAAAACCGGAATATCATCCTGCGACGTTCGAGTTAGAAACCGAGTACCTTAGCGACTAGACCACTCCAACAGGACTTCAATCTCCCTGTTCCCCCGTGTAGGATGATAGACCGTCTTTGCTGGTCTGGCTAACCTCCCTGCCTTTCCTTCTCTACCATTTATTCTCATGAGTTCAACGAATAAAGCTTCCTTCAAACGGCTAACATTCGGACGTTTATAATTTGCCTGAAATTGAGCTCACTAAATGAATATTGTGTGCTGCTTCATAGTGATCATTGATCTAAATTGTTCTGGTTGGCTAAAAAGGCACTACTCCTCACTTCTAATCAAACAGCACAAGCTGTCTAATGACCATAGGGGAGGAAAAGTGGAAACGCTAAGACAAAACATCAATCTTGAACCCCATGCCATCACAATGAAGCAGGCAATCTTCTGCAATATTGACCGGCAACCAGGATCTCAGACACTGCAGATAGCTACATAACGTAATGGTTTCCCAACATGACGTAAAGGCAGCAGAATCACATATTGCCTAACCTGCTTCATTATGATAACGATGAGACAATAACGTTATTGGCCTCTGTATGCTAATAACAATTTACCTTGCATATCATGTGACATTAACATTCAATATGACGTCATGAATCTTGCATCCTACCATGTGGTCTAAGTACCAACAAGGCGGTTTTAGTGACGTTGGTGCAAGGCAGTAAACAACAATCACTTGGTGAACATTATTTTTGATATTATGCAATTGGTCTGATGCGTACATCTTCAAAAAATGGCAGTTTAGATTTGTTCATTCTTAGATAAATACAATGTCTAAGTTTGCAAGTCAGCAGCAACATATGCACGCATACTGTGATGTATAACCTTATTGTGTTTTGAGCAATAGATTAGGCATTCATACACTGCACATATCACAGGTCACTTGTAAATCTGCAGCGAGGTCATAAAGAATTTATGATATCAGATAAAGCATTACACTTGTATTCGAAAGTGTCATCGGAAGTTTTGGTATAACTTAGTTTTAGAATGTTTGTAGACGTATAGGTATTCGGCAAAGTTTTAACTCTAAAGCGGGCTGCAGCGCCCACAATTCTTTTACAAACCAGAAGAATGCAATGATATGTGAGCAGGGGGGAACAAGCAGTACCACCAAAATTGCACTCGAACGAGTGAACTACTGCTCAACCTAGCGCTTGCACAGCTAAGGTACGTATATTCGGCCACTCATAGAGAAAATGTATTGACCCAGGCGTATTTGCACGCTTTGAGAACCGCACCTACAGCACGCTGCGTCAAGTTTACGCACACTTAATTAAGCTGAATATCATGGTAATTTAATGTTATACGTGCCCGGTGGATGCAAACACATTTGGTCACACAGGAAAACACATCTACCTTATAGTAGTCACACACATTTAATGATCATGTAGCTGTTGAAAAGAGGACGAGTAACATATAAAACTTTCTTCATACACTTCTTTGGCACAGAAAACGAACAAGGCCGCGTAAATACCAACGCGGACACCACGTTACTTTTCTCCATTCTTCTAAATTAAATACGGAAAGATCTAATTCAACGCGAATCACCGGAATACTCCAACGCACGCGACACACAGACGACGCTTACGGCTTCCATGCGCCGTCCCCGAACGGCGTCCGACGGCATTGCAAAAATATAGTGATTCATAGCGTGAAGAGCATCGCCCGCCGACTTACAGCATCACAGCGCACATTGCTTTAACCTCCTTCCTCACAGAAAAAATTCATCCGCGCGTAACGTCCCTGAGCTTAGACTTGAGCCTAATGAAATCAGACACGCCAGCAGGCTCGCTACGTTATTAAAAACTCACTTATCGTCTACCAGCTAGAAAAACCTTAGTTTACAACATTATTATACTATAGCGCTTTCGGTTTTAACCGCGGGAGGAGCATAACAGCCTGGATCGGGCACGCCGCGGCCTGGCCGGAGAAGCAAAAAACAAAGCGTCGACAGCAGAAACATCCACCTACCTTTTTAGTTTGGCGAGCGCTCGACGGTACAAAGCAGCCGGTCCTCTCTTGAGTATAGTGCATCTTCGTAACAAGCAGCACCGACAGAACACGAAAGACAGCGCAAGCACACTTTGAACAACTTAAAAAATCGACTTTAAACGCTCGGCACACGGCCGTTGCGGCCTCTAGGAAGATACCGCCATTTTTGTCCTGCTGACGCCACCGATCCGCATTTGCGCACATAACTTTTTATATGATAAGTAAATAGAGTATTTCTGCTTAAATTTTAAGTAAAAAATAGTGAAGGTAGAAGATACGCTAGTGCGTATTGCATAGAATATTTTTTTACCTTTGAAAATGACAAAATCACATTACGCGTAATTGCGCGAAATTTGAAATGTGAAAGAGCGCGCGAAATTTGAAACGTTTGCTTGCTTGTGTATTTCTTATACCGATACCTTGTTAACATCTGTACATTGGTTGAGTGGTTAAGCTGGCTGTTAAAAACAGTGTCAAAGCGGTTGTATATTAGTACAAAGTACAGGCAGCAAGCAAAATTTGTCACATCAAAATAAGCGTATTAGTTGGCAAACAATATTTTAGCTGTCTTTAGTGAATTTTCTTTAGGAAAATGTTTTAGTCAAGGCCCATTTTAACTTGCTTTGAAGAATATTTCTATGAACAAAATCAAGAAAACGTTTCTTTAATGTTATAATATTAGAACGTCAAAGTCCATAGCCCGCCATAAAAATTGGTAACACGTGTCAACTGATACATTGTAAGGTTAACAAATATTTGTACAACACAAAAACTGTTTTATCTACCACGGTCTTGTTGGTTTGTATTTCTTTGCATCAACAAATGTATGATTTATATATACTGTCATGGACGAAGCTTTGTTTTCAGTGTTAGGCGCAAACGAGGCTATGTGTAAGTCACAATCCTGTTGTAGCTCTACAAGCTGCGTACTCCGCCATTGGCTAGTGAGC
The DNA here is from genome assembly GCF_043290135.1 of Rhipicephalus microplus. Lineage (NCBI taxonomy): Eukaryota > Metazoa > Arthropoda > Arachnida > Ixodida > Ixodidae > Rhipicephalus > Rhipicephalus microplus. Next base: position 75,928,750 of record NC_134709.1, on the reverse strand, counting down.
TTGTAGCGCATGGCTTGGTCAGCGCCGGCCGTGAGGCGACTAGAAAGAGGCAGCAAGAATGCAAGAACCAGTGCAGAACTTACGTTCAGCCGGGCACTATCGCTATTCAGATATCAGTTACTGCGGTGGGGTTATTAATGAGACCATGGTGTCTAACCACTAGACATCTAAAAGCTGTTGGTTATGCTCTATGACCACGTTACTCACAAAGCTTTGTCGGCGACTGTGCACCCTAATGGGTGCTCATCAGCACCCATTAGTTGTTGCACCCTTTTTGCACCCTAGTTACCACCCTTTTGATGTGTTCACCCTTTAGGTTCCGCTTGTAGGGTGCTGAGACGCGAATAGGGTGCTCAAAGGGTGTGCTTAGGGTGTCGGCACCCTTTTTGCACCCTTAAGGGTCAGAATCGGTTTACTGTGTACGTCACATTGAAAACATTTCTGTAATTATTATCTTTTCTCTTCGCTCGAGGTACCACGAATTGATGCACCGCGCTGCTAACATTCTGCGAGCTTACCCATTGCATCACTTCAGCGCACAGGCACTTGCAGCATACATCGTGTTCGTATCTGATGAAGATGGAACGATTGTAGCAAGTTAGTTATTTGAAACCGCAGTGGCCGCAAATCCCCACTCGCCACACTGGTGGCGCATTGAAACTCTAGACTGCTGCACCATCTGTAGGTGCTGTACATTTCCTTTTGGCTACATTGAGTTGAAGTTTACTCATATAAATTCAAACAACGTCTGAAAAACAAATTACGTATTTCGAAACCTAGACCCAAGGTAAATGCACTAGAAACAGGGCAAAGAGTTTTCTGCGGTAAGCACTCGACGTCTAGTGCTGTCGAACTTCGCAGATTCGACAACCTTCGCCTGCCCTTTTCTTTTTTTTTGCCCTGTCCCAAACGCACATAAACTCCTTCTCGACCGCAGTAGCTTGCTGGCGGTGATCAAAGTCCACAAAAGGAGAAGATGGTTGAGAACGTCCCACCAAAAAAAAAAAATGATAGAAAGCGAACGCCGGTTCTAAATGTTTTCTTCCACTTCACTTGTAGAGGCGTACTTTTCAAGCAAGGCCAGTTTCTTGTGTTGCCGGAAAAAGATGAAAGGCTATGCGACTTCGAAATAAAAGAGTGAAAAAGCCGCTCCTGGAACATTTTCATCGCAGACTGTGATGTCAATAGGGAGTGCGTTCCTGTTGTGTATTTTGGCAAGGCACACCATGGCCAACTCTGAAGGTGATTTTTGATACAGGCATCTAGGCGTGTAGTACCCATCTTTATTCACTGGAGCTAAGTTATGCCAATGCTACAAACAAAAAAATATTGCCTCAAGTGCAGTTCCTCAGTTCCTTCGTATAATCATTTGAAAAAAATAATTGTCTGCCGAAGTAAGTCAAAAATTGTTGGTTATATATGTATGTCGGACAGGTGTATACTGATATATATACCACGCTCAGGAGCATTATTTTTGCGCCGTGCGCTTACTCGTGCATTTATAAGCTGTAATTTCAATAAATAATGTCATTATTTTTGCACACACCACGATGCTGCGAACACCATTGCTTTAACACCAGCCATACAATACTGATGAGGGACAAGTCCAGCAAATCATAAGGAACAAAAAATGCCCGTATTCACAAAAATGTCATAGTCTAAAGCTTTTTGTAAGATGATTTTTCAGCCATACAGAATATAGGAATGGGGGACAAGAGAATTTAAAAACAATGGAGACCTCCAGCCAGGGCAGAAGGCATTTAGTAAAGGAATGTTGTGGGAATTCGGCTTCTGGATACTATCTGCTTTAAAATAGTGAGGCTAATCCTAATACCCGCGTAAAAATTATTCTGTAACACCCCACTAAACATCATATAATAACCCGCTACACATCACAAGGCTTACGTGCACCTTTTCCTGCGTCCGACAAAAGAAGAATGTACGCTGAGAACTTGATAATGGGTTGGGAGCCTCGGACAGCCCACTCGGTGGGCGATTAACATTCCGGATGCCTGTTTTTTATTAGACACGTCTAATACACTATACTACATACGTTAACACGATTTCTTGTTCAGCAAGACACCTTTATAGGGCATTTTTGCGAGAGTTTTAAGCCTGAGTTTTGCTCTGTGGCAGAATGCTGGACTGCTACGCAGAGGGTGCGGATTAAAATCACATCTTATCCTAGAAATAAATTTCCTCGTTTAATTTTTTTGTTACCTAACCCGTTATTGGTTACGGGCCGCAGTCGCAACTGCGGTGCCGAAGTTACATGCTGTTATATTATCAGAAGAGCTTTCACTATAAAAATATTGTATACAAGAAACGCCGTTCGTTAGCCCTGTACGAATTTATCTGTGCTTCCACTTTTTTGGACAGACTTCTTACCACGCGTCAAACATCACCAAGATTGCTGCTTTATCTTCGAAAAAAAAGTACCCACCTAAACCGTGCAGCAGTCAACTTTCATTTCGTGTATTCTTACTCTGCTATTTGTTTCACGTTTTCAGATGCAATGTAGCCCGTGAAAAAGTTCACTTCCAGCGCCACCACCTCATCTGTCGCTTGAAGCAAGCGCGGCGCAGATGCGGTACGCAGTCGTGCATGCATTATGTAGAAAACACATATCAGTAGGTGAGCGTAAGCAATTGCATCAACACGCTGCTTTTATATGCACAACTTCGGTGAGCAATGCTTTTTTCGAGAACGAAAGTAATGTTCATGCTGGTAGAAAGTTTTCCTCATCAACGCCCGACGAGCCCAGCAAGAAAAATGTTTTTGCCGTCCTAGATGAAGGTGGGCTTATTTCATTAGTTGCAACTTCCTTCTCTTTGGCGTCACCTGAAAAGAGCGCCAAGACGCCTGTGAATAAACGACGTGCCACTAACTGTTAGAGAAAGTGCAGTCGCAGAGTACAACCACTGAACTTTGCCGTTGCAGAGGCCATGCCTCACGGCACTGAGCCTTTGAAACAGTTGCATACTTCAAGACGCACAAGCATCTTCTCTATAATGGTCTTGATAAATGAATTACAACATTCTTACGCACTTCAGTTCAACATACTAAAACGAATATAGCTTAGCATATGTCTGATGAAACGTCGGTACGCATGTTATAAGCATGCAAAGTCATTTCACTCGAACTAGTATTCCTCACTAGCTCCAAGAGATAGTTTTGTTAGAAGTTGTCTTCCAGTCCCGGTGCTTGTATAGTTAGGCGTGATATTAATATAATTCATCCTGTTCTGAAGCAACATTTCTACAACATTGCCTACCATTTTATTAAAACATTTCTTTACGTCAGTGGGCCTTACTGCTCCATAGCGCCATTTTCAAGTGCTCGTCTTCTTGTGAATAATAGACTAATATCATAAGAGAAAAAACTTAAATTGTTCGCAATCAAATATTGCCAATATGGTTACATTTTGCAGCAAGGCAGTGCTTACGTGACAAAATTTGCATCCGTACCTCGTCGCTATACAAGTTATAATAAAGCTTTTGTGGTGATGTGCACCAAAACCTTGGCACAAAGTAGTGGAAAGCTCAAACAGTCAAGTCACGTGGTATTCTTTGATGTGCACCTAAATATGCGCACACATACATTGACAATTAGATATTCGCAGCCGTCAAAACGCTAATGCTGAGACCACAAATAAAATTCCGGCTTTCACGTTAGTATTCGAGCATCGTAAGTACTGAAGCCCAAATGTGGAAAGCGATGCATGTTTTTTTTTACATAGGCCAAAGTGTACTCATAAACTAAAGTTCATGCTCTGCCACCCAACAATGTCCATGGACTAACAAGAGAGTGCTCGCTTTCTGCATTTGACATGATGCCTGTGCCTATTTCATTTAGTGCCAACACCTATTGAAAAATTCTAACAATATGGTCTTTCAAATTAGAATGTAGTTAAGAAGAAGCTATAACAAGAAAGTTTTTTGATGCTTAGCTATAGTAGAATGTTTTTCAGCAGTGCGCTTAAGAACCATAAATGCAGCTTTGTGGGTCAATGAAAGTAATGGTTTAATTCTCCAAGAATGAGATTAGAAATGTGTAACGATGATATACTGGCTGCTCGAACACTTGCGAGGGGCAGTAAATTCAACAGCCACATTCACAAAGCTACAACGGAAAAAAGCCCACTCGCTGACTGCAACACATGCGTGAGCAGATAGGGATGTTTTTAGAGCCGCTATGGATGTCTTCAGCAAGAGGCTGTCTTGAACCATTAAAGGGTCATGTTTTGGAACAAGCTTATCTTTGACAGCGTCAAGATCGTTTCACTCAAAAGTGGCCGTGCTGTTGTGAAAAAAAAAAAAACATCAAGGACGCTTGATCTTCTGCTTGAATAGAAGAACGCAAAAACGTAATCGGTGCACTTACGCATCGTGTTCTCATTCCCTAGCAAAGCTCCGTTTCTCAATAGGTACTTCCCCCGTACAGCAAGGAAAGAAAAATCTGTACGTGCAACACTAACCGTTTATACCCATATATGCTAGAATGGCTATATACTGCAAGTAAAGTTTAAAATTGCTGACTGCGCCACGATTCGTGGCTGTGACAATCACGATGTATTCTTTATGCGTCCGCAAGACAAATCGCGCACCTACGCAATGGAACACATTGTTGACGCCGTAGCAGAAAGAGATAAAAATTTAGCTTTATGTTACGACGACATGCGCAGTCTGTCCACCAACAAGTGGGTGACTTCATATTCTTAGCATTCGCAGCCTGCAGCCGGCGCACGAGTCCTTTCAATTAGCCGGAACTGGTTCTCTAGGTATAATGACGTCAGCAATGCCCCCCCACCCTCGCATCTTCCAAACTTTTTCATGGTTTTCTTGTTTTAAGATAACTATCAATGATGCCTGATTGCAATTTGACGCATGAGGTCTTTACCCAAACCACTCGTTGCGCAGTTCGTATGGCACGGACACGTCGCACGATCATGTTTCTGCCTCGCAACACCTGTACACTAACGGGGCTCCCAACACTGTCTAACACATATATGCGGCTTTTTCTCGAGATCGATTCATGCCCTGAAATGAGTTTCGGTGAACACTTGCTTGCCAGGCACAAAGTCTGGTTTGCGCTACGGGTATCTCAGAAGACTCGTTTGAAGTTTATAACTCAGAAGATTTTTATTTTCGGAATAATGGTGACTTTTTCTTGCTGACAAGCCGATGTTTCGCTCTCAACCAGTGACGCCACTGCCTACACTACAGTTTTTTCAAAGGGAGCTCTTCACCATATCGCATTTAATTTCGCTCACCATACGTAATCGTAGAACGGCATATTCACGGTTTAAAATTATTTTTGTCGAATGCAGGTATCATATGTAGCCACAAAAAAAGGTTGCGTTTGAATAGTATATAGCTGACTCAATGAACTAACTGTATACGTAACCACCGAAGCCATCATTTACCACTGTGTGTACATTGGCAGGCAAACACTACTTGAGGAACATTTGTAAGCCTCAAGCAAGGACTATAATTGATTGATTGATTTGTGGGGTTTAACGTCCCAAAACCACCATATGATTATGAGAGACGCCGTAGTGGAGGGCTCCGGAAATTTTGACCACCTGGGGTTCTTTAACGTGCACCCAAATCTGAGCACACGGGCCTCGACATTTCCGCCTCCATCGGAAATGCAGCCGCCGCAGCCGGGATTTGAACCCGCGACCTGTGGGTCAGCAGCCGAATACCTTAGCCACTAGACCACCACGGCGGGGCGACTATAACTGATTCGAGAATTTCACCAGTCTGTGCATGTGGCAGAACGATGCACGCGCCAGTGCAGTTGGGCGTTCTCTTCATCGTAGATTCAGATGAATGTTTTTGAAATATGCCATCTTTATCATCCGGAAAGAAGTTGGGCAATGTCCGAATATTTCGTGTGGAAGTGAAAAACTAGCAGCATAAAAATTAATGTTATGACGCTAGTTTTTCACTTCCAATAAGTTCTGTGACAATTCTCACAGAACTTATTTTGTATGCGTAAATAAGAAAAGCTGTGATATCACTAAAGGAAAACTATTGTTTTTTCGCAAATTCTATGAATCTTTGGTTTCTTCAATGTTCACCATACGGCAGGTTCAATGAATCGCTCAGTACTTGTGCAATCATAAACCTAGAAAAAATTGTCTTGGCCTCCAGGGGCTCCATGAAGCGAAGAACGTTCAACAGCGCTGCTGCTTCTGCTTCAGTTGCTGCTTGCCCAACCGCCAGCCAGCTACTCGTGAGGAAACATGCTTTTACAACAAAGCAGCCGAAATCGAAGCTCCAGCTGTTGCGTTTTTAATAACGGCGCCTGTCTGAGCTTTGAGAATTTCGGCACGAACTTTACTCAACGAAAGATGCTTGCAGGCACGGAGCTTAGGCGAGCGTGACGGCCATATTAGGCATCCTAAGAAGACTTCGAAGGAGTCTTGCAAAATGGAAGTTTTTTTATTCGGATCATATTTTTATCCAGGTGGTAGGAATGCTAGTAGAAACATGAAACTGTTCTAACTTAAGAAACCTATACTATTTTTAGCTGGCTGCGGTGAACAGGCAATTACAGCGTGGTCGTTGTGTTTTTGTTACAAACATTCGTAGGTCTGGTTGGATACATCTTCCATATAAAATGTTCGTATCTACGTGGTAATGATATCTTCTCATGAAGCCTGCACTCTATGAATGTGATACGCGTGTTGCGGCGTCAGAAAAACACAGTGCCATTGGTGCATTGTTTTTAGGCATTGCTTTTATTGTGGATAAGCAGTTGTAGAATAGAAATTTTAATGAAACCGTCGACATTAAGATGTTGTATTGACCTATATGTATTTCAAGGAAAGACTGAAATTTCAACAATGAGGGCAGTTTTTAAGATGTCCCCCTTCAAGATTATAGGGCAAGAACAATCAAGCATGCTTTATATTGAATAAAGCTGCTACTAAGCGACCAATTTCGGAGAAGCTATGATCTCTAAATGTAGTTGACATATTTCGCAACCTTGTAATTGAACATCAATAACGTCATCAGCATGCCCACCATAGTATCGCTGCCATGGTTGACCAATTGCTGCGCTGCAATGTAATACTGTTAATGATATGATAGTTCCGAGACGTGATACCCCACATATGAACCAATGCATTACTGTTACTACTTGCGATTCAGTTGATTAATTGATATGTGGGGTTTTATGTCTTAAAACCACCCTATGAGAGACGTCGTATTGGAGGGCTCCGAAAATTTCTATCAACTGTGGTTTTTTAACGTGCACCCGAATCTGAGCACACGGGCCTACAACCTTTTCACCTCCATTGGAAATGCCGCCGCCGCAGCCGTGATTCGATCCCGCGACCTGCGGATCAGCGACAGAGTACCTTAGCCACCGTGGCGGGTTGCTTATCAGTAGGCTCTGAAACTTCATTCGCCTGCACTTGTGACCACTCGAATCGCGCATTACTGACTCACTGTCGTATCAGCAAACAAGAGTGCGTGGCTTCGTTCACTGCAAAGTAATGAAAGGTAATAACGGGGTTGTCGCTTTAGCGAAGCTTTGTGATCTATTAGCCTGTCATGTGCACAACGCTTGGTGTGTCGAACTTGTGCCATGGTAGATCAGTGACTAAGGTGCTCGGCTATTGATCCGAAGGTCGTGGTTTCGATCACGACCTCGGAGGTTGCATTTTGGTGGAGGACCGTGTACTGTGCGATGTCAGGACGCATTAAAAAACACCGCATGTTTGAAATTTCCGAAGCCTTCCACTTCAGCGCTTCTCAGAATCATATCGTGGCTATACAGAAACAAAAACTGCTATTTATTATTATTAATAATAATATTATTATTATTATTATTATTATTATTATTATTATTATTATTATTATTATTATTATTATTATTATTATTATTATTATTATTATTATTATTATTATTATTATTATTATTATTATTATTATTATTATTAACTCAACATAGCGCTTTCCACGTGATAAAGGAATGTCGTACAGCACACCAATGGCCGGCCATCTGGACGGCTGGGGAATAGCCGATAGCTCGCTGAGGCGACAACTCATGCTTGCAGTATTGGGGAAGGAACCAGAGTGCCAACTCCATGGCAAAGTATTCACGTGGTCGCCTGGCATTTCAGTTGCTGAGCAGAGCAGAGTAGCACCTTGATCTGTGCCACACTCCAATGCTGGTGGGTATTGGCCAAGAAACGGGTAGTTTTCAGAAGAAACACGTTGATTTTTCTGTACCCGCTCCTGCAATGTCCCAGGCATGGGACAGCAGTACTTGTAAATAATAAATAATAAATGAATTACACATTACATTTGATGTATTTTATTCACAAGTTAAAGAAATATTACGGTAAGTAAATCGCAAATATTAAATGTACGAGTGTTTTAGATTGGCGTTTTTCCGCTCCACTCAACAGCTAAGCCGAGCGTGTAGCGTGGCTCTCGTTGCCGCTAGTGAAAGGTGTCCACACCCCCGCCCTCCCTCAGGCGTGTGTCGACTGCGCGGATATTACGAGATGACTGCCTCCAGTGTTCCACATTTCCCACGTGCACAGTGTATTCACGTTTGTATGCACAGCGAGAGCCGCGAAAGCACTTTGGCGTCAATGCAGATTGAACTGGATTTGCAATGCAACATTGCTGGCTATAGCGGGGCTATTTTCTAGTCGACTTTTTATTATGTTTTGTGATATGGTCTGGTACCGCATCGTAAGAGAAACTAGACACGAAGCGCATGCCATAGGAGAGCGCGCGCATGCCGCTCCTCTAGTCCTGCCGTGCCACCTCTCGCTTAATCCTTGGAATGCCTGATGGAAGGTGGTACTTCTATATGATGAATATATGACGTAAAGATGCGACATGGTGGTATTTAGAGTGTTCCCTAGATGAAAAGACAGACGCACGGATGCCCGCATGAACGGACAGACCGATGCACGGACGGACGGACGGACGGACGGACGGACAGACAGACAGACGGACGGACGGACGCAGAGACGGATGTACAAACGGACGCACGAATGAATGGACACATGGACGAACGAAGGGAGAAACGCACGGAGGGATGGATGGACGCACAGACGTGTGGACAGACGTGCAGCTGGGCGGACGCATGCAAGGACGGACGGACGAACGGATAAACGGATGTACGGACAGAGGGACGGACGGACAGATGAAGGCACGGACAGGCTGAAGGATGCTTCACCCCGCTCATAATGATGCACTCCGCGGTTATGTTGTGAATTTTCACGACGCGTCGGTCAGCACTCTGAATGAGCGTTGCATCCTCACTACAACTGTTGCAACCTAGCAAAGTTCGCGTGTTTGGCCATAGTTTGGCTGATTTGGCTAAAAAGGAGATGTGATGTGTCCTATCACTAACGGCCGTCATGTCTGCCCTCTAGTCCGGCAAACCAAATTAACAGAAACGCTACTGTATGGCTTTCAGGACGCTCACAAAGATGCGGGATCTATAGGGAGCCCGGAAGCCCCAAGAACGGAAAAGGAAAACTGAAGTTGCTTTGCTTATTGGTCGTACAAAATGTTAGTGTCACTAACAGACTCATGGGTTCCCTGAAATTTACGCTAAATACCACAAAGTTTGAACAAGTACGTGTGTTCAAAAATGTGTTTAGCGATTTAGGGCACTTCCTTCTCGGCTAGGGGAGAGCAGACAGCCATCTTAGGCAAATTTAAGTGTGCTTAAATGAAGTGGTTAAGAATTTACAGTACTTGGTGCTCTACAAAGGGAGACTTAGAGTGGGTTGTGGTCCTCAATCAGTCTGTTAAAACATTATTGTCGCAAATGTCAATACCATTCAACAGAACATTTTCTTCCTAGACATACGATAACGATAAAACAGACGTCATTTACGTGAACATGGATATGAGATGACGTTGAAAGAACATGTACATTCGATGGTTCACACAAACACAGCCACGAAAATATTTCAAGGTAAACAAGAGACACAAACGCAACATGAGTGTAAACATTTTGCATATATACATCTTGGCATGCCATTTTTGCTGGCTCATCGACACATCAGCCTACCAATACCAGGCCGGCCGAAAGACATGTTTCCCTCATCCGTCACAGAACGACACAAAAGGGCAAGACCATTGCCGAATAATATGCTCTTCACCGAGGAAAAAGAGCTACTCCGACGTAACAGACATCAGCTCCGAGTACAATCGCTCGAGGATCGGCAAGACTGCGTGGAGGTGGCGGCCCGCTGCCAACGCCTCACAGCGGTTGCACCAGAGGCAGAAACAGCCGGCCACAATTCGAAGACAGGTGAAGCGGCCTCGCGAACAACGCCCAGAAGAAACGAAGTGATTTACTCTGAGGCAGCGAAATCCAGCATGTACGGCTCTCCAAAAAAAAAACACGAGCATTGGCACAATGCCTCAGAAAATGCTTTGTTTCCTGAAGTGAGCAGTTCGGGCATGTTGCTGACCGGACCATTCTCCACCTTTTGAGGTGGTCGAGAGTGGGAAACACACCCCATCCCAGGCACCACATGAAGTTCCGTAGGTGTCCAGGCAGAAAAGAAGCCGTTAACGTGCTCCAAGACTTCCGACTAGAGCGAGGACGGCGGGCTGGGGGAACCAACGGAAGCAACAAAGCAGCAGCTGTCTCAACTATGTGGTTGAGTCAACACATCTATGCCAGCACAGGTGACTGAACATGGATAAAAAGCTTAGGAAACAGATGTTGCATAATACGAAGGAAGTGTTATTGACTGTGGCCCCCTGTTAAGGTGCACATTAGGCATCAAATGCCGACGGTGAGTACCCAGAAAGTAATAGGCAAGCGTTCGTGCGTGAGATCACCCCCCCCCCTTGCACTAAGCCCAAAAGGAAGCGCAGTGCCAGCCGCCGACAGCGTATAGACACTCTAGGAAAAGCAAAGTTTCCCTGATAACTCTGCTGTCCCAGTGCCACACGAAAGACCAACACATTGCCGCCTGACCAAAAAAAAGGATCACAAAGCAAACTGTAGTGATCGCACAATACGTAGAGACGGTTGCACGACGTGAAAAAGGTACCAAATGCGACGTCGAAGTATCCTTTGCGAGGTGTACTTCCGCTCAAGAAGCGGAAATTTAAAATCCCATGCATCATGAATTTTCAGTCTTACTTCTTCGAGAGCGTTTAACCAAACGGACTCGCAAATGCCATAGTGGTAGTATGAAATACTGTGTGTTTAGAACAAGTGTTAAATGCTTTAGGACACTACTGTGTGTTTAGAAAAACAAATGGTAGCATATTCACGAGGAGAATGATGGAGAGGGTGGTGAAGCATCCGTCCGTCCTTTCCTTCTTGCTTCCGTCCGTCCAAGCGTCCGTCTGTGTGACCGTCTATGCATCCATCCGCCCGTCCATGCGTCCATCCCTGCGTTGATCCAAGCATCCGCCCTTGCGTCCGTTCTTGCGTCCATCGGTCCGTGGAGACATCCGTGCATCCGCCCATGCATGTGTCTGTGTGTCCGTTCATCCATGTAGTCAACACTCTAAGTACCACCATATCGCATCTTTTTATTGTATATAACTGATATCGAAGCACCGCCATCTAGCGGACATTCCAAGGACTTAACGATAGGTGGTACACGTGCACTTGCTTACGGCTTGCGCTTCGTGTCTACTTCCTACCTTTAACCACCTCAAGTTCACGGTTTGTACTAGTTCACTGTATTCATGGCACTGCGGCCCAACGCTTGCTAAGCCTTTCTAAAATCAAGGAGGTTACGCCCAGCGAGTATAACGTAGCAACCCTTTCTTGTCAGATATCGCTCAATGTACACGCCAATGGCTGCTAATGGGAAATGAGAAACAGCAGAATTCGGCTTTTAGTTAACGCGCACGCTGCGAATTTCTTATTGTTCAACAGCGCACAGGAGAAATCTACCACCGGCACCACCTTGCAGGTCAAAGCGTAAGACACGTTACGCACTACTACGAGGGACGAACTGGTGCCGCTTTAAGGAGCTGCGCCTCTAAAAAGTGGGCCCGACGTGATCGTCGTCCCTCACGTCACCCGCAAGCCCATCGGGTGCTGGTAGCTCCCCGCGTTCGGCCACAACAAGAGAAGCGTCCCCGGCACCTCTTCAGCTAGATGAAACGAGTTTCCCCGCCCTCAACACACCTGCTAATGTGCTTGCCCCAGTAACGGCCCAGGATCTAGGACACCCCCCCCCCCCCCGCAAGCCCCGGGCAGCGATGACGAGCCCATTGTGAGCAGCGGGCACTATACCCTTCCTGAAGACCGCAACCGCGCCACACTAGACCCCTCCACCTCCCTCGAGCAAAAAAAAAACATTGCCCGCAGCTTCCCTCGGGGGAACACTGAGGAGGATGCGGAGCATAAAATTGGTTAACGGGGTGTTAAAGTGCGACTTACTTGGGTCGATGGCTAAATTGGTTAACGTGGTTGTGAAATGGGGTGTTGATTGATTGATATGTGGGGTTTAACGTCCCAAAACCACTATATGATTATGAGAGACGCCGTAGTGGAGGGTTCCGGAAATTTAGACCACCTGGGGTTCTTTAACGTGCACCCAAATCTGAGCACACGGGCCTACAACATTTCCGCCTCCATCGGAGATGCAGCCGCCGCAGCCGGGATTCGAACCCGCGCCCTGCGGGTCAGCAGCCGAGTACCTTAGCCACTAGACCACCGCGGCGGGGCGTGAAATGGGGTGTTAAATTGCGACTTACTTGGGTCGATGGCTAAATTGGTTAACGTGGTTGTAGGAGGGGGTGTTAAATGAGTGAACACATGCACTCGTATGCAAAAGGGCGGCGCTGGTCGAAGGGACGTCGATCATTGTGTTTGTGGATTCGTTGGAATTCATTTCACCGCGACCTTGGACGTCGACGCGCCGTACAAACCAACCGACGAGCGGCAACTGAGCGAGCGAGCGCCGACCTTGAGTATATATACAGCGCGATGGCGCATGCACTGTCAGCTGTCGAATGTTCGAGAAGGGGGAGAAGCGCAACGCCGCATGCGCGCGCGTCAGCTGCCGATGTTCTCGAAGCGCGACGGCGCATGCGCGCGCGTCAGCTGCCGATGTTCTCGAAGCGTGCGGCGCATTCGCGCTACATTATACAGCTAGCGAATGTTCGTGAAGAGGAGAAGCGCACGCGGTGTGTAGAGGAGGAAGGGTGCACAGATGGTGGAGGAGTGAAGCGCGCGCGGTGCGTAGAAGAGGAAGGGATGCACAGATGGTGGAAGAAGGAGGAGGAAGCTTGCGGACGGCGCCGCACTACAAGCCTCGAGTATTAGATTCTCCGCATTTAAAAACACCCAACAAGAACTGGAGACTGGATCCACCCGCGTCCCGGCCGGTGTCTGGTCGCGAGTGGAGGACGCGCTCGCGCTCGCGTCGTCGCCAAGGAGACGAGGTTGGGCGCGACGCCGGCGAGCAGACCACAAGTCGAAACTCGGGTCGCGAGCCGAGGTCTCGCTCGCGCCGTCGTCAAGGAGACGAGATCAGCGCGACTCCAGTGAGAGCTCCCCCAGCCGCGAGATGAGGCAGTGGCGGACCGGGCCCGAAGTTGGCAGCAGCGATAGCGACGCCCCACCGAGGGCGAAGACCCTGAGGTTGCGTAGGAACGCCGTGACCAAGGGGGATTCCCCAGCGGATGGCCGTGAAACGATCGAGTAACCCGTTGGCGTCGTGGTGGCGGGCAGTGCCGAGAGGGGGGGGGGTGTGATTTGTTCAGGTGTCTCGGACGCGTCTGAGTCCGCTTTGTCGATGGGCGTTGACCGTCCCTGTGCGCCTGGAGTGCATAGACGCTGGTCGCGTCGTCTGCTCTTGGCGTCGGTCGTCACAGACTCCTTCTGGCTGCCTTTCATCTGGGCTTGCAGCTCACGCTGGTCGCGTTGTCTGCTCGTGGTGTCGGTTTTCACAGAATTCTTTTGGCTCCCTTTCCTCTGCACTCCGCGGAGACACAGCTCATGCTGGCCGGGCCCTCTGCTCCTGGCATCGGCCATCACAGAATCTTTCTCGCACGCTTTCGTCTGTGCTCTGCTGAGACGCATCTCACTTAGCACTCTTGTCCTTCCCTCTTTCTTTCCCCTTTAGTCAGGCGCCACGCTTCAGCGGGTGGATCATGACCACACTGCGTTTCGCTACGCTGAATGTCCGCGGCTTTCGTGATGGCACTAAACAAGCCGCTGTAGTGTCGTTTGCTCGTTCTCAATGCATCAATCTCCTCTTCCTCCTGGAGACCAATTTTCGGTCCCCACTCGATGTGACTCGTTTCAAGCGCAACTGTCAAGTTGGTTTTTTTCCTTAACACACGCGAGGGCTTGTGGCGTTGACGTCGTGTTTGTTACCGACAAGCTCCACCCTAAGTCTCACTGCTTCTTTGGCGCAAACGGACGTACACTTGCGGTTGATGTCTTTATCGACGGGCGCAGGGTGCGCTTCATGAACGTCTACGCTCCAGTGACTAGTGCAGATAGAAACAACTTTTTTAAGGAGCTCCACGACGGCTTGGTGGAGCTAGTCCCACGCATGGTTCTTGGGGATTTTGGCTGCGTTGTAGATTCTACAAGGGATGTCCGAGGCCTGGGCCGGGGAGGGGGGCTCGACTTACAACACTAAAGAGCTGGTGAAGACCCTCGAGCACCAGTGGCTTACGGATTCGTGGGTCTACATCCACAACAGTGAGTTGGTCCCTACCAGAACTTCAAGAACTACGGCAAGCAGGCTAGACTGGGCTTACGTCCCTGAGCTGCTCCTCCCCTCCATCGTGTCATGCGATGTTCTTGCCCTCCCTGACGGGTTAGCGGGCAGAACAGACCACCTCCCGCTGATGATAACGTTGAGAGGATCGCCTTGGTCTCGCTTGAACAGGGCATCCTGGCGCCTGGGCCCAGTCCTGATCAAGGACCCTACGAGTGCCGCGAGAATATCATACTACTTGAGGGAGAAGATCGACGCCATCCCCTGCATTACCACCACAGCATGGGACAACTTCAAGGCGATGGGGAGAACTTTCCTACAAGAGGAGGGCAGGATGAGGAAGACGCGCTTAACAGGCTACATGAACGAGCTACTCCGCCGGATGCGGATTGTACAGAGCACGGACCACCTCACTACCTGCATGCGTGATTATCTTCACTCGCTTCAAGTCCAGCATGACCGTCTCTTCCTAGAAAACGCACGCAACGCACGCGAATCAAGGGCTGCTGCTGGTGACCCACCAGAACCAGATTTAGGTGATGTGCGAAGCAAAGGTTCGCTCCGTATCAAAGAAGTGCAGCGCCACGACGGCAGCCTCGCTTCCGACCCTGCTGAAATCGATGAGGCATTTCATGGTTACTTTGAGGCAGTTTTTCGTGAGGCTGACCCTGATTCACCCCGTCCAGTGGCATCTCTCATGGACGGATTGTGCTCGAGCTTGCCACGACTAGCCGAAGACAAATGTACGGTCCTGTGCGGCCCAGCGATGGAGGAGGAGCTTCGCGCCGCCATGCGAGCCATGCCACTGAACACAGCCTTGGGCACCGATAGCCTGACCGCCGGGTTTTACATGACGTTTTTTGATGTATTTTACACCCCACTGTTGGCAATGGTCAATTTTGTCCTGCAGCTGCATGTGAAACCCGACTTTTTCAGCGCCGGGCGCATCGCTCTTATCCTCAAGGAAGGTGCCCCCCCCCCCGCGAGTTGTCATCATGGCGCCCCATTCCCTCCTTAACGTGGACTATAAGATCGTGGCGTCGATACTTAACACTCGACTGAGGGCCTTCCTCCCAGATACGATTGCTCCTCACCAGGCTTGGGCTGTGCCGGGCAGATCCATGTTCGCCAATCTCACGGCAACTAGAGACACCTTTGAGTATGCAGCCCAGAAGAGAGTCACGGGTGCCTTCCTGTCCCTTGACCAAGCCATGGCGTTCGACAGGGTAAGGCATGCGTACCTCTTCGAAGTGCTCCGCCAGTTCGGCCTCCCGACGGAGTTTGTCGCCATCATTGAACTCCTCTACACCGACCTGCGAAGTTACGTCGCAGTGAACGGCACGAACACGGTTTTCTTTCGGTACACGAGAGTCATCAGGCAAGGGTGCCCCTTGGGCCCAACCCTGTTTGTCCTCTCGATAGAGCCATTGCTGACCACCCTGGCTGGCGATGAGCGTATTAGAGGCCTTCCAATGACTGGTACCGATGAAATCAAAGTTCTGGCTTTCACCGACATCTCCCTCTTTCTGAAAGACGCGCGAAGCCTAGACCGCTTTCGTAGCATATTTGACCCCTACGCTAGGGTGTCGGGAGCCGAACTCAACGAGAGGAAGAGCAACGCGTTGCTCTTTGGGTCGTTCCCAGTCGAAGTGATTGGCGACATGGAAACAGTCTCTGCAGTTAAAGTCCTAGACATTTACTTCTCCCGGGAAGGCGTCGATGCATCTACATGGGTGTGGGTCATTGACAGGGCTGCGCAGCTCACCGAGCGCGCAGAACTGTTCGATCTGACGTTGCGTGCCAAGGCTATTGTCCTGAAGACTAGTGTATTTGCCTTGGCGTCCTATGCAGGCCGGGTGTCAGCGGTGCCAGCGCGTGTGGCCACTCGGCTTGGCATGCTTTCCGCCCCTTAACGAGTTGTTAAGAGGCGGAAAGCCACCACCGACCACCACGAACCCTCCTTCAGCTGCAGCTTAAAGAGGGGGTCTTGTACTCCCCCACCTGCTTACCTTGTGCAAAGTGCTTGCGTTGAAGACGGCATGTAAGCTGGCGCAAGCAGGCGATTACGTCGGTAAACGCCTGCTTCTCTACTGGAGCGACCCAGTGAACAGCTGGCTTGAGGGCGGCCACCACTCCGAGCCGCATGCTGAATCGCCCTCTCCCTTTTATAAGGCTTGAGCAGCGACGTCACGCATGCTGAGTCACGAAGTCTCGAACTGTGACCACGACGCTGGCAAGCCTGCACGCATACTTGAGATTCTCACCGCAAGCCAGCTGAGTTACGAAGACAGACAACGGGCAGTGCAGGCCAAACACGACCTCTCCCAACTACAAAGCATGCTGCCTAGCGAAATCCACGACTTTCTTTGGAAGAAAGCGTGGGAGGTTCTCCGCACAAGGAAGAGACTAAAGAGGTTAGGCACAGTGCCTGTTGATCGGTGTCCAAACTGCCGAAAGCCCGAGTCTTAACGCCACGGCCTGCTTGATTGTGCGGCCGCGCGACCTGTCTGGCGCATCGTGGCCCACTGTTTTAGGATCCGCCCTCCACCTGGGCATAACCGCAACAGGGGGGCCTTTGCGAGATTACACTCTAAAAAATTATCGAGTAAAAAGGGTGTCTTTTTGTCCGACAACAATAATTGTCATCAGGCTCGCGTGCGCTACCTTTCTTTAAAACTCGGCACTGGCCACATTCCTGTCGAGAATGCAACGTAGCCCTGATAATGGGCACGCCGATCGTGACCGGATAGTACCGGGCGCGGTGCGATAGCGCGAGGATGGAACGCAATATAGATGACGATTATTGTTGTGGGACAAGAAGACACCCTTTTTACTCGCTCTTTTTTTAGAGTGTAGTAATTGCCTGCACCCTCCTTGCTGTCTGAAAGCGTCGCTCGCTCGCGGAAGCACGGCGAAAGCCGGTGAGAGCGGCATACCCTGCCGTGACGCGAATACGACGACTAGTGTGGGAATTGCTCTCTCGGGATCTCGAGGCCAGTGGAGAAGAGATGCTCCTCCGCCCCTGGAATACCAAATTCTTTTTTTTTTGAGGGACGGCAGGTTAGTCGCCCCTATTCTACCGTACTAACCAACCCCCATTCTCTCCTGTTAAGGCATATTATACATATGTCACGTCTCTCTTCATTGATTGTAAATGTTAACATGTATGCCGATGTCGATTTGCATTGCGCTTTCGCTTTTTATTGTAGTTACCCCTTCGTAATTATGCAAGACACATTTGCTGTACTTCGCCCGATTGTAGCACCCCGTCTACCGTCTAAATGTCAACGCGTCACGGGGTGGCCCCCCTCTCCTTTTATATGCACCTCGTAAACAGGCATTTGTACATGCTCATTGTACCCACTTTATTTGTATATATATATATATATATATATATATATATGCTGTAATGTGAATACGTTGATGTGATCACCTAAGTTCTTGTTTCAGTTGAATGTCAAATAAACATCTCTTTGTGTGTGTGTATAACAATTCAGAGTACTTGGTACTCTACTATGAAAGAGCATAAGGCCGTCCCGTGGGCCTCAAATGAGGCACTTGCGGGGGAGGGGGTCAGAAAAAGTGGTAACGATTTGGAGCAGTAGGTACACTACTATGGGAGAGCATGAAGACATCCCACGAAAAGCAGCCGATTCTTCACGCATGAAATTAAGAGAGTTTTATTTCCAGATATATCTTCCATAGCTTATGTGCACAGAGAAAAATAGATAGTGATGATCATGCTCATGTACACTGCAAGCTGCTATTTACAGTGAAAATAACTTATTTGCGTATGCAGTGATGTACAATACAAAAAATTGTACAAGGACAGGACATTCATGAACGTCGAGATTATTAAGCTTTAATAAACAGCAAGGCTCTATGAAGAAACAAGGGGGTCATTCACAGCGTAAGGTGATGTTTTTGCATTCACCTCTGAGGACAGTTTGCTCTCGTGCTCCAGAACAATATTGCATAACATATATATTTATAATAAAGAAAAGGAAAGTACGCACTTTAATTGCTGTTTAGAAAAAATTGAAAGATCCCACGTATTGTGGAAATCGATGATATGCGAATCACGAATAATAAAAGTCGATATGTCACTTTAAAATCAGCACAATGTTACGATGCTGAGGTAAAAGACGCTGTACAGGACTTGCGTATCACGTTTACTTTGCATGTTTGGATGTGTCGTTTGCTTTAGTCATCTATTCACGTCACGTGATACCAAATTTAGTATATGTGGAGCTAGCAAAACGGCCGTGAGCACGCTATCAGCCTGGTATATTGTCATGTTCTTGGATGACACGCTTCTCAGAATTATTATGTTTTCACCAGTCATATACTTTCGTCATCTATTGGCGTCACGTAACACTAAATTTGGTATCTGTGGAGCTAGCGAAACGGCCGCGAGTGCATCATGAAGCGCCCAATATACTCCAATTTAGCGTTGACGGACGCTGGGCACAGCGACGTGACGTTAGTAAAACGCGAGCACACTATAGTCGGACCCCGGGCGGGACCAGCGTTCGGCGGCGCCGCCCGAAGGCAGCCGGCGGGAAATGCGACATGCTGCACTTCGTGCCGGTGCGCTACCCAAACAACACTACGTCTCCCTCTTTTCATGGCGTAGGGACGCCGGATGCGCTAAAACGCACATGCGTCAAAGCAACGAAGCACGGCACGTGCCTGCTAGTATATGGCAGGACCGTAGCCTGGCGTGGCAACGCAGGCGTGACGCGACGAAATGAACGCAGGCGAGCACGCACACCGCGTCACGCAGAAAACTACTCGTGCCTTAACTGTGGAGTGTAGTCATGTTCTTACAAGACGCGCATCTCATGACTACCATATTTGCACACATACCTTCTTCATCCATTCACGTCCCGTAATAGCAAACTTGGTATAGGTGAAGCTAGCTTTCGCTAGCTTCACCACCAGCGCATCATGTGCGTGGCATGTAGTCGTGTAGTTACATGACATGCATCTCATGATTATCATGTTTGTACCAGTCAAATACCTTCGTCATCCATTCGCGTACCGTAGTGCCGAATTCGGTATATGTGACGCTAGCGAAATGCCGCAAGCGCATCATGAACGTGGCATGTAGTCATGTTGTTACATGACACGCATGTCATGATTTTCATGTTAGGGTATGTCGGTTGTGTTTGCCATGCAATCATGTCATACCATACCATTTTTGCAATATTCCATGTGAACGAAATCATCGCAAAAGCGCAGAACCATGAAATGTAAATCATGGCATTCATGACACACATGTCGTGGTTTTCATGTTATGACTAGTAAAATATGTTCTTCATACAGTCATTATATGTCATACCAAGTTTGGTATCGATACCATTATCGAAATGGCCAGGAGAGCTAAAAGTCGTAGGAAACTAGATAGATAGATAGATAGATAGATAGATATATAGATAGATAGATAGATAGATAGATAGATAGATAGATAGATAGATAGATAGATAGATAGATAGATAGATAGATAGATAGATAGATAGATAGATAGATACGCTCGAAGTCGCCGAAGTTCGCTAAGAAATGCTTCGCATTTAAAAGTTTATTTGCCCTATGTACAAAAAAGAAACGTTTCATAACATTCCAGTAATGAGCACATATACCTCGACCGATCTATGAAGCACGACCAACGTCACTACTTTGAAAGAAAGACATCGTTGCTCTAATATCCATGACAATACAATGTTCGCATACCTGCACACATGAACTCATGCGATATCATGATACAATGAACAGTATAACGATACTGTGTGTTTAGTAAAAGTGGTTAACGATTTAGGGTACTCGGTACTCTACTATGGGAGAGCTTAAAGCCGTCCCCAAGTGTCCAGGGAACAGGGGTTAGAAAAAGTGGGTAACGATTTAGAGTACTTGTTACTCTACTATGGGAGAGCTTAAAGCCGTCCCCAAGGCGCAAGTACGAGATGCAGCAGCAACATAACACTTTAATGTATAGACACAATGCTAGCAGCAAAACCGATATAACAATGGTGCGGCTAACCAATCTGATCCTTGAAAGCCACTGTTGTTGCACAGGCAATAACACTGGTTATCTCGTCATGTTTTTTTTAAGCTCCCAAATAAACTTACTCTAGTGGCTCTGCGCACAGAAGTTTGCAGCTGCTTTATGAGTTTTATGGTACCGTATTTCATCGCAGCAGATATACCGGCGACATTAAGTATTATGACTGATGTTGGAACGTCTGCTAGTCATTTCTAAACACCGCCTCGCAAGCTTGACGACCCAAATAAATAAAAAATTGGCAGAATCCACGCACAGTGGCAGTCGATGATATGCGAAGCACGAATAAGAAATGTTTATATGTCAATTTAAGACCAGCGCAACGTAATGAGGTGGAGTTAAATGATGCCGTACATGACTTCCGTATGATGATTATCATGGTTAGATGTGTCTCTCATCTTTGTCATTTATTCACGTCACGTGATACTAAATTTAGTATATGTGGAGCTAGCGAAGAGATCGTAAGAATGCTATTAGCGTGGTATGTTGTCATGTTCTTAAATGACAGCGTGTCAGGATTATCATGCTCGCACCAGTCAAATAGTTCGGCCCCCATTGACGTCACGTAACACTAAATTTGGTATATGTGGAGCTAGCTAAACGGCTGTGAGCGCATCATGAAGGGCCCAATATACTTCAATGTAGCGTTGACGTGCGCGCACGCCTGGCACAGCGACGCTACGTTAGCAAAACGCGAGCATTCTATCGTCTGACGCCAGGCACGAACAGCTTCTGTCGGCGCGGCGTGACGGCAACCGGCGTGAAATGCGACCTACTGCATTCCGCGCCGACGGACGGATCCTGGACACAAAAAAAAACATTGTTGAAAAAAAAAGACCCTGCAGGGTGTCAGCCCGGGCTCAGGCCACCCCGACGTTTTGTGTGGTTAGGCGTAGACTCTCCACCGCTGTCTAAGCCCGCTGGGTAAGCCAATGTTGGTTGTGCAGATCTAAGCTAGTCAACGCACTTAGCCAACGCTCCTCGAGAAGGTCTTTTTTTGTATTGTCATTTCGTTATATAACTGTAACCTGTGTGCATTGCCACAGAATATAAGCCATATCTGCGTGTTCGCGCTTACAAAGGGTACAGCTTGTTTGTGGGTATTGTCTGGAATTTACTATGTTCTGGTGTACTGGATTTGAAAAGGTTCGGGTTTGAAATCTTCGCCAATCTCTTTCTTGATATCTGTCTGTTTGTTTGTGTGGTGGCGGACATTCTTTTCTTTGTCGCTTATAGCGTGCCAATGTGTCATGATATGTGACCATTCTGTCTCTGTAGTCTTGTATCGCGTATTCATTATTTTCATCACCTACATCGTCCCCATCGCCTACACCGGAGTCGTCCCTCCTTCTGTGGTCGGTGCGCAGGGCCGGGCCGTCGCTTTCCGAGCTGTGGTGGGTTAGTTCTCGCACAGTTCGGTGGGCGTTCTCGTTGAGGTTTTGAGGGACGTGTTACCCAGACAACACTGCGTCTCCCTCTTTTCTGGACGGAGGGACGCCGGACGCTCTAGAACGCGCACGCGTCAAAGCATCGCAGCGTGGCGCACGCCTGCGAGTACATGGCAAGATCGGCAAATGGCAACGCCGGCGTGACGCGACGAAATGAACGCGGCCGAGCACGTGCACCGCGTCACGTCTAAATGCATTGGCGCCTTGACTGTGGCATGTAGTCATGTTTTCACATGACACGCATCTTATGATTATCAAGTTAGCACCAGTCACATACCTTCGTGATCCATCGGCGGCACGTAATACCGAATTCGGCACATGTGAAGTTAGCGAAACGGCGGCGAGCGCATCATCAGCGTAGCATGTAGTCAGGTTGTTACGTGAGACGCATCTCATGTTTATCACGTTTGCACCAGTATCATACCTTCGTCATCCATTCGCGTCCCGTAATACAAAATTTTGTACAAGTGGAGCTAGCGAAACGGCCGCGAGCGCATCATCAGCGTGGCATGGAGTAATGTTGTTACATGACACGCATTTTATGATTTTCATGGGTCTGTCGCTTGTGTTCGCCATGCAATCATGTCATACCATACCAGTTTCGCAACATGCCATGTGAATGAAACCACCGCGAGAGCTGCAGTACAATGAAATATAAATCCTGACATTCATGACAGACATGTCATGAATTTCATATTATGACTGGTCAAATATGTTCTTCATACAGTCATGTTGTACTATACCAAGTTTTGTGTCGTACCATTATTTAAACTGCCAGGAGAGCTAAAGGTTGTAGGTGGCTAGATAGATAGATAGATAAATAGATAGATAGATAGATAGATAGATAGATAAATCGATAGATAGATAGATAGATAGATAGATAGATAGATAGATAGATAGATAGATAGATAGATAGATAGATAGATAGATAGATAGATAGATAGATAGATACGCTCAATGTTGCCGAAGTTCACTGAGAAATGCTTTGCATTTAAAAAAGACTTCTGGGCACATCCACGTAGCAATCTATGATGAGGGGGGAGAAGCTTCGCAGGATTTCATCGGTAAAGAGTAAATTCGTTTGTCCATCCGTCCGTCCGTCCGTCCGTCCGTCTGTCCGTCTGTCTGTCTGTCGGTCTGTCCGTCCGTCCGTCCGTCCGTTCATTCGTCTGTCTGTCTATCTGTCGAAACATTTCGAACGATGCGAGCGCTTTCTAGTGAATGATTCGCATACTTAGGCTGGCTACAAAATACAGCTACAGCAGACAAGCCTACGCCTTAAGGTAAGTTGACCCTAAAAAATCAGTCTCTCTTACCTGTAGTCGGTTACAATATGATAATATTGATACGCAACAGCCGGCACAGCCTGTCTGGAAGAAAGAGAAAGACGACGTTGGTGGCTGGTTGTTTATGAACTGTCGCCACCTTGTTCGCCGAGCACAATGCATCGTATTCAATTTATTAAATAAGTTACCCGTAACATTATTGGTGGAGGTGGACGACTCCCGTACCTCGATGGAGACGCGCAGCGGTCGCAACACCGGGGACTCTTCGGCTACTTCAACTGCCAGTGCCTCATCCCCATCGGTCTCTCGATCCGAGTCAACAACCTACGTCACCCTGCCACCCCTGTGGGATCCTGGAACTTTCTCCGCTGATGGCACCATCGACGTTGACTCCTGGCTGCACCGGTACGAGCGAGTCATTGCTACCCACCGCTGGGATCCCACGCTCATGCTCGCCAATGTTGTGTTCTACCTCGACGGCACGCCGCGGACATGGTTCGAAACCAACGAAGCCGAAATCACAAGCTGGGATCTTTTCAAATCGAAGATCCGTGATCTTTTCGGCGATTCATCTGGTCGTCAGCTCGCTGCCAAGAAGACTCTCGCCACTCGCGCCCAGACGTCTACTGAATCGTACGTCTCATACATTCTTGACGTCTTGGCACTTTGTAGCAAGATCGACCAGCGCATGTCAGAAGAAGAAAAAGTTAACCATGTCCTCAAAGGGATTGCTGACGATGCCTTCAACCTGCTGGTTTTTAATAATGTCACGAGAATCGACACGATCCTGACAGAGTGCCGCCATCTAGAACAGGCTAAAGCCCGCCGCGTCACCCACGGCATCACGAGCCTGCCGAACGCAGCTGCTACTTCCTCTGGTGATGACTCCGTCCGCCCAGTTCCCCGGTGTGACAACCTCACCCGCATCATTCGTCGTGAGGTCGAAGCAGCCCAACCAGTAGCTACTCCATTTCCAACGCCTGATCCTTCACCGACCACTATCTCACTGATACAAGCCGTCGTTCGTCAAGAATTATCGAACGTCGGCCTACACCCCATTCAACCAGTCTACTCTGCCGAGCCTTTTTGTCGTCGTCCATCCGCTCCTCGATTTGGGTCCAACTACTCTCGACAGCGCAATTTGTCTGAATGGCGTACACTGGACGACAAGCCCATCTGCTTGAACTGCCGACATGTCGGTCATATTGCTCGCCACTGCCGCAATCACTGGGCTCCGCCGGCACGCTATGGGCCTCCTACCCAAGCCACTTCTGACCACCAGTCGTCCTCAACATTTGATTTTGGTTCCCCTATGCCGACCACATCCTCTGATTCTGCCGCACCTCTGACGAGACCTCGCTACACCCGCTAACCATCCCCTGCACGCCGTCAATCTCGTTCACCCCCACAACGCCGTCCTGCCTCTTCGACATATTCACAGCGCCCCCGACCGGAAACCGAGGCAGTGCAGCTTCTGGAGGTGAAGCTGCATTGACGACGACCTCTGCAAGAAATCCTCGTGTAACACTACCGACCACCCGGAATCCATTGAACGTTACTTTAGACAATGTACCTGTGCGCGCATTGATCGATACCGGCGCGCATGTGTTCATAATGAGTGCTGCTCTTCGTCGCTGCCTAAAGAAAGTTGTCACACCCGCCTTGAACCGAGCCGTTCGAGTCGCCGACGGGGGAACTGCCGCAATTATCGGCATGTGCTCTGCCCGTGTGACTATCGCCGATAGAAGCACTGCTGTTCTTTTCACCGTTAGAGAAAATTGCCCTCATGAAGTAATTTTAGGCATGGATTTTCTAATCGCTCACTCGGCCCGTATAGATTGTTCAGCCGGCTGTCTTGACCTTGAAATGCCTCTACTTTCTGATCTGCCAACCCACCCCAAAGTCGCCTTTGCTGCATTGATTTCGCACGCCTTCCGCCTAACTGTGTCACACATATCGACCTCTTCTCTACACCACCTGTACATGACGGCGATTACATGGTGGCACCAATTCATGCCGTGATGCTTACGCATGGCGTCGCTGTTCCGCACACGATTTTGACAATCGTTGGAAACCGCACATGCCTTCCTATTGTGAATTTTGCCCTCACTGCCCAAATTCTTCCACAAGGTATCTCCCTGGCCGAAATTACTGCTCTACAAGACCATACGGTTGAACCCTTCAGAGTGGATGATTGCTGCACCTCAGACAACTCTAACACGTTCATCGGGCGTCGACGTTGACCACATGGTACCACCAGACTTCGCTCCTGATCAAGCGGAAGCCCTTCGTCACGTCCTGGAGTCCTATAGTGACATTTTCGACTCCGCCAGCACGGCTTTAAGCCGAACGAGTGTTGTTACTCATCGCATCAATACCGGTGACGCAAGTCCAATTCACCGACGTCCATACCGTGTTTCCGCGTCCGAGCGCACAGTCATACAACAGGAAGTCGAAAAGATGCTTGCAAAAGACATAATCGAACCCTCTTGTAGCCCCTGGTCTTCTCCTGTCGTCCTGATCAGAAAGAAGGATGGAACATGGCGCTTTTGTGTAGATTATAGGCATCTCAACAAAATTACGAAGAAAGATGTTTACTCGTTGCCTAGAATCGACGATGCCTTAGACTGCCTTTACGGTGCTAAGTATTTTTCCACTATCGACCTTCGATCTGGCTATTGGCAGATCGCTGTGGATGAGATGGACCGTGAGAAGACCGCATTCGTCACTCCTGACGGGCTTTATCACTTCAAAGTTATGCCCTTTGGTCTCTGTAATGCGCCGGCCACATTCGAAAGAATGATGGACTCGTTGCACCAAGGGTTTAAATGGTCAACTTGCCTATGTTATTTAGACGACGTTATCGTTTTCTCGCCCACATTCGACTCCCATCTCAAGCGTTTATCGGCGATTCTTGAAGTTTTTCGTCGAGCCGGACTTCAACTGAACTCGTCGAAATGCCACTTTGCTCGTCGTCAAATAACCGTACTTGGCCACATCGTTGATGCCGCAGGAGTCCGCCCGGATCCCGAAAAAATTCGCGCCGTCACGGACTTTCCTGTTCCGAAGTCAACAAAGGACGTTCGCAGTTTTGTGGGCTTGTGCTCCTACTTTAGACGGTTTGTTAAGGACTTCGCCATCATTGCACGCCCACTCACAAACCTCCTGAAGAAGGACACCCCGTTTTTCTGGGGCGCTGATGAAGCCTAATCTTTTTCCCAGCTCACGACGCTCCTTACAACACCGCCGATTTTAGCCCATTTCGATCCATCAGCTCCAACCGAGGTTCACACTGACGCTAGTGGGCATGGCGTCGGGGCAATGCTAATGCAACATCAACGCGGACATGACCGTGTTATAGCATATGCAAGCCGCCTGCTATCTACAGCCGAGCGCAACTATTCAATCACGGAACGTGAGTGTCTCGCTCTCGTGTGGGCAGTCGCCAAGTTTCGCCCATACTTATACGGGCGTCCATTCCGGGTAGTCACCGACCATCACGCGCTCTGCTGGCTGGCCTCACTCAAGGATCCCACAGGACGCCTCGCTCGTTGGTCCCTACGATTACAAGAATACACGTTCACCGTAACGTACAAAACAGGGCGGTCACACCAAGATGCTGATTGCTTATCACGCTACCCCGTGGAAGAGGCTGCCTGTACTGACACCTTTCCAGACCTTCTGTCTGTGACGCAGCTACTCAACCTTGGGCACGAACAACGCCTGGATGCTTCCTTCCCTGCGAACCATCATTGGCAAACTTGAGTCAAGGCCTCGCGACGCATCTCTACAAATGTTTCTGGTAAAAGACGGCATCCTGTATCGCCGTAACCTCGATCCATATGGCCATGACTTGCTCCCCGTCATACCAGCACATCTTCGTGCGGCTGTTCTCAACCAACTTCATGACGCTCCTTTGGCGGGCCACTTGGGCGTCTCTCGCACAAACGACCGTGTACGTCGTCGTTTCTTTTGGCCTGGTCTTGCCCGCTCTGTTCGACGCTACGTCGCCGCTTGTGAGCCCTGCCAGCGCCGCAAAAAGCCATCTTCCCTACCATCTGGATTCCTTATACCGATCGATATTCCCATCGAACCTTTTTTTCGAGTTGGCCTCGACCTGCTTGGCCCATTCCCGAGGCAACAAATGGATCGCTGTCGCCACTGACTATGCGACACGGTACGCTATCACACGAGCACTTCCGACGGGTTGCGCAACTGATGTGGCGGACTTTCTGGTATATGACATTATTTTAGTACACGGAGCTCCACGCCAACTTCTCACTGACCGGGGCCGTACCTTCCTATCAGCTGTCGTTGATGAAATCCTGCGCTCTTGCTCTGCCAAGCACAAGTTTGCCACTTCGTACCATCCGCAAACGAACGGTCTTACGGAGCGCCTCAACCGCACCATAACCGACATGCTTTCTAAATACGTAGCGGCCGACCACCGGGACTGGGACGTTCATTTGCCATTTGTGACGTTCGCATATAATTCGTCACGTCACGACACTGCCGGCTATTCACCATTCCATCTTCTATATGGCCGAGAACCCGCCCTACCATTTGACACCTTGCTGCCCTCGGTCACTGAGTATGTCGGCGAAGCCATCGCGCGAGCCGACCATGCACGCCAACTCGCCCGCAGCCGCCTGCAGGCTTCACAGGAGCGCCAAAGACAGCTCTACGATTCCCATCATCGAAACGTGCACTTTTCACCGGGTTCCCTTGTCCTCCTCTGGTCCCCCACTCGGCGTGTAGGGCTTTCTGAAAAACTGCTGTCACGCTACACTGGACCATACCACGTCGTTCGCCAGGTGACTGACGTTACATACGAGATCGTTCCAGCCGATTCAACGTCATCGTCGTCACCTTCGAGTGACATCGTGCACATAGCTCGACTCAAGCCCTATCACCCTCCTTCTACCGCATCCGAGTCGCTCAAGCACCGAGACGGTGCTTCTACCACCGGGGGGTTATGATACGCAACAGCCGGCACAGCCTGTCTGGAAGAAAGAGAAAGACGACGTTGGTGGCTGGTTGTTTATGAACTGTCGCCATCTTGTTCGCCGAGCACAGTGCATCGTATTTATTTTATTAAATAAGTTACCCGTAACAGTATAAACTTGGTTGCTTATCTGCATGCTTCAATGGCAATGTTTGTCGAACAACGATAGTCTTCTGTCTGGAGTGGGAGAATAGAACGTTCATTCGATGTTCTACTCGAGAAGATCAGTGAGTAGGCGCTGCCTGACATATGGACGCTTACTGACTGACTGACTGACTGACTGACTGACTGACTGACTGACTGACGGACCCACCGACCGACCGACCGACCGACCGACCGACCGACCGACCGACCGACCGACTTTATTTGGTCCTCAGGAGACGATGACCTCCTAAGGGACCCCGTCTGCGGCCCACACCCATGACGGGACCAGGGGGTTAAAATCGATGGCCATGTCATGAGCCCTCTCGACTGCCCGAAGGTGGTCGTCTTCGTGGGGACTTGTGAGGAGAGCATCCCAGACTGTGATCGGAGATCCGTCGTCCACGCGCCACTCGGGGCATTACCAAAGCATATGTTGTAAGTTGCATCGCGAGATGCCGCATTGGAGGCACCACGGCCTTAGTTGGCTTACGAATCTCGCATAAACTGCCAGTGAGGGATATGATTTTGTTTGTAGGAGACGGAAGGATAGTGCTTGCGGTCGTTTGAGTTGAGGGTGCGGTAATGGAAACGCTCACCGTTCGAAACGATAGTTCTGACAGATTTAGTTGTAGGTCTGCAGTTGGTTCCGGAGCGATTTTTCACCCTTACGCTGTGTGCCACTCTCTCCCCTGACCTGCCGAGTAAGGTCTCACGCCTGGGAGTGGGCAGGTTCGTTGGCGTTCGGGACAAGTGGGTGGGCGTCGGAGCGTATATGGCCCAGGAACCAAATTAAATGCTTGGTGTCATGCGGCACGTGGTACTCAAGAAAACGCGGGCTGCTTTTTACAAAACGAGCCCACACGAAAAGCTTGAGCCGCAGTTCGAGAATCAGTATAAATTGTAGTGCGGGTTGTGTTCGCCATTGCTATAGCGATTGCTACCTGTTCTGCACGGTCAGGATCCGAGTTTAGGAGCGTAAGTGCTGTGAGCAGTTCTCCTTGTATCATGGTGCCCCGCCGTGGTGGTCTAGTGGCTAAGGTACTCGACTACTGACCCGCAGGTCGCGGGTTCGAATTCCGCCTGCGGCGGCTGCATTTCCGATGGAAGCGGAAATGTTGTAGGCCCGTGTGCTCAGATTTGGGTGCACGTTAAAGAACCCCAGGTGGTCGACATTTCCGGAGCCCTCCACTACGGCGTCTCTCATAATCATATGGTGGTTTTGGGACGTTAAACTCCACATATCAATCAATCAATCCTTGTAGCATGGTTGTAGCTGCTACATAGTGCTGGGTATGAACGCTATCTAGGAGTAATTTGAAGAAACCGGACGCTATGTAGGCGTAATTTGAAGAAACCGAGTTTTTCCAGAATACAAAGCCTACGGTAGGTGGCAGCACCATGTAGTTTTTGTGAAGCGTAGGGAACGCCCGCTTTCTCGTTCAGAACGCCGCATTGAGAGGGCAGCGTAATAAGCACTGCGGTCTGTAGAATCAGGTATCTGCATAATAAAAGTAAAGTAACATACTACATATTACTCCCATGTTGGTATCGCTGAAAATATGCGTAATACTTGAGATTTGATATGCAATGTTAACTAGTCTGAATGAGCGTTCATACTAGTTAGGAGATCAAGATGGATGGTCGCTCATCAAGGGGTAAACTTTCGCTCCGGTGGCTGAATCGAGTGACAGAGAGAAACAAAAAGACAGACCGAAATTTCCGCTTCGAGGTAACATAGGAAAGAATACCGTCGTCAAAAAGGCTCTAAAAGGCCGTTCTCCCAGGTTTTGCTGAGACTTTGCGACACACTCTCTTCGTGGGATTCGCGATTTTTTAAATGCGGAGAATTTCTTAGTCATGGGATGTCGTGCTTCGGCGTCGATATCCCACTGCGTATGCTCTCGTTTTCGGCCGGCACAGGAAGACAACCGCGAAACTGCCCCTCCAGGAGCCATTAAAGAATAAGGCACCATCAGGCGCTCAGCAAGCCGAGCATGCGCAGTGGGGTTGCAGACCTCTCCCCCTACTTCTATCCCTGTAACACTGGTGGAGCGTATATAAGCGGCGGAGTTCGCATTCGAATTCAGCCAAGGGCTTCTCAGCTTTCGCTTCCCTTGACGCTTTGCTTGTCTCAAGTAGATGTCATGGAAGCAACAGTATCTTGAGCCACTAGCGGGGCACAGCCCGTCATCAGCGTCCCGACCCTCATTGAAAGTAACGCTTCTCCTTCATTAAAAAATAGGAATAGTAAATACGAAGTAACAATTAGGCATTCCCAAACCATGCCCTATTAGACAACCTTCACGCGATACGTCCGCCACTCTGTGACTTATTTATTTCAGTTCCTCTATGCGCAGATGCGGGCGCTTTTTTTACAGTTTTTAGCAAATTCATGATAATGCACTCGAATATTTGCTGGGGATTGGTAGCAGATTCAATTTTTCGAAAAGAGTACTGGTTGGCGGTAAGTAAGGAGCGTTTAGAATAACGCATCGCTTTTTTCTGCACTCTATGGAGGGCATTAGTGTTAGTGCGTGTCATAGTGCCCCAGACGAAGTGACAGTAATTTATATATTATAATAACACGAATATATGCCACATAAGTAACACTTTGTAGCAAAAAAAAAATAGAACTTACATAGTAGTGCAGTGACCTGCGAGAGTTTGCCCACCACCATTTCCACAAGAGCATTTCATAATAGGTGTTACTCAAATGTGACAACAAAGCATTTAGAAGGTGTACAATTGGAAGAATAGAATTAATGGGATGTAAACTTGTTGAAGCGTGTATGTTTTGATCTTCTGGTCAAAAAATCATGCGTTTTCTATAAGCATTGATTTTGAACGAGTTTGCTGTGCTCCAAAATGTCAATTTTGAAAACACTACGTTGGCTTTGCCATGGACATCAACAAGAATATATTCTTTTACACAAATTTTGCATCAATCACATTACTGCTCGTCATCTTCATCCACGACGCTTAGAAGTAACTGCCTCAGCGTCACAATTCTATTTGGCAACTTGTAAGGAGAAAGCTATGCACTATACTTGAAAATTTCTGAGCCGTCTAATCGACTGCTAATGATGTTTGGCCTAGGTATACAATTAGCGATTGGCACGGTGCTTATATCTTAAGCGTTCCGAATTATTAAGGCGAAACCATAATATGACTCATGAGGCATACGATGCACGTATTTTATATAGCACAGCAATATATAGCGGTTTATCTGCCGCTCTACGTGCGACACACAAGAATCATTGCTTAGTCTCGCTAACTTGAAATTCACCGTTATTGCTAGCCATTTAGACAGTCGTGTGGACAAGAGAAATAGCGCAATAACATCAACAATTTCTTACATTTCCGAAAACGACTCATCGCTGACGAGAGCGAGTTATTGGCAGAAAGAAAGTATGGAGTGTCAAAATACGTGCGCAAAAACAACCCCGAGGTTGAGGTAGAGTCAAGGGGAAGAAGGTTTCCTTGTGAAGAAAGCCACGCAGCGGGACGCATCATCAGAGGGCTTTCACCTCTTGAGACTGCGGAATTTTTCTTGCCAGGTAATGAGATCCAGGTGCGAAGGACACGTTTGCATCGGGGCGATTGTGATCTATGGAAAGAGATGTGAGAAGAAAAAGCCTTGAGGGAGGACGTCCACCCCAGAACTTTCTCTGAGAAGTCTCATGGAGACGTACTTTGGTTCCTTCCTTTTTCATACACTAACGATGGCTGTCAATGAAGCTTATGTAGGGTCAAGGAGAGGTTAGTTAGGCGTTCTCCGCTATCGGCGATCTCGAGCGCGGAAGAAAACATCAAGCATCTCGTGCTGCTACCTCGGGTAGACTACCTCCCGTATTGGAATCTAATTTCTGTAGCGAGAGGTAAGCTTCATCATTACGTACTTGCTTGCTTTCTATGAATGACTTTGAAACCCCTCCGATCCCCTCAGTGAGAGGTATATTAGTACACAAAGAGCAGACATTTAACGTGGCCAGAAGGGCCTGATGCGATACATTTTGTGTTTTCCTAAGTGAAGCTACCATTCTGAGAAAAATGAGGTGTATCTTGAACAAAAAGCAGCAGGGTGGATAGTATATTAAGGAAATGATTATTTAGATATTTTGGTAACAATTCAGTAGGTGTATTTTTGTTACATATTATAAGCTTGCTTTCGACTTGCGTGATAATTAATTGATCTATAGCAACCTTGTGAATTTTCAGAAGGTAGGAAGAGCCTGTTCACTTGTTTTTGGCTATGAAGAATCAGTGCTGATGGGTGCGGTTATTTCTCTTGCTAGAAACACCATTATTATGTGTTGTAAGTGTTCACTAAACTCTTGAATTGGGTCGGAGACTAATATTAGACAGTGGGTTATGCTGCGTAGCTTTGTGATAGCTTGGTTTTAGTGTCATGTGATTGTCAGATTACTACTATCTTTGTGCGAAGGTGTTTTACAACAATGCCTTTTCTGTTTGAAAGTTGTTTGAAGACATCATATTTTGCATAAGCCAAGTTTGGATTTCGAAAGTGGTTAATTGGAACGCGAATTCTCCTTGAAACTATCACTTTGTTCAATACCTGGCGCCAAGTGTTCGGCAGCTGCGAATAGTAAATGCCAAGGCCTTTTGTATGTGCCCTATCGAAAAAGAACTCCTTCAGGTGAAAACTTTATGAAAACTTTTGTGGTGGTCGTATTCTTTCACTGAGTTGTTTCTGGGCAGAATAAATCGTTTCCATGCTTAAGCCAATCCATATCCACCGGACATAAGCTTTATGATATGAATACTGATTCGCCACTGCGTTCTTGGTGTTATACAGGGGCTGCGGAGTTTTCTGCTGTGTTCATCGAATCACTCAGAGTGGATTTTGTAGCAGAACTTTCTTTGACTTTCTCCTAAATTTCTCTTATGGAACTTCTATAAATGGCGTCTCCTAAAAGTCTAACGCTATTTCTTGGTTGGCTAATGGTGAAAGCTGCTTTCACCACATCCTACCCCAAAACTATAGGCCCCACAAGCAATTAAAGGTCCTTAAGCTACGAAATAGGTAACGAGTGTAAAAGAAAAAAAACATTTATGGCAACATGGCAGATGCCGTGGAATCACAATCTCCTGTTTAGGTTTAAAGTACGTCTGGAAGGGTTTGTACAAATGTTGATATCTTTTGAAGAGCTAAATATAACTACAAATTTTTAAAATATTTTTGTAGAGACAGCGAGCTTAAAAACGCCCAACTCTCCGCGAAAAACTTTTCTATGCGCTCTTGAAAATGATTACCTAAATTTAAAATATTTAGCGTTTAAACAGAACCATGTTACCACTTGCGCAATACGTAATCGGTGAAGTTTGGCAGAAGTTTTCAACTTGAAAGCTGCGGTGGCCCCATTGAATAATAGCGACCGTTTCAAACTTTAATTTTTTTATTTTTTTGCTTGTCTATCCTTCATTTTTTTATTGAGTGTGTTAATAAGTTTATCGAGACTCCAAATTGGTATCAATTCCAAGGTCACACGTCTTCCTACCTGTGTTTTTAGGTCATGTGGTTCTGTTAAATACCTGACAGCACATTATCAGATGAGGTACAAAAAATAGGAATCCCATCTACAGTGGGAATGTATGATATGTGAAGTAGGAATGGGGGAAGAATGATATGTCACTTTAAAATCAGCAGAACGTTACGACGCGGAGGTAAATTATGACGTACAGGACTTCCATGTCATGATTATCATATTTGGGCGCGTCAGTGAATTTCGTCACCTATTCACGTCACCTGATACCGAATTTTGTATATGTGCAGCTAGTGAAACGGCTGCAATCAGGCTATGAGCGTAGCATGAAGTCACTATTACAGGACCCCTATGTCAAGTTCGGACGTGTCATTTAACTTCGTCGATTTTCATGAACGTCATGCAATACCCAGTTTGGTATATGTGGAGCTAGCTAAACGGCCGCGAGTACATCATGGGCGTGGATTGTGGCCATGTCGTTACTTGACATGCGTCTCATGATTATTATGTTCGCACCAGTCACATACTTTTTGTCGTTCAGTCACGTACCGTAATACCAAACTTGGTATATGTGAAGCTATCGAAACGGTGGTGAGGTCACATAACGTTGACGCGCGCGCATGCTCGGCGCAGCAACGCTGCACTAGAAAAATGTAAGCACTCTTTAGTCTGATGCTAGGCGCGACCAGCGTCTGCCGGCGAGGCCCGACGGCAACTAGCGCGAAATGCGACATGCTGCATTTCGCGCCGATTACGTTGCCCAGACAGCAGCGCGTGTGCCCAGCTTCGTGACGGAGGGATGCCTGGCACGCTGAAACGCGCATGCGCAGCGCGGCGCGCGCCTGCAAGCATATGCCGGGCAGATCGGCGCCGGGCGTGGCATCGCCGGGGTGACGCGACGAAACGAACACCGGCGCACACGCGCGCTAGGTAACGCCGAAGTGTATTCACGCCTTGAGTGTGGCACGTAGCCATCTTCCTACAGGATTATCATGTTTGCACCAGTCAGATACTTTCATCATCCATGTAGGTCTCGTAATACCAAATTTGGCAGATGGGAGAGCGTACCAGTCATGAGCGCATCATGAGTGTGGCATGTAGTCATGTTACGTGAAACACATGTCATGATTATCATTTTTGGTTGTGTCATTTACATATGGGATCCATTCGCGTCTCGTAATACCGACTTTGGTACATGTGAAGCTAGAGAAAAGGCCGCGAGCGCATCATGAGCGTGGCATGCAGTCGTGACCTAACATGACACGCATCTCATGATGCACGTCCCGTAACACAAAATTTGTTATATGTGAAGATAGCCAAATTACGACGAACGTAGCCTGAGCGTGACATGTAGTCATGACTGATGACTTACAAGACATGCATGTCACGATTTCCGCATTAGGCTCTGTCCCTTTGTTCGCCGTGCAGTCATGCCATACCATGGCAATTTCGCAACATGTCATGTGAACAGATTCACCGCAGGAGCAGCAAGACCATGAATTGTAATTCATGACATTCATGGTATACATACCGCGGTAGTCATGTTATGACTAGTCAGTTATGCTCGTCATACAGTCATATTGTACCATACCAAGTTTAATGTCACAACCATTATTGACACGGCAAGGACAGCTAAAAGTCGTAGGCGGCTAGATAGATAGATAGATAGATAGATAGATAGATAGATAGATAGATAGATAGATAGATAGATAGATAGATGGATAGACAGACAGACAGACAGACAGACAGACAGACAGACAGACAGACAGACAGACAGACAGACAGACAGATAGATAGATAGATAGATAGATAGATAGATAGATAGATAGATAGATAGATAGATAGATAGATAGATAGATAGACAGATAGATAGATAGATAGATAGATAGATAGACGGACAGACAGACAGACAGACAGACAGGCAGACAGATAGATAGATAGATAGATAGATAGATAGATAGATAGATAGATAGATAGATAGATACGCTCAAAGTCGCTGAAGTTTGCTAAGAAATGGTTCGCCTTTAAAAGCGAGGTTGCAGTACTAAAAATTCGTGGACCTTCCATCTAAAACGGAAGGTCCTTTGCAAGTGTTCAGACATAATCGTCACTAAGTGCCGCGTCGAGAGTCGTTCCTGGAGAGCTTCCTGTGTATACCCGCATATATTATAGCCACGTATCATGCGAACCGAAGAAATCGGCCTCCTAAAAACGGCGTTTTAGGGCATCTCACTATGCTGCTCTGTCAGTGCCATTGACTCCTAGCCCGTGATGCTGCTTATTCGTCCACTGACGCTCGACTTTCGCGTACATGAAATGCGAAACACAAAGAAAACACCCAAAGATACTTTCAGTGCAACCAGTCGATTTGAGGCCCTCTTTTTAGTGGCTGTGCCATTTTATGTTCAGTAAGGCGCGTGGGACAGATTTTCTCGACAGGAACGGCGGGCAATGTACCCCCTCAGTCACCTTCTGGTACGTGCGTGCCCTTCATGCTTTCCGAGTGGGTGAGCAATTACTACCGATGTTATTTCGAGCTTAGAGGAACGTACCCCCGACCGATTTATCAGTGTCATTCGATAATAAAGGCCGCCATCGAACCTGGCCACGGAGCCACGTAGTTATGGGAATGGTGGCGCCACTTTGGTGTTGTTGTTTTTTTACCCTAAAACGTGGGCCGGGGAGAATCGGCACAACGAGACCACATCGTCCACCTTTTTTTCCTTCCAAAGATGAATTTTGTGGCTGACATTACAAAAGCACGCACCCGGATGGCTCCCCTTTACGGCTTATGTGTTTCGTTATTGAACGCATGCAAATTGGATCCTAAACCGTTCTGTTTGCAACCGCGAAACAATACAGCCGCTTCCTGTGTCCGGATGCATTCCGTAAAGGATTAAGATGTACGTTGACGCATTCTTCACCTACAAGGATAAAATCAGGAAATCAAAATCATCGTTTGATATAGACATTTGTGACTTTCCTACTAAGAAATGTTCATATGCTGATGATGTTTTCAAAACAGCATTTCAAAAACACCACTAAGTAACTTTTCTTTTTCTTCTAGACTTACCTAAAAGCGCTCGCGCAATCCTTTATTGAAGTCCGCCCGGCTCCTACTCGATACATTGGTAGCAGTGGACAGCTGTTCTGAAGACAACATGCACCACACTATCATGCCTGACATTGTGGCTAGCTCTTACCCGTGGCACACTTCTGACCTTCCTTTTACAATATCTGAGAAAGTGTGCGATGAAACAGGGCAATTCACACTCTGCTCCTGGACACTTTAAAGGATTATTTGAATATTATTCCCCAATTTTTCTATTTTATATTCAATACCACCTTAAGAATCGGACACTTCCCGCAGGTTTGAAGAAGAGGAAAAGTAAAATTCATACCGTAGTGAGGTCGTCCGCTCCATTCACCTAAGGCATATAGACCAATAGTACTAAACTCTGTCTTCAGTAAAGTATTAGAAAGACTCCTAAATACTCGTCTGTATTATTTCCGGCCCAATAAACATATTCTTCAAAATAATCATTACGGTTTTACACATAATAAAAGTGCTACTTTAGTACTGTACACACTCCGAAGCAAATAGGCTGCGTGGAAGGCAACCAAACTTCCTACCATGCTCATATTCCTTGATTTTGTAGAAGCATTCGATAGCGTTTGGCATCCTGCAGTCTTAAACTGGTTACGCAAGCACAGGTGTCCACAAAACGTGTTCTTCCTACTCAAATCCTTTTTATCGAACCGAGCTGTAAGTTTTTCAACCAACGTCACTCAAGAAACAATTCATACAACCATTAGCAACTCGCAGGGATCCCCTATCACTCCGCTACTGTGGAACATAGTAATACACAGCTTACCCAATCTTCCCGTGCCACCCGGCGTACACATACAGGCGTACGCGGACGATACTGTCATTGCGACCAGAAATACGTCAAGACTCTCATTACCAACAAAAGCTGAGCATGTCCTGGCTTTTGTATCCGGGTGGGCACGAGGACAAAAAGTTACGGTAAGCGCCGAGAAGTCGTTCTTCGTGTTCTTCCACAACGGAAACATGGGTACATCAACGCCGCCCTTCTATCCGCATGAATGGCGTTTTTCTCAAACACAACAAAGAAAAATAAGATTCAAGGTGCATTATTTGACCCCTCTAAATTTTCATGCCCACATTGATTACATTAAAGGAAAAGCTGAAGTGCCCACGTTCCGCTTTCTCGCATTTGTTAAATCGCACCGTTCACTAAACAGTATACTCATTAGACGACTTTACCGTCAAGTGATACTGCCCTCTCTCACATATGTATCTCCTGTATGGTGGCCTATGTTGCCATATAAATTCATTAGGGCACTAGTTTCATCAGTTCAGCGAAGCATCTTAATTTATTTAACAGGTGCATTTTACACCGCACGTACATCATCCCAACAGATTCTCGCTAACGCGCTTCCGGTAACATAAGAGTTGGACAGACTATCTGCAGAATTTTCCTCATTCATACTCCGGAACGCAACTTACTATGGTGTAAAAACATTCACACCGGCTGACATACTATATGCATGCAGTCTGTGGACTCATCACCCCAGTAAGTTATATAAATTTAGTTTCACTAAACTCTCACCATCATAAAAAGCGGTTATTTGAAAAACAAAAGCCATTCACGTATACACTGACTGCTCATACACATAATACGTGGTGGGAGCGGCATACATTGCTTTGACAAAAGATGAAAAAAAAATCATAACTGCCAGGAAATTTCAGATCCGCAACGCTTAAAGCGCAACGCTTCAAACGTGGAAGCTAACACTGAAAATCCCTCCTCGCAAAGGTGTTTATTTCATAGTTTGAGCTATATCCCTGATGCGTTCTGTTCGGAACAAACGGCACACTAAGTATCCGTGCTAAACATTAATCATTAATCGTCGCACAGTGTACGCAATGGTGTACACGTTTTGTTGTCGTTGCGGTCGATTTCTTAGAAAGTGACGTTGGCGAGTCGGCTCTCATCTGTGCGAGCAAATGACTCATCGTCTGTCTTTTTGCCGCTAATGAGCATCGCCGCGTTCAAGCTCATTTATCTTTTGGGTATAAAGATGAACTACCGGCGTAGATAGGTTCAACTTGAAAATTTGGTTCATGAATAGCTTACTCATCAGTAAAACATAATAGTTCGCGTGACCGTGCAACCGCAGTTCAAATCACCCCGCCGCAGTGGTCTAGTGGCTAAGGTACTCGGCTGCTGACCCGCAAGTCGCGGGATCGACTCCCAGCTGCGGCGGCTGCATTTCCAATGAAGGCGGAAATGTTGTAGGCCCGTGTGCTCACATTTGGGTGCACGTTGAAGAACCCCAGGTTGTCGAAATTTCCGGAGCCCTTTACTACGGCGCCTCTCATAATCATATGGTGGTTTTGAGACGTTAAACCCCACAAATAAAAAAAACGCAGTTTACATCATCACATCAGTAAATTTTATTTTTTCTCAGTCACACGAACACTTCGGATTGCGAACGATTCCGATTGCCACCGCTGATCTTGTGCCCGTGTGACACAAATGCAGAAATAGGTGTTTTATGCTGAGGTTGTGCGCCTAAACGAAAATACAAATATGTTCGGGGTTAAACAGGAGGAAGGTTATCAGTTGTAGTCGAAAAGCTGAATTGAGCAAATTCACTTTTCTTCTGCACATCGACGATGTAGGTGCGCGTTGAAGATGTGGACAGGGAAAAGACAGGTGTGCGCTGTCCATTCTCGGTCCGCGTTATCAAAGCGCATCCACATCGTCGACATGCAGAACCAACGGGCCCAATTAAGTTCGCTGACAAGCTTCTCCTGATATTTATGCATTTTCTGTTTGTATAGGCACGACCACTATCACAAGTAAAATTCAGCAGGGGGCCGCGCTCAGCGGAAAGCCACGACGGATAACTTGCGCGTGTTATGCCAGCGAGTCCGCAGTGAACGTCCATGCCGCGGAAGAAGGACATCTGTGTCAAGGTTAGCACGCGAGCCCGCCTGACGCGATCAACAACACGACGGCGTCATCACGCGACGGTGTCTTTCTGGCGCGCACGTGCAGTGAGTCACCTCAGCCCGCGAGCCCGTCGAGTAAACAACTGGCGTCTTCCTGTCTGGCGGGTCTGATGCAATGCCTTGCGACGTCACTCGTCCTTGGGTGCAGCCACCTGCAGCGCAGCCTCTCCAGATTCGATGAGAAAGAAGGGCGCGGCCCAGCGGCAACCCCATTGGAGGAGTCGGGCCTCACGACCAGCGGCGTTTCTGGTTGGACATTTTGTTATTCAAAGAATCCAACCGGTGCATATAAAAGGAGCCCTGCGGCGCATCGCGAGTAGCAGTCCTGTGTGAGAGCAGATATGTGTGTCGCAGTGAAGCTATGTGTTAGCAGTCCTGTGTGAGAGCAGATATGTGTGTCGCAGTTGAGCTATGTGTTAGCAGTCCTGTGTGAGGGCAGACATGTGTGTCGCAGTTGAGCTGTGTGGTAGAGAAGAGAGCTGGGTGATAGAGAGTTGAGCTGTGTGGTAGAGTAGAGAGCTATGTGATAGAGAGTTGAGCTGTGTGTCAGAGAGTTGAGCTATGTGTTAGGAGACCCCTTTGGCAGCAGATTTGTCGGAGAGCAGACATGTGTGCCGCAGTTGAGCTATGTGTTAGCAGACATGTGTGTCAGAGAAGAGAGGTATGTGATAGAGAGTTGAGCTGTGTGTCAGAGAGGAGAGCTATGTGATAGAGAGTTGAGCTATGTGTTAGCAGACCCATTTGAGAGCAGACCTATGTGTTAGAGAGGAGAGCTCGGCTCTTCGGGTCTCTAAGCTGTCGGCCCCAGTGCCGAATTTGTAACGCCTCTGTATATATGCTGTACATAAACCTTGTTTAACTCACCGTCGTCTCGTCCGCTCGTCTATCAGCTCAGCGCAGAAGCAGTCGCGAGCTGAGAAACCTACGCTACCAAACGGCTGGTGACCTTCCCTGCGGAGTTCGAAGCAGTGGCGCCTTCGGGACCGTGTTGGCGTCGCCGTCTTTCGAAACAGAGGTTGCAGCGGTGAAATTCGTAGCGCCCTTCGTAACGTCGTCGGAGCCGGGCTTCGTAACACGCGGCGCCCGTCGGCCGTGCCTTTGCCTGGCGTGTGCTACGTCGAGCCCCTTCATGTAGCCGCTAGACGTTGCTCCAAACACATCCCAAGGAATGCGCTAGAAGTAATAGAGCAGAAAAATCAAACACACCACGAATACACCGCCGGAACCATTGAAAAAACATTGCCGAAAGTGCCGCACCGGAAGTCGAACGGGGTAGGCCGTTCGGTGCGAGCCGGTTTGTTTACAAACCCCGAAACCACCTAATGATTGATATGTGGGGTTTAACGTCCCAAAACCACTATATGATTATGAGAGACGCCATAGTGGAGGGCCCCCGAAACCACCTACAGGACGGTAGTTGTTTATATCGGCTTTGTCCTCCTTTCCTTAATAGATCATGCACATTCTGCTTAGTTTCCACCAATGGAGATCTTCACCATTCAATATTGCTCTGTTCGTTGCCTCTCCTAATGTTTGCAAAGAGTTTGGTCCCAATTTAATTATTAGCATGATTGTAATGGCGTCAGGGCCTGTTGAGGAGCTATTAAGAACTATTTTCTTTGCCCTTTCCCACTCTCGTTGTCCTAGTGAAGCCACTGAGATAATCGGTTCATCCTCATCTGGTACGGTGCATGCAGCGCTTTCTTGGTGTTTAGATTTTTTTGTCATCATTGTTTATATATATTTCATTGCCTCATCCACGTCTAGTCTAACCCCTTAAACTGTAGTTAAAAACCTCTGTTTCATGCTTGTCTTATTATTCAGAGAATTGAGATGGTTCTTAAACTTTGCAACTCCCTTTCTATCCTTTTTGTTTACTTGCACCATCCATTGAGCCCTCTTTCTTCTAATCTTTTCACTGATAAAATCGGACGCTTCTCTTCTGCGACTCAAAAAGTTATCCCGTTTTCTTTTGACATCATCTTCCGGTTCACCCCTCTGTTTAGCACATCTGTGTTCCCTGAAAGCTTCCTCACGTCTTACTATGGCTCCCTTAACTTCCTCATCCCAGCAGCTCTTGGGTTTGTCTCTGCTTTTCTCGGTTGATTTGACTCATACCTTAGCAAACTCTATCTCAAAGAATCTAGATATATCTGTGTGCGCCCACTCTATTTTAGTATCCTCGGTGATTATTTTCTCAATCTCTTGAATAGCTATTTTGATTTGCCTTTCTGAATAAATATTACCGTGTGGTTGCTCGTGATACTGCCTTTCTTATTTCATTTTTCTTCCAAAACTAAGGTTGTTACGTTTGTGATAACTCCCTAAGCTTCTGGACCCGTATTCATCTACGTTCGTCACCCTCAGCCAATCATGCATCTGTGACATTATCGCGTAATCTATCGTCAACTGCAGCCTTCCCACCTCCTATGATCTACCCTTCGCATTTCTCGGGGCTGTTACAAATTATTAAATCATGCCTTTCACACATACTCCTTAGCATTCAGCCTGTTGGGTCAGTACATTCATCCATATCTTCTATGTGCACATTCATAACTCCTAATATAGTTATCTCGCACTCTTCTCCTAGTTCGCCAGTGTCATTTTCCATACACTGCACCATTTGTTGATTTTCCTCTCTGGCTTTTGCCCCTGTTCACAAGTACACAAAACCCTGGAGCGTCACTTGCCCTGCCACTTTCCCTTTAAGCCATAAATCTTCCTTGCACTCCTGCTTCACCCTTTGCAAGTCTACTTTTATGAATGAATGCCCCAATACCACCCTCCTTTCTGCTGCCTTCTGTTCTATTACAATATTTCCACGCGTAGCCCGGAGAGTTAGGAGGTTGTTCGATATCCTTGAGATGTGTTTCTACAAAACCATATCATCGGCCTCTCCTCCCTTAGCTGTTCTTTTATCTCT
Source organism: Rhipicephalus microplus (assembly GCF_043290135.1). Taxonomy (NCBI): domain Eukaryota; kingdom Metazoa; phylum Arthropoda; class Arachnida; order Ixodida; family Ixodidae; genus Rhipicephalus; species Rhipicephalus microplus. The sequence continues at coordinate 75,885,635 of NC_134709.1, read as the reverse complement.
TCTCTCTTCAGCCTATTTCTGCCACTCTGCATGTAAATATACTCTACGTCTGAATTGGCTCGGCCCTCGTGGCTACGTTGATTTCTGCCCCGGACTCTACGTGTCTTAGATATTGGTGCCCCTTTGAAACCGTATCTGTCTATACCACCAGCCAAATAGTCTCCCTGATTGTTTTCCTCGTTACTAGCTGTCCTGCGTCCCGAAGGGCCCGCGTGCCACCCAAAAAAGCTACTGCGCCTCCTGCAAGTCGCAAAACTACGTCATGACCTAGCCTTCCACCGAAGTGAATTCTGTCTCGTTGAACACCAACCCACCTATGCACCTCTCTGTTTATTTCCACTACCTCGAAGCCTTTCTCTCGACTCATCCGCCATTTCTCTTGGTATGCGTTGAGAACCGCTCTTTGCAGGTTGCTGTCACGCACCGGTACCTACGGTATCGTGCATATCACTACCTGTACCTGAGGAGAAACGGTGCGCATGTCATCAACCCCCTTCGCCAGAGTGGTCGTTAGCCCTGCCATATCTTCATTTAGGGCATCGTTAAACCCCCTGTAATTATCACGAGGTTTCGTCCATCAGCTGTTTTTTGAGTTTTGCGCTCGCTTGCTTCATGACTGCTTCCAGCTTGCATCCTGGGAACGTATACTGCAACCCTCTAGTCACCTTTTACTTTCTATTTGATTGCTTCTGAGCATCAATTTAATTTGAGTTCCTGGCAATTATCCTGTGTTGTGACTTTTCAGCTGGAGCGTTCTGCACCTGGGGGTTACTTGCACCACTGACGCCGGCTGCTTTGTCCACTCCACGCCCCACCACTACTTCGCTGGCTGAAACTGTTTTCTCCAAACTTGCTTGCTCTTTCTTCTCCGCCGTTCTGGTTGCTGGTACCCTACTGTTCTCTCCGTCGGCCGCTCCTTTGTTCACCTTCTCTAGTGCCTCCTCGGCGGACATGAGCCTTTCTCCCATTGCTCTTGTTTTTTTTTTGCTCTGTCGCTAATGCAGTCGCCAGCTTGGTTATTCTCATCAGTTGTTCACTCTACACAACCATAAATTTCTCCATTTTTTCTCGACCTAACATTGCCTACACTTGGCGTCAGCCTCTCTCCATTCGCGTCTGAATTGGGTCCATATTCAAACCCACCCCGCATTCTGAACATTTTACTGTTTTTTTAAATATGTCATTTTGACACCAATTGTCCTTATGAATTGTCTCAGTCGATATTTACGAAAGACGGCATACGACGAACCCTGCCCTATGAAAAAAAGAAAGTATCAGCTCTACTACAAAAATTTGGTATTCGGTGTACGTGCACCTCCCAGACGGGGTGGCTAGAAAAAAAACACACACAAACGCAAACTAGTAAATACCTGGTGACTGACCCCAGAAAAAGCCATACAATGTAATAAGTTCCACAAAGGTTTTAACTGCTGCCTTAATAGTTATAAAAACAAGCTGGAAACATGCAAAGCAACTTATCTTCGCAGTCGATCGGAAGCGCTAAAAAACCCGTCCATCCACCGTGCCAGTACGAACTGCCTATTGGAGCGAAAGGTAAACGCGTCATCTACATCCACGATTTCTACTTTATTACCAAAGATGATGCTGCCTGTCCAAATTCGCAGGGCACCCTGCTTTGTTTTGACTTTATATTACATTGTAACGTGTTTTGCAACAGGTGGAATGCAAACCGAAGGCTGCCAGCTGAAGCAGCGATAATGTTTAGCTTGTTCTTAGGTTGTGTTGTCCCCGTCGTAGTGGTCTAGTGGCTAAGGTACTCGGCTGCTGACCCGCAGGTCGCGGGTTGGAATCCCGGCTGCGGCAGCTGCATTTCCGATGGAGGCGGAAATGTCGTAGGCTCGTGTGCTCAGATTTGGGTGCACGTTAAAGAACCCCAGGTGTTCGAAACTTCCGGAGACCTCCACAACGGCGTTTCTCATAATCATATGGTGGTTTTGGGACGTTGAAACCCACATATCAATCAATTAGGTTGAGTTGTCGACAAACATTTGATGCTGCCTTCACGTTTCCTTTATTAATTTTGGGTTATTAGATATAAAAAACTCAAAAAAGGTGATACAGTGTGTTTCTGCTTTATTCCAAGAATTACGAGATTCACGTCCCTATTCCAAATTCCTGTTTTTGATACATTTCTGCGACACACAATTGAGAAACCAAAGCGACGTAATGTACATAAAGAATTATCTAAGCCGATATCGTGGCCGGGATTTAAGCATAGACGGCATGGTGTCAGGCCAGAGATTTTTGAAATATTTGATGAAAACTATGCCCTATGGTTTTGGAATGACAAAGACAATGTGAATCTTGCTTTCCACTTAACAATGGTCCTTGTGAACAGTGATGTGAGCACTTGGTGCAGATTGTAAGGTCTTGTTTAGTCGTGCTTCGCAGAAGCAAATAAAATTTCTTTTGGTGACACACTTCACTTTGTATTGCGTTTTAAATGAGAAGCATTTCTTAGCGAACTTCGGCAACTTTGATTGTATCTATCTATCCATCTATCCATCTATCTATCTATTCATCTATCTATCTATCTATCTATCTATTTATCTATCTATCTATCTATCTATCTATCTATCTATCTATCTATCTATCTATCTATCTAGCCGCCTATGACTTTTAGCTCTCCTGGCCTTTTCGATAATGGTATCGATACCAAACTTGATGTGGCATAAGATGACTGTGTTAACAACATATTTCACTAGTCGTAGCTTTAAAATCATGACATGAATGTCATGAAAGTCATAATTTATATTTAACGGTCCTTCAGGTCTTGCGGTGGTTTCGTTTGCATAGAATGTTGCAAAACTGGTATGATATGGCATGATTGCATGGCGAACACAAGCGACAGACCCTTACATGAAATAGGGATATTCATGTCATGTAACAACTTGACTACATGCCAAGCTGATGATCTGGTCGCAGCCGTTTTACTAACGTCACGTATACCAAGTTTGATATTACAGTACGTGAATGGATGACGAAGGTATGTGACTGGGGCAAACATGATAATCATGAGATGTGTGTCAGTTAACAACCCGAATACATGCCACGCTTATGATGCGCTGGCGGCCGTTTGTGCTAGCTTCACTTATACCAAATTTGGTAATATGAGTCGTGAATGGATGACGAAGGTATGAGACTAGTTCAAACATGATAAACATCGGAAACGTGTCATATAGGAACATGACTACATGCTGCGCTCTTGAGGCGCTCGAGGCCGTTTCGCTAGCTTCTCATGTACCAAACTGGATATTACGCGACGCGACAGACGACATAGGTCAATGACAGATCCGAACATAATATTCACGACAAGCATGCCATGTGACAACATGACTACATGCCACACTGATGATGCCCTCGCGGCCATTTTGCTAGCTTCAGATATGCCAAATTTGCAATTACGTGACGCCAATGAATGACGAAGTTATGTGACTGGTGCAAACATGCTTATCGTGAGATGCGTGTAGTGTAAGAAGACGATTACATGCCACAGTCCAGACACCAATATATTTCGACGTGACGCGGTGCGCGTCCTCACCGGCTTTCATTGCGTCACTTCAAGCTGGCGTTGCCACGATAGGCACTGGTCAGACCTTATACTCGCAAGTGGGCGCCTTGCTGCGTTGCATTGACGCATGCGCTGTTCAGCGCGTCCGCCGTTCCTCCGTCACGAAAAGAGGGAGGTGCAGTGTTGTCTGGGCAACGCATCGGTGCGAAATGCAGCATGTCACATTTCGCGCAAGTTGCCGTTGGGCCGCCCGGGCGGACCCTGGTGGCGCCTGGCGTCAGACTATAGAGAGCTCGCGTTTCGCAAACGTAGCATCGCGGTTCCCAGCGTGCGCGCGCGTCAACGCTACATTGTAGTATATTGGGCCCTTCATGATGCGCTCGCGGCCGTTTTGCTAGCTCCCCTTGTACCAATTTTGGCGTTACGTGACGTCAATGAATGTCGAATTATATGACTGGTGCAAACATAATATGCCTGACACGCGCGTAATTTAAGAACATGACAACATACCACGCTCATAGCATGCTCGTGGCCGTTTCGCTTGCTCCACATATACTAAATTTTGTATCACGTGACGTTAATAGAGGACGAAGGTAAACGACACATCCAAACATGTTAATCGTGACATGGAAAACACGTACGGCATCAATTACCTTCACCTCGTAAAGTTGTGCTGATTTTAAAGTGACATATGATCATTTCTCATTCAAGCTTCGCATATCATCGATTCCCAATGTACGTGGGATCTGCCAATTTTTTTCTTCTATACCGCAATGGTTTTAACACCAGCGTGCGTGTAACGTCTGACAATTCAGCCTACACGTTCCTATTATCCTCTGCGTTTAGCTTGTTCCGTGATGTTGCAGCTTGGTTTGATTCTGCTGCCAGCTGTGACACGGTGCCATGTGAAGTATTATTGAGGCTAACTCCACGTTATTGTAATAGTTTGGAATGCTCTTGTCCGTGTGCTTCAAGTTCTCAATGAATTTACCCTGGCACAGTAAATTGCTAGCATTCTAGTTAGCTCAAATGGCTGAGCGACCGCCCCGGATAGGCGTTGGTCTTGAGAATAAACAACGGGCCGGGACGAGTTTTCCGGCAACTAAGAGGCTTCCTTTCTCAGAAATCCTTGAGGATTTCCTTGTGAACTTAAGGTATAAATGGGTGGTTGTCTCTTTTCCTATAAACAGTACTTACGCTGTCCTATCGTATACAGCCGTCTCATCGGGTTAAACTTTGTATTGAATCTCCATACACCGAAGCTTATTTATCCAGCAGTGTGCAGGGCCACCATTTTAGCTGGCACAGGCACTGCATAACAGTTTACACACACACGCACACACAAACTCACACGTGAGAGAGGGGGAGATAGATAAAATTGTTGCACTTTTTTTCGGACCTCTAATGGTACTCTTGGCTAAATCTCTTGTTAGACCGTCAAATCTAGATCCGAAAAGCAATGAAAATAGCATTACACTTTGGCCAAACGAAACTTTTCGTGTTGAACTATTGTAAGAAAGAGTTTTTTCTTTGAAAAGTACTAATATTATCTCCCAGAGAACGTTGGGCATGACAGCTGTTTCATGTGATGCTAGTAGAAGTCTGCTCCTGAAAGCAAGGGGTAGCTGGTATTCACGTTTTACTTCCCTAATGAAACATGTTTTAATTGAGAAAAACTCAAGATATGAAGTCGATTGCAAAACTGTTCACAAAGTTTCAAGGTTTTTCAAAAGTGAAACAACACAAAAAACCTAATGCAGATTGAAGCACAAGGTCCCATTGAACGAGGCTGTTCGTACAATAAGGCGTCATCTCTTTTTTCCTCTTGGTTTCTTCTTCTATGTTCTGTTTATTATGAAACGTTGCAGAAACGTTATGGCACAAAACCTACTCACGTATTGTCGTGAAAAAATCATTGAAAAAAGATCTTAAGTATCTATCAAGTTGCTATCTCGGGCAGTGTGCGAGAGGCCACGAGGTTATCAGCGCACAACACAAAACCCATCAATGTAGGGTAGCTATGAAAGACAATGGTTTCAGTTTTCGGTCTATAAAAATGGCTATGAAGTTTTCTTTTAAGGAAGCAACAAAAGCAATAAGCTCCGTGCTGCCCTGCTTTCGTGGTGAAAAGAGGCTCCTGGGTTTGATGTTTGAATCGGAGCTGTGAACAGCTGCTTCGAAGTACCTTAGAGAAAGAAATGTGAACACAGTCCAATTCCAGCACAAAAGCTCAGTAAATTTACGAATATTTTTTTTTATTTCTTTGAATCCCGAGTGTCCCGCTGCAAGCTGTATAAGGTAGATTAGGGTGTTATCATGGCCGGCCGAGCTATGCGTTGTGGTAAGTGACGGTTCACACAGACACAGACACAAACACACACACACACACACACACACACACACACACGCACGCACGCACACGCACACGCACTCACACACAGAGACAGACTGACAGACAGACAGAGCAAAAAGAGGCAGTGGGATTGGGCGGGTCGGTATAACATCATAAAGGGTGCTTACCAGCGCAAACGACAGGACAGGAGGGGACAGGAGAAGAGACGAGACAGAGCGCTGATGTCTCGTCTCTTCTCCTGTCCCCTCCTGCCCTGTCGTTTGCACTGGTAAGCATCATTTAAGACAGAGCAGATACGCAGCCAGACAGACAGACAGAGCAGCTACGCAGCCAGCTTGTCAGGACACTGGCTAACCTCCCTGTCCTTCCTTTCACCGTCGTCCTCCGCTCCTTAAATTTCTGCCTATACTAATTATTATTACTAATAGTAACTGAGGGGGTTTACATATGAGAGCCGCCTTAGTTTATAGGTTCTAGAAGTTCCGAAGACCTGATGTCCTTGATCATGTGCCTATAGGTCTAACCACACGGGCCCGCAAAATTTTGCAGGCGAATGTGGCGGTTCACAGTTTCTCTCACGCAACTTCGACCATGCGATTTTCGTACAACAATGGCAGTGGAGAAGGAACCGCATTTTAATTCATGCGCATATACAACCTCGTTGTGGATTACAATTTTAACTCCTATAGGCACAGCACTGGTGATTACCTAATTTCCTTAAGAAGACCAAGGATACTTCTCAACAAGACAATTTAACGTGTACGAATGAGTATCTGCGTTCCTATAGATGGGCGCTAAAAGATGTCGCATGCAGTACATGTCCAGCCACACTACTAAGCATATTGACGTGGATACTTCAGGGATTCCAAAGGCTGAAATGCCCCTCAGAATCAGCATTGCTAGAATGACACGTGGAAAGTTAAGCGAGCAGTCACGCAAAAGAAGCGAGGGCTTCATTTTTATCTCAACTTTGAACATTTTCTTTAGTTGTTATTCACGACTTGACGAACGGAATCATAAGGTATCATCATGTATAAAGACGTGCGCCGGTAATGTTTGCTGATGTCACGAACCCTTTGTCATGTTGATAAACCAGGAATCCGCTGGATTTTTTTCTCAGAAGCGTACACTGAAGGAAATATAGGGAACGTAAAAGGCGAAATCAGAGTAGATTTATCCGTCTGATCAACGTATTCCCGAACTGTCAATGATTCAGGGTGCTTCGTTATAAAAACATTGCGAGCAAAAAGGGATGTAAATAGAAAAACAATCAGAAGTTTGCACAAAAAGAACGCTTGGGCATCGATCAAGTATCAGTGTGCCGTACTAGGTTCTCTTTTTCCTTTACTGTTTCTTGTCTCAAAAACCTTGCTAACACGTTCACTTCATCAACCAACTGAAAGTCGTCTGATGCACTGCTTGATACGGCGGGAGGCGAGGAGTACCGCATCGCTTGTGGTCGGCATGGAGAGCACTCCCAAAAGGAATTTCCGCACTGCAAGACTCCCGATAAACAGGATGTGCCGTCACAAGCCGTGTAACATCAAATACACGAGCAAATGTTCAAGTTGTTATAGTGGAACTGACAGGGTACCTATAGCGCTAACAAATGCACGAAAAGAAGACTAGGACTATTTGTGTCGCAGTTGGAAAAGTGAAACTCAAGCATTGGTTCAGGATATTCTTTATCCCGAGTCAGACGCACCCTCGAGGCACTAAGAACCTTGACGCACCTCACTTCTGACATATTTTATATAAGAGCTTGTACTTCACCTGCAGCTTCCCGTTTGAACGCGGGAGTATGGAAAATGTCAGAAAGAGCTTTGTTATAAAGGCCAGCTTGTTTTGTCAGGCGTGAAACCCACGATGCAGCCACACCACACCGCCACAGAAATAACAAGGCTTTCGCTAAGACTCTGGCTTTGTAATAACCTTAACACGCGCCAGTGAAATATGCACAGGGCACGCTTCCTGAAGATCGCGCTTGTTTGCAGTGTTGGAGACAAAAAAAAACAACGAGCTTTCGCGTAGAAGTGACAGACTTGTCAAAAGTGACTACTCCTGGCGCAAGACCCACGTCAAAGCTACTTGACACCCGAGGCCTATGGTGTGCAGTCGCCTCACTAAAAATGCTCAGATGAATGGCGAAAAGGGTGTTGAAGCCACATCATGCTTTCGTCGCTGTGACACAACCCAGCGATCCTCTGGCTTTACTGGAATGCCTGTGAATGTGTTTTTTTGAGGACCTTGTTATGTTTCACTATACCAAAGGTTTCAAGAGACAAACAACTATATTGATGGCATAGCAAGGTCGGTAAACTTAATTTGCCGGTGTTTCGAAGGGTGGTGGCTATAAGCCTGCCATGACCGTTTTGGCCCAGCTAACCAACTCTGGCTGCAGACGGTAGTCAGCTGACGGCAGGAGCGACTACCACGCCTCGAGGGAGGAAGCTGGCAGTTTTGTTCTTGCTGGGTGGCCTCAAACTATTCTTTGCTAGCGGGCTGCTGCAGCGAAATTGATTCTGCCGCAAGGGCCAAGAGAGCTAAGAAGACAGAAGTGGGAGAGTGGTTCTACAAACTGTCAGCTACTGTTCTCATCTCAGATTGAACATTGCCGTGTAGTCTTTCTCTGGCAACGTGTCAGGTACAATATACAGAAATCCTAACAGGCGCTTATATACACAGGCTTCATCCACTTGCCATATCATCTTATAGAAGCATTTTCTTTGTGCGAAAATAGCTTCTGTGGGCAATGCGCATCGCGCCTCCTAATGACAGCTCACGTCATTAAGCAATTATGTTGAAAGTGGGTGAGGAGGGGGAGGCCTCTGTTCTCTGAAGTGTGTCAAACAGGTGTTCAGGGCAGCGACTTCCGATGAAGTTGTCAGGCTGACATTATTGATGACAGTAGCAGTGTCTGACGCAATAACCATCCGGAAGAGGCTTACGTAGGTAGGTGTGTGGTGTGTAGTATTCGAGTGTTATAACCATTCAGCCACCTCGCCGCCGATTGATTGCCACAACGTCAAGGATTCATTCGAATTAACAATCTAGTTCATTATCTTTCATCAGCAATTTTATGCCTTAAAGAACATTTTCACATCGTTACATAAGGGGTATACTATAGCATAAAAGGTTTTTAGTATAACGCGCATGTTCGCTGTTACAGCGTTAACTGAGACTGTGAATCCGCTGTGGTGCACACCCTCAAATCATAAACTACAATTGTATGTGGCGTGTGCCAAGCATGACTCAGTGAAAGAGATTCACCACGTGCGTAGCAGGAATCTTGCGTTACACTCATCACCGGCTAAAGCGATTTTGGTACATAAAATTAGGGAGACGACCAGCAGAGCACGCAGACGTAAGCGACTGACCAGCCAGCCAGCCTGCCAGCCTGCCAGCCTGCCAGCCTGCCTGCCTGCCTGCCTGCCTGCCTGCCTGCCTGCCTGCCTGCCTGCCTGCCTGCCTGCCTGCCTGTCTGCCTGTCTGTCTGTCTGTCTGTCTGTCTGTCTGTCTGTAAACCAATTCAATAACCTAGCCAGAGTTTAGGCACATGCTGAACGTCCAGCCATCTTTAACTGGGGTGGCATTTGTACTTGTAAACGACATCGGTCAAAAAGCAAATATTACGCATATTTGCTATTTACGCATAGTTGTGACTACAATAGACCCCGCTGCTGCTATAATTCACACCATCGTACGGCCTCTATTTGATCCGTTACCTTCTACCTGTTCGAGGTATGCGCGTCAGACGCAATCGTCTTGCTCGACTCAAGAGAGTGTATCAGAGGGTGATAGCGGATGCCATGTGTGCCAAGTGTACATCAATACGCGGCTTTTATTATCTCCTTTCAAATCAACACAGCAAAGGTCTGATTGTTGCTTTTTTGAGAGTCATCTTAGGTGTGCAGTGCGCAAGTAGGTTTGGAAAAATCATTTGAAGAAAGTGCAATCAGCGAAATCAGGTAGTTCGAGAATCAATACTACTAACCTATACCTGTGGCCCTGTCATGTTCTTGGATCCAATTTCCCGGCGAGTAATTCATCTGGACGCGCTCACTGAGGTCCCACGGGAGCCCCACAGACCATGCCTCTGTATTGACCTCCTCTGATGTGGACCACGCAGTTTATGCGGGACGTGAGGATTGCGGGCCTGTTTTCCTGCACAATTGCTGCAAAAAGACTGTATTGTTGTAAAAAATAGCTTGAGGACGTGAAATGGTACAATTGCCATCCAGTTTCGGTTGGAATAATAGTATTGGTTAAATGATGTGGCCAATACGTGGGTAGAATATGCCGGGAAAGCTGTGCCCACATATTCGCAACACGAGGGAACGTGGATGCCAGAAGAACCACAACACGTTGGCCGTTAAGTGTTGCACAGAAGCGGTGTGTTGCTTTACCATGTCGTGTGCGATGTTTCACATTGTCAATGCTGGGCTCTGTGTCAATGACCGTTCGGGAAAACAAATAAATTACAAAAACGCCCGGCCTGCGCGCAATGCAGAGCACAGTCACAGCGAAAGAATAAAGAGCGGCCTTTCAGAGCTTTTTCTAAACACTATTCGGGTAAATGCTAGAAGCAGACATGCTGAGTACCACTACGCCATGAATATTCACGATTTTTGTATAGTAGGTCGGCATTCACAATCCTATCTCTTGTCATTCTTTGGAGAAGCATGGTATCCGCTTAGCACCTGTAATACTATTTCGTTGCGTTCCGTGGATGAAGAATTACACTTGAAGTGTGTTTTGTAATGTATTGGAGCATTTCACAACCCACTCGTTACGCGATTCAGATTCTCTGATGCCTGGGTATTCATTCGCTGTTTTAAAATGCTTTAATACTCATACTAACGCCACTTCTTTCCTGACATCAAGCCTGCTTAAGGCAAGTTTGCGAACGAGTCTCAAGCACCAGTGTAGCTCCGCAGTTGAATGTTCGGCTGGCACACGGTTCGAATCTGGCTATATGCCACCAGATGTCTTTGGTGTTTTTTATTTGAGTTTTTATATTTCGTGTGATATTGGTTACGGACACCGGCGGCAGCAGCGGACAACTACGGCGCTGCGCGTGAGCCATGTTGTAGTTGCATAGCAGCTTTCGCTGTAAAAGTAACGCCACACGTACGCACATTTGGTTGCACATGCGTCAGCAAGTCCATGTGTGGCCCGGTTTGAATGCGTCAGACATCCTATCAAATTAAGAAATTTCGTTAAGAAGCACATCAGCGTCTCCTTTGTTGCCCTCTTTGAAGTTTACTTTCACACTCTGGATGTGGGTGTCAGGTCTTTGATGTCGAAAAAAAAAATAAGATCGCTTTGGTTCGTTTTATTCTTGCTTTGGCTGTATTGCGGTGTTACAGTTGTGCATTGTAAGATCTTGATACCCATCTCTTCCTTTTTTGTGCTTTATTCTAGCATATATGAGGTGTGTCATTCCTCTAAAAAATACAGTTGTCGGTACTCGTCTGTTTGCACCCCCTCTTTTGTGGGCGTGTACTCGTGCTGCTGCTTCCTTGCTGTACAAAAAGGAATTCGCCGAAAAGCAGGCTCGATTAGGTCTGATGCGCTCATGAGAAAATTTGATTCTATCTTTAATGAGAACTGCGCACAAGTTTTGTTTCCACCAGCCTATGTTCTGCTAAAGCACATTTGCTACAATGCGTGGCAGAGGCAGCTATAAAGATGCGCGGGTATAAAAAACGTTACATCAGGACGCCGTTATCGAAGATGGGTCGTTCCAATTGTGCTAAGAATGTGCTGACCATTCAAAAATTTTATTCAAAACTAAGTATTTCTTGGTCATAAACAATTCCTACAAGGTTTTTGGAAACCTCTTTTAGCAACCTGCGTCAACCTGTGTTTCTTTAATGGCCTCTTAAAGTTTAGAGGTGTGCGTTGACTAGAGGTGTTGGTAGAACGATAGTGTTAGACGTCCCGCAGTAATGTCGCGGCTTTGACATGTGCTGTGTAACCGACTCATTGGTGTCATAAACTTCAGCGTACATTGTTTGACATCTATCGTGAAATATGGGCACCGACGCTTCTTTCATTTCCCTCCACCAAAATGAGGCTGCAAGTGTCGCGAGTCAAAGCAGTGAGATTTACACAGAATTCTCAGCGAAATTATTAATATGTGCTGCAGAAATTCTTAGGACGTCATCTTCCTCATCTGTCAATGACCATCATCAGTCTTCGTGCCGTACCTCTTCATCATCGGCGCCATCTAGCTGTTGCTTGAATAAAGCGTCAGCTGAACCATTGCATTTAGGTACGCACGTTACGCTCACTCCATCTTGGGTCCAGAGTGCAAGAAGGGTGCTGCGACATAGCAGGGAAACTGTTCACGTTACAGTAGGCCTTAGTCGTTCCCGCTACAAAACATAGTAACATTCCAAGTATATAGGAATGAAAAAAAGTGCCCCGAGGAAAGAGAAGGCGGTAACGACTATGTGGACCATACTAAACGAGAAAAAAAAACGTCAGCAGCGGCGTCGGGCTCTAGACATATAAACGCTCTGGTAGCCATGTTCGGGAGAGTACTCGTTATCTTCCATGGTACAACCAATCAGGGTTCGCCCTGGGGGGGTGTGGTTCATTAGGTGGCGCACTCTTCGGCCAATGCCGTCGTCAAAGTCTCAGTTCTTCTTCGCACACCGCCAATGTGCACCTGAGAAAAGATAGAGAAGCACAGGCTGGGCGTCTACTTACCCCGAAGCGATGATGGCTTCAGCGGGTCTCTGCGTAGCCTGTCAATAGTCTCTAGGTGCCTTCGTACGATGGCATGGATGTCCCTCAATGAGTTTTCCAGAGCGTAAGAGACACTTGGGTCATGTGAGTCTTCCTCTGAGATATTCACCTGCGTAGAAAAGATGCAAGGAAAATAATGAGGCATCCAGTTGTGCCCTGCTTAGAGAAATTGGGATATCAAATCTGAATGTCGACACTGGTTCACGCAAGCCGGTGATCCATTGATTAATAAACGTTTATTACAGTGCTAGCACTTCATTACATTGTATATTTGAAAGAGCCCAGCAACATCCGTCTGCCGCCAACAGCATGTCAAGCAATGACATCTTACGAAACTCCAATGGAAAAAAAACTCATATAAAGAAACTATTATCAGCCCAACAATAGATATGATGAGAGCCAATAAACCTTTATAATAATAAAGAAATCTAGCTGAGCGTAATAGGTGAGAGAAAAAAACGTGTTTGTGGAGGGGGATTGTGTGTGTGAGTGTGTGGGGATTTGTGTAGGAGGGGCCATTGCGGAATCTAGCTGAGATCCACACCACGGGCGTCTTCCTAGATGCGCTGTGCAATCTGCTTCAGCAATGGGATAGCCCATGGCTATTGCTTGGCCATTGATATCCAAGGCAATGGCCAGTGATAGCCATGGCCATTGTACCACATTTGAAGTTTAATATTGTTGTTGAGCTACTATTATATAGCCACAATTTTCGTGCACTTTCGTTATGCTTGATTACGAAGTTCCACACTGAACTACTGTGCTGCTCAACAGCAATCACCATGCACCGTCGTGATTTTACTAAAGTATAAAAGATTGATTTAGCTTTAGTTGACGCTTCTGCCGACCAATTGAATTTGTTTCTATGTGAAAGCTACCTACTCCATGAGAACGCTTGCGAAATCTAATGCGCAAATCCTGCAATTTTCTAAAGGCTGCACCAAGATCAGTGCAATTTGCTCACAAAAATACGCCAAAAATGATTTAGGCTTCTCGCCCAAATACCCTTAGAAAGTAGTAACAGGGTACGTAATTTACCATGAAAGTTTTTTTTATTAAATGATTAAGGCATGCATGTATTAGTAAGTAACTTTTAGTGACCACACTTGGGGGTTGACATCAACTACTTACCGCGGACTAACCTGCAGAAGTTAATATCTTGGTTGCAGTTTTTATTAGCGTTATACTTTCGCTCAACGAGCAAGCTCTTCACCAAGTCTCAAAACTAAAAAAAGTGGCAGGTACTTCCAGCTGAATTATTGGGAGTTCTTCTACAACGTGGGCAAGGTTCTCTCGACAATATATATATATATATATATATATATATATATATATATATATATATATATATATATATATATATATATATATATATATATATATTGCCACGAGGAATTGCTAAGGCGCAGTACAACGCAGACGTTGTTAAAAGAGGAACGCTGACGGCATCGCTACGACTCATGAAGCCCGCCGGAAGGCACGAGCCGGCCCAGCCTGTGCACGAGCTGCTACCGAGCAGCGGCAAAGAAAAGAGGAGAAGAAGAGGACGACGAGCGTTCGCTGCTTTCTCCCAGCTACTGTGTAGTTCTTTTGGCTTTGGGCACAAGTTCGCCCTTATTAAACCTTGTAAATAGGACGTCCCGGTTGTGAGGTTGTTATATCCGTTACATTTTCTGGTGGAGGAGCCTGGGTACATGATTCCGAGCCCCACGCAAGAGCGAAGTCCAAGCACTGACCAGCCGCAACCAGTGGAGCTTACACCGGTGCACCAACGAGTCAGCCGCCGTATCCGAGGAGAGTTGCCAGAATTTGGGCCACTCCCTTCTGTATCAAGGGCATCGGTGACGGAGACAAGCGCCGCCACCACCATGACGAGCCAAGTTACGCCGGCACAACTCATCGTAAGCCAACCGGTCATTCCAAAGGTGTTTCATGGTGACCCATACGAGGACGCCGAAGACTGGTTAGAGCATTTCGAGAGAGTGGGAAATCTAAATCAGTGGAACGAGGAAGGCAAGCTGCGTAACGTCTACATTGCGTTGGAAGACTCTGCACGAGTGTGGTACGAAAACCACGAGGCATCTCTGACGTCGTGGCAAGAGTTTCGGCGGCAGCTACTGAGTACGTTCGCCAACAGTGATCGCCGGGAAAGGGCGGAAGCAGCTCTCCGCACACGGATTCAACGAACGAACGAAACTGTCGCGATGTACATCGAAGACATGTCCCGCCTTTTCAAGCGAGCTGATCCTGGCATGACGGAAGACAAGAAGGTGCGCCACCTCATGCACGGGGTAAAGCAAGAATTGTTCGCGGGACTCATCCGCAATCCGCCCCGTACTGTTGCTGAGTTTCGGTCGGAAGCAACAACCATCGAAACGACGCTTCAGCAGAGAGCCCGACAGTACAACCGCGACGTAGCCGGTGCATCCGCAGGAGTCTACTCAGCAGGCGTCGTGGATAATCTTGACACATTGCGCGAGCTCGTCCGGTCTGTTGTCAGGGAAGAATTAAGGAAACTGCAGTCACCTGATGTCACCCCCGAGCTGTCTCTTGCTGAAGTTGTCCGAGATGAAATTCGACAGGCCATGCGGGAGCCGCGGAGTGATGTGCCAGCGACACGACGGGCGGTAACGTACTCCGAGGTGCTCAGGCGACCTACTCCGCACTGTTCGCCGATCGAGACACCAAGTACTTATGTGCAGACAATGCGCAGCCCGCCTGAAATCGTAGAGGCAACACGCACTCCACCTCGTGCGAGAGAGATGATGCCACGGAAGAGCGATGTGTGGCGAGATGCCACACGTAGGCCCTTGTGTTTCCACTGTGGAGAGGCTGGCCACCTGTACCGATTCTGCCGATATCGTCAAGCTGGTCTTAGGGGATTCGCCATCAATGCACCGTGTCCGCGAAACGGCGAAAGACCTTCCGAGATTGAAGAATACCTATGCTCACGTCGGGAATTTGACCCGCCTCGTCGTCATCAACCACGCTCACCATCCCCTATGCGCTACCGCTCGTCTAGCCCACGTCCCTTCCCAAGCACGTCTAGGCAGCGTTCGCCTAGCCCAAATCCGGGAAACTGAAGAGGGCGACCTGTGGAGGCGAGGCCGCTGGCGACTTGGGATATGAAGATCCTCCACTGCGGTACGAGCCTGATAACGACGACTGTTTCCAGGTAAAGGAGTGCAGTACAGAGAAAATTACTTCAGACTTGCCGTTGGTGATTGACGGACTAGAGCTCAATGCTTTGATCGATACTGGTGCGGATTATTCTGTGATAAGTTACGAATTAGCGAAGCGACTCAAGAAAGTTCTGACCGAATGGGGTGGACCTCAAGTACGTACTGCAGGTGGTCACCTCATAACCCCTTCCGGCCGATGTACCGCAAGGGTTATGATACGGGGCTTCACTTACGTCGGTGACTTTGTCGTCCTACCTGTGTGCTCGAGGGAAGTGATACTGGGAATGGATTTCCTACAAGCTAATGGTGCGATTATCAATTTACAGAGGTCGAGCGTGTCCTTTTCGACGGAGCAAGCTTTAAAGGTAGCACGATCAGATGAACGATGTACCACTCCACTGCGCGTCGTCGACGATGATGTGACTGTACCGCCACGGAGCAGTATAATGGTTCTCGTGCATAATGATGCATTCAGCGACTACGAGGGTGTGGCGGAGAGCAACGTGGATGTTTTCTTGAAAAGAGGCGTTTGTGTGGCACGAGGGATTATCCAGCTGCGAAACGGGTGCACAGACATCCTCTTGACGAATTTCGGTAACGAATTCCAGCACATCGCAAAAGGGACGACAATAGCGTTTCTTCATGAGTTCTGTGAAGTGACAGAAATATGCAGTCTTGAAACGACGTCACCGAATGTGAAACTTCCATCTGATGCCTGCGACACAATATACGTAAATCCTAATCTTTCAGAGATTCAACGTCAACAGCTATACGACCTCGTGCGGGAATTTGGCAGCTGTTTCTCCAACAGTTCAAAGGTACGGCGCACGAGCATTACAAAACACAGGATCATAACGGACGAGACAACCAGGCCGGTATGCCGGCACCCGTATCGTGTTTCCCCTAAGGAAAGGGAAGTCATCAAGAAGCAGGTACGAGAAATGCTTGAAGATGATGTTATCCAGCCTTCTAACAGCCCGTGGTCATCTCCCGTGGTGCTTGTCAAGAAGAAGGATAACACGCTACGGTTTTGTGTCGACTACAGGAAACTGAATGCTGTGACTAAACGGGATGTATATCCCCTTCCACGCATCGACGACACGTTAGATCGACTTCGGTGTGCCAAGTTCTTCTCATCACTAGATCTGAAAAGTGGATACTGGCAAATCGAGGTTGATGAACGTGATCGCGAAAAGACTGCTTTTGTTACCCCGGACGGACTTTACGAATTTAAGGCTCTCCCGTTTGGTCTCTGTTGTGCGCCGGCAACGTTCCAACGCATGATGGACACTGTGCTTTCCGGATTGAAGTGGCAGTGTTGCCTAGTGTACCTAGACGACGTGGTCATCTTCGCGGCTACATTTGAGGAGCACATCAAGCGCCTTCGGTCAGTGTTAGAGGCAATCCGTTCGGCAGATTTGACAATCAAGCCAGAGAAGTGCCGATTAGGTTTCGAAGAGCTTCGTTTTCTTGGGCATGTCGTCAGCGCCCAAGGTGTTCGCCCTGATCCTGATAAGACGACCGCCGTCGCAAGGTTTCCGGTGCCAACAGACAAAAAGTCAGTACGGAGATTTCTAGGTCTATGTGCGTACTATAGACGATTTGTGAGAAATTTTTCAAAGATCGCAGAACCCTTAACGAGACTTACGAAAGAAGATGTGCCTTTCCAGTGGCAAAACGAGCAACAAAGCGCCTTCAACGAATTGAGAAAGAGGTTAGAAAACCCCCCGATTCTTTCTCACTTTGATGAGACAGCCGACACGGAAATACACACAGATGCCAGTAACATCGGCCTTGGATGCGTTCTAATACAGTGGCAGAAAGGTGAAGAAAAAGTGATAGCTTATGCCAGTCGGACTCTAACAAAAGCAGAGACAAACTATTCGGCCACGGAAAAAGAATGCCTTGCCGTCATCTGGGCCATCAGTAAATTTCGGCCGTACCTATATGGTAGACCATTCAAGGCAGTCAGCGATCACCATGCGCTTTGCTGGCTGGCGAACATAAAGGAACCATCCGGACGACTAGCAAGGTGGAGCCTCAGACTGCAAGAATACGATATAACCGTGGTATACCGATCTGGCAAAAAACATACCGATGCCGACTGTTTGTCACGGGCTCCTACAGACACACCACCATCAGAAGAAGACGACTTTCCGTTCGTAGGAATTGTCGAGACCACTCAAATAGCCGAACTCCAACGTACAGACAAAGAATTACTCCCGCTTATCGAACACCTGCAAGGAATTGACGTACAAGTACCCCGTATATTTTCTCGAAGCCTCGCATCGTTCTGCCTCCGAGGAAACGTTCTCTACAAGAGAAACTTCAAGCCCAACCGCGAAAAGTTCCTGCTTGTCGTTCCAGCAACTATGCGACAAGAAATACTTCGAGCGTGTCACGATGAGCCCACATCTGGACATTTGGGTGTGACGCGAACGCTTGCAAGGATCAGTCTCCATTATTATTGGCCCAAGCTACTAGCTTCAGTGCAACACTACGTCAAAACATGCCGCGAGTGCCAAAGACGAAAAACACCAAGTTCTAAACCAGCGGGCCTTCTACAACCTATAGATCCACCGAAAGCGCCTTTCCGCCAAGTTGGAATGGACCTCCTTGGACCCTTCCCGACATCTTTACTCGGCAAGAAATGGATCGTTGTGGCCACTGATTATTTAACTAGATACGCCGAAACAGACTCTTTGGAACGAGGAACGGCAGCAGAAGTGGCCCAATTCTTCGTACACAAAATAGTCCTGCGACATGGCGCTCCAACGGTTGTAATCACCGATCGCGGAACGGCTTTCACGGCGCAACTTTTGAAGTGCCTGCTCAACATGACTCACACTGTTCATAGGAAAACCACTGCATATCATCCTCAATGCAATGGCCTGACCGAACGCCTTAACAGAACTCTAGCGGACATGATATCCATGTATGTGGATGTCGAGCACAAAAAGTGGGACGAAATTTTACCATACGTCACTTTCGCCTACAATACGGCTGTGCAAGAGACCACCAAAATCACCCCATTTGAACTAGTTTACGGTCGTGCTGTTACCACAACACTGGATGCTATGTTACCAATAGACCAAGATGACTACCCCCCCGATCTTGACGACTTTCTACAAAGAGCGGAAGAAGCCCGCCAGTTAGCAAGATACCGAATACGCCACCAACACCGCATCGATGCCGACCGCTACAACCGAGGAAGACTTGACACGCGATATGACGTTGGCGACAAAGTGTGGATATGGACTCCAGTACGACGACGAGGCCTCTCCGAAAAACTCATTTCCCGGTATTTTGGCCCCTACGAGATCGTACAGCGACACAATGACCTCGTCTACGAAGTCAAGCCTGCAGGCCACCTGCATCCGAGGCGACGCAATCCCACGGAGCGTGTACACATTGTACGGATGAAACCGTACTACGACCGATTCCAAACCTAGCCACCCCAATCCCTTGACGTACTGCAACCTCATTTTTACAAACTTGTACACAAAAAAAAAAAAAAAAAAAAAAGTACTGAACAGCCTCATCGCAAGCATCGGGGCGATGCCGCTTGAGAGGGGGGATAATGCCACGAGGAATTGCTAAGGCGCAGTACAACGCAGACGTTGTTAAAAGAGGAACGCTGACGGCATCGCTACGACTCATGAAGCCCGCCGGAAGGCACGAGCCGGCCCAGCCTGTGCACGAGCTGCTACCGAGCAGCGGCAAAGAAAAGAGGAGAAGAAGAGGACGACGAGCGTTCGCTGCTTTCTCCCAGCTACTGTGTAGTTCTTTTGGCTTTGGGCACAAGTTCGCCCTTATTAAACCTTGTAAATAGGACGTCCCGGTTGTGAGGTTGTTATATCCGTTACAATATATATATATTGTGAAGAAGAAAATGCATCGTTGGCAAGCAACATCGCCACTGCTTGGGTACTGGGTCCTGGGCTTCTCTCGCTCACCTCGTGGTGATCGTCGCCGGTATCTGATTGACCGTTGCTCTGTCCCGATCATGTTTTCATCGTAGGGCCACCGTCGCAACACACGCCAATAAACCCCTTTGCAATATATATATATATATATATATATATATATATATATATATATATATATATATATATAGCTATTCTTTATTTATTTATCGTGAATACATTGAAAGGCTGACGACAAAAGCTGCATACAAGCAGCTTGACAGGCCCGTCAGCCCAATTCAAACGTCAGCAGCAGACGGCAAATATGCATGCTGTAGAAATTTACAGTATTAGACACAACACACCAAAGTATCGCAATTCTATTGCGATAACAAAAATATGCAAGTAAAAAATATATGCACGCTAACAACTAAACAAAGAATTGATATTGCATTCGAAAAACATGGGAACGCTACGAACAAGAAAAAGAGAAACGACGAGGCAATACTGAAACATACAAAAGTGCAAATAGTGTCAATTTACAAAAAAAGATGCACCGGTAAAAGAAAGACTGATAATAAAAAGTATACATATGAGCATATATATATATATATATATATATATATATATATATATATATATATATATATATATATATATATATATATATATATATAAATAAATATATTATCGTGAAATTTGGAGAATTCCACAATGCACCATGAAAGAATTAAAATTACCACAAGCCACGCAATGCTGATGCCCAGTTCATTGTGCGTGGCTTTTAGAAGATAACCTCATAAAATTTGGCATCACAGGACCCTATGTTGCCGACGTGCTCGAACGTGCACGTATCCCAGGAAAGCAAGCGTTCTGAGCTATTACCATCACTGCGCTGTCATCCTCGCGCTAACACCGATGAGCTACGACTTATCTGAAGCACTTGCTCGTTCTTCAGGGAGACATCGCACTTTTTCTGCATACTCCATGGTTCCTTCGAGGAACCAAAAGAATCACACTGATTTGAGTGTGTAGCGGTCGCCCACCCCACGCTGGAGCACATACGCACGCTCAACCCTTTCACTGTCACTAAAATGTCTCCACGTTCTTCTTATAACTTGAAAAACTTGTGGCGAAGCGCTGAAAAGGAAGTACGAGAAAATGAAAACAAAAGAAAAATTCGCATGATTATGTTAGTTGTATCATCTATTTAATCTACCATGAAGCACATATTTTCATCGCTCGCTCTGTTGACACGTGTACTGGTGACTACCGCAAGGTATATGTGAACTGGTAGCTTAACTTCCATAGATGACCATGTATTCAGTACTTGGCGGCTCGTTGTCACCTTCCCCATCTGCGTGTAGAGGGGACAACTATCAACAAACAAATAAAAAAATATGACGTCAATACCGAAAGCGGCAGCAACGTTATGCATTTGCCCTACTTGGAGCGAAATCGAACTTTTTTTTGGTTGCTGACCTTTATGGTGCCGTTACAAATGCACAATTTTATTCCGCTTTATGGCTCGCTAATTCTCTTCGCGAGCGAAGAGGAAGATCAAATAGAAAGATTCAGAAACCACGGTTGTTTTATTAGCGAAATAAAAGATTTGCATATGAAATCGTGACGCATCTGTTCGCGAGAATAATACTGTAATAGTTCGAAAACTCGAGTTGCCCAATCGTGGAAAACGACTACACCGAGACAACAGCCTTGAGAATGTCAATTTCACAACCGTAGAGTGCAGCGTCTCGTTGCTTATGGGGTCGCAGTCACCGTCATCAAATGTGAGGGGATGCCAGCTGTGCACTAGCGAATGCAGTAGGCGTCAACTAAAGCGGCTACTTACACAATATGTGCGCTAGTTTAGCCAGAAGACGAAAACTCCTCATACCTCCCACGTACGTGCTCTCCCGTGGTTATGCGCAGTGGCAGCACCTCTTTTACCCTTGGCGGCTGCCGAGCATCGAACTAAACAAATGAGTCACAAACAGAACATTTCTATGATGACGTAACTGGTGAGGTCACCAAATAGAAAGAAAGAACGAAACACCAAGAGGAAGACAGTGGCGTGGAAGCTGTTCTCTCTCACTTCGACCTCCTCGAAGCAGCGTAACCGACCTTTCAGGCGGTCCCCTCTTTTGGGAGTAATAAAGTTTTGATCATCATCATCACTTCACATCCAAGCGGAATGTGTTCGGGCCTTCTTTAAGGTCCGCGGACCACTTGGGTGACGTGGCCGTTCGTTAAACTTTTTCTTTTGAGTTTTTATTTCGATCATTTTTTTCTGAAGTGGTAAACGTTATCCCAACTGATTTCTCAGTAAGACCCAATTCGACCGACACAAATAAAATTAGATTTTTTTATAAACAACGGGGACATACCACGTCGTGTGAAAGTAACAATCTCTAAAAGCAGCTTCAATTTAAAACTGATATATGAACATAAGAGCAAACACTGAACCCGGAATATCAGATTAATGCAAAAGTTATCAATAATCACGAGTAGGACACGTCGTATTTGGCTCGATCATGTTTGGTAAAATGACGTACGTAGTATTGTAACAGGACTTCAGTACTAAATGAGATTGAAGTTTAGATCCACGGATATGGTTGAAGCGATCAGAAATTACTCAAACAGAACGTCACTGGAAAGAGCGTCTCGGCAAGTTGACTGCTCGATCGTCAGGGCAACAGCGTTGCTTTTACGAACAAAAGTTAATTCGACAAAATGGTGGCACCAGCGACATTTCCTGTATTAATTGTGAGAAGCATTCAGTTCATTGCATGTGTTTCAATGATAAATAAGTAAATACTCAATAGTTTCAAACCGCTACTACATGAATTTTATGACAATGAAGGAGCCTATATTTACTTATTATTTGAACTACATTCTAAATAAAAAAGAAGCAAGAACTATGTAGCCGAGCAAACACGAGTTCAAGCCTTTCATTAAACGCATTTTGCCGACAGCAGCTTGACTGCCGTCTTTACCAATTAGTCTAACGACGCTGCACTTTATTGTGTCCAGTCAGGCTTGCTGATAACTGGGTTATTTATGTTCTCGCCCAAAATCAATACCTACTCGAATAATGGGTACAAATACGCGTGCTCTCCCTTTGCCACTTCTATAAAAAAAAAACCGTCGCGGAGCTGGGATTGGCCAGGTTAACACTCTGCAAAGCCGCGAAAAATATCTGTTGGCCAATTCGGTTATCTTCGTCGAATGCGTGCTTGACTTACTCAACATAACTCACTTCGGCTTCCGTTATAACTTGCTGTCGTTATCTTTCCCGTAGTTGACACGCCAATCGTGCGAGATAACTGAGTGCGATCCAACTTGTAATAACGCTAAGCGAGTGGCAAGAAGGAGTGGAGGCAAGCGCAACGAACTCAAGACAACCACTTCCCGTGCTTCGCTTTATTTAAATTTTAGAAAAATCAGATTAAAGAGACATATAAACAAAAAAGCTATTTGTAGTTGCATCAAATTTTTTTAAATGCAAAAACCTGTGAAAGCCAACAAATACGAACATTCACATCAACGTCACTCCATTCAACCATATCTTAGGTTGCCCGGCAACCGCTTTGAAAGGGGCATGTTTCCTGAAACCACAACGAGCGCCGAGATGTCAGGGCCTGGTCAAGCTCTCACAAGTCACCCCAGTGCGTATATGCAAATAAATAAACTGGGAAAGCATCGCCCGATACCATCACGGAAAATTGAGCGATGTTTCGTTGACCCAGGAATGTGCCGAACTGAACACAGGCTCCGATTGCAGATTGCTCGGAGACGCCCCCCCCCCTCTCCAACAGTTATGGCACTTGACCAAATTTTGAGGCGTGGAACCATTCAGTGAGGTGCCAAATAAACTGCAAAAAAGTTTATAGCTATCATTTGGATTTATAACATACGACTACTTCCAAAAATCTATGTTGATCTTTAGTTTTCTTTTTATTCCCCTCCTCAGCATGCGGCAACTCAGTCGTCGGCAGGCGTTGGTGCCTGTAGCAACACGCTTTTAATACCTTTCGTTCCAAGTTTCGTGACGCATATCATCTGACCATGCACAAGCCCTGATAGCGAATTGAATAGATACGCCCCCATTTACGAAAGTCGACAAAAAAAATCTGGGAATCAACCATTTAACGAAATGTAAGGTAAACCACAACATAAATTTATACTTCACTTATGCATATATAAAATTAGGACTATTTGTGAAAAAATTATATAGAATTTTTTGTTTTGTCTGTCTGTCCCCTCTTCACCTAGTAGCACTTCACCGTAGACGGCAGGCGTTGATGCCTGTGGTAATAATTTTTTTACCCTTCTCGTTCCTAGTTTTGCGACTGATATAATTTCACCCTGACTACAGAGTGATCACGTCCACTCCTCGTTTTCTTTTTTTCCTTTTTAACGCTTCTGCTGAAGCCTGCGAAATTAGGAGCGCTTGTCATTGCCTCTCGAACAGAGTGAAAGTTGACCCAATCACTGATTCCGCTCACTCGCTGCATCATCACTAGCAGCTATCACTCGCAAACGAGTTTATTCTATTACCTTTCCATCCCTATCTGTCATCTTGACTCCACAACGCGCCATTACTCTGCGTTTCCAGCTTTCTTCACATCACCGCTACCAGGCCAGCACTGGGGGTGCGTCACGGCTAGAACCACCCGCCAGTTAAAAGTTAATAGGCTCATTTCGGACAGTGACAGCGCGGCCTGCTGTGTCCCTAACTTTCTGGGAAAAGGTTTCACCACCCTTCGGCTTCCCGTGCCTTCCTTTCAGCGTCTCCATCAGTTCCTTTATGTCATTACACTCACCCATTCCTTTTTTATGCACACGGGTATTTCAAGGTTTTTTTTGTGAGTGACGTTTATTCGTAAAACTTTTCCTTATATAGTATTTACCACTTCTTTCTAGGCATCGCGAGATCATAGAATGTATGGCGAGGCTGTAATAATTGCTCAGTTCTTTTTTTTATTTTGCGTTTTCCAGACGTAGTGTCGCCGAATGTAGGTGCTTCCTACTACAAACTACCGTGGCTCAAAAATAATGTTCGGTTATGGTGTCTGCGAAAACTCAGTCATACTTGAGTCCCTAGTCTTTATCCCTTTGGTACCATACGTGCAGTGAACTAAAAGCCTCGGAGTGTTAGATGTTGCACACCGTTCACTGGTTGCGGCACCTCCAATAAGACTTTTGGTTTTGTAACTGCATGAGTGTATTTTATCGTTACCTGAACAATGAGGCGCCTTTTCAACAAGACTGTAAACAAAACATATATATTTAAAGCGTAGGTTCGAGCGTGGATACGTTGAGTTCAGAGTTCTAGCGCTCACAGCTCCTTCTTCTCATCGTTGGGAACCCAGGCGCTTAGTCTCACGTATTCACAATATGAATATAGCAATGTATTTGAACAGCTGGCTGTACAAGCAATCTGATTGGTCAGTTATGGCAGCTGTGCGGCAACCACATTTTCGGGCTGCACACCAAGGGATCAATTGGTATTCATTGATGGCATGCGAAAATATGTGGCCAAGATAGCTGTTCTTTTGTCCTCCAAGATGCTTACAGTTCTTCTAATGGCCAAACCTTAATACATTTAGAGCTTGCCATTGATAGAACCACTAAGATGTCCCGAGCCAGACATTCATTTCCCGCCAGAAAGTTTGATGCCTGTGCTTTCCCAGTGGGCACGTTCAGGGTGAGCAACGAGGCATATTCTCTTTCGAATGCACCCACTGTGCTCCAGCTTGCAAACTGCAACCTTTCCGTACTGACTTGATGCTTACACTTCGAAAAATTCGTTTCTACGTAACTAATGAGGGTGTCGCAGACCGCCACACAGAATTGGAAAGATGTCATCTTTAGAGAAAAAGTCACCTTGAAACAAATAAACCATTGATATTGGTCAAGATGAAGCATTAGATTCCAAATTGCGCAAGTAAAAAAAACAGTTTTCGCCACATTATTGCCTACTTTCTCTCTTAACACACACAATGCCATTTCACGGTACCAGAGTACTGTGAATTACGTACCCCACCCCCTCCCCCCTCAAAAACAAAAACCCTACATAAAGGATCAGTATTTTCACTCACCACTCTGTAGGAAATATGTATGCGTCACAAGCAACCTCAACATGTTTTCAAGATTTCACTAGACGTTTCATATAGAAGGGCACGGGAGTGAGCATTTAAGATGAAAGAAACATTTGCTCTCTTGAGTGATAGTGTTTTCCTCGAGGACCATTTGTAGCATATCAACTTCTAGCGCGCTTCGCTGCCGCTGAAGTCTGCACGATGAACGCACACTCCGAACCCTAATGGGCTACAACGCCTGGTGTTAATGAGAAGCAGCAGTCGACGCCGTCCAGTCCGAACGCGGCCAACAATCGAAGTTTTGAATGAAACAAGCTTGGTACATTGATAGTTTAGGCCAAGGTCAGTTTGTCGGGGGCTACGACAGTGGGTGCGCCCGCCGCTTTCTAGTACCTGTTCTCAGATTAACCATAGGAGCAGCGTATTAATCTCTGTGTGACAGGTTTATCGTTCAGTAAGAAACCTCACAAATGGCTCCGGCACAGGTGGGTCAAAGTAAAGAGAGAATGAACATGGGCGTTACACATTAGAGAGTTAAATAATCTAGAAGCATAATGACACGATATGTGGTTGCAACCTTTTTTTGGGCCGGTTATTTGGCCAGTTATATTGGAATAATGAGATACATTGTTCATATACAGCATGAATTGAACCTTCTGCATAGCAGACCAGTCTTTAGTTACCAACATATTCCAACGAGCCCACAGATCTCTTTTAGGTCAACCGATCAGATATGTAGAAATAAAAAGGAGATGCTGTTAGCAAAATACCAATTCACGCACATTCCAAACGACGAAAGAAAAAAACACTGCGAGAAAAATTTTATGCCCAAAAGACAAAATGTCTGCGCACAAATGGGCACTTCCGTTGCAACTATAGCAAAAGCACTGCCGTTAAATGTGAACTCTCGTTTATTGTGCGCCGTCCAGGCCATATGTCTCAACATTTTTCAGGGACGGCTCACTGCTTTCCCATAGTTGATTATGCGGTACTTCAAATCTATAAACGTTTTTTTTCTATGCCCACCGTTAATAGTTTTCGCATGGATCTGGAAAGTGGGACAGCATGTTGCTCTCCCATAGTAGAGTACCTTGTACTTTGAATCGTTTAACACTCTTTCTAAACACAGCCCTCCCTGAATAATCTGTGAAACTCGCAATTTCGTCGCAAAGTCCTTCACGGCAAAGTTTTGTCAACAGGGCCTCACCAAGTGTGCGACCTACGGGATGGCTTTATGCTCTCCTATAGTAGAGTGCCTGGTACTCTCACTCGTCGCCCCCTTTTTCTAAACACACTTGTTCCATGAGCGCCAATTTTTTTCCGGCGTCTAGATCACATCAGTGGGGCGGCTTTCTGCCATACAGTAGTAGACGTACCAAGTACTCTAAATCAGTATACGTTTTAAGGGTGAAGCTCCTTGTGCCGTGAGTCAGGCATCCCTGATGTATGTAGTAATAGTAGTAGTAGTCGTAGTAGTAGTAATAGCAGGTAGCGACCTCTCGTTTAGTACTTGGAATGCCCGCTGAATGGCAGTACTTCTATATGATGAATATGTGATGAAAAGATGCGAGATGGTGGTACTTGGAGCGTTCACTAAATGTACAGACGAACGGACAGCCGGCTGGATAGATAGACAGACAAACACCAGGACGAGCGGACGGATGGGCACACGGACGAACGGACAGACATACAATGGCACGGACGGACGGACGCATGGACGGACTTAACTTCAACTGAATTCAGAGCCACCTTGCGTTGGCAGACACGTATCAAAACAGGCACAAGTTATACTCTGCATTGATATCTGAAGCAAAGAACTGACACAAAATACTTCGCATGATAGGTTTAATCAAGCAATTACGTATACCATAAAATTTCAGCGCAAGATGTACCTTTACCACTATAATTATTCGGATGGAGTGAATCCGTGATGACTTGCTACTGCAGATTACAGACCGCATTCAGATAAAGTATTAAAATGTGACGGTACATCGCCCGCTTCGTCATATGCTCTTTTAAAATGTTTCAGAATCCATGTGAAATTGAAATAACACAGCGCGAAGAGAATAGAGAACCTTTGAAACCGGTCGTCCACGTTCAAGTGGGTACTCGTGATTGCACACGAATATCGACATCGCGAGCCTTAAGCATTTCACGATGCCTCGCCGTGGTGCTCTAGTCGCTATGGTACTCGCCTTCTGAACCGCAGGTCGCGCGATTGAATCCTGACTATGGCAGCTGCATTTTTGATGCAGGCGAAAATCCTGTAGGCCCATGTGCTCAAATGATTTCGGTGCACGTTAAAGAACCCTGGGTTGTCGAAATTTCCGGAGCCCCCCACTACGGTGTCTTGAATAATCATATAGTGGTTTTGGGGCGTTAGACCCCACAATTCAATCAAGCACTTTACGATAATGAATATTTGAATGCCTAAGAGTCCAAATTAAAGGCCGCGAAGAGCTTCTTCCAATGCAAGACTGTTTACTGTCGTGCTTTAAACCAGGCAGGTGCAATTAGCACGTCTTCGATTGCTTCACTTTCATTGTATTCTTCATCGGAAACTTGTTTTTTTACGGACTCAACCAATGGCAGAGAAGAAGAAGAACACTGCGTTAAAAGCTTCCTTGCTTCCAGCCTGCCCTGCAATGCAGAATTCTTCGCACCCCCATTTTTCTTGCAATTACGATTGATTTTTACATACCGACCACATTGCAGCGGCTGGAACAAAACAGCGTATAACACGTACTTTAAAAATTTCTGAAGTGTCAATCATACTCGTCGTGCAGGATGGCTTCTCTATATTTAGGTAACCGAACTACGTCTACTCCTACGTGTTATAATAAAGCTTGTCTTAATTTGTTGATATGTGGGGTTTAAAGTCCCAAAACCATCATATGATTATGAGAGACGCTGTAGTGGACGGCTCCGGAAATTTTGAACACCTGGGGTTCACTAATGTGCGCCCAAATCTGAGCACATGGTCCTACAGTATTTCCGCCTCCATCTAAAATGCAGCCGCCGCAGCCGGGATTTGATCCCGCGACCTGCGGGTCAGCAGCCGAGTACCTTATTCAATAGACCACTGGGGCGGGGCAAATCTTGTCTCAAGTGATAGCGCGTGATAAAAGGGTATCGGTATAATGTTATTACGTGAGAGCTCCAGATGATGATCGGCCATCGTACTGAAAATCCAGCGATTTTGCTCGTGGGTCCGCAATATGCTCATCGATGTCTTTCCACTATCATGGCACTTTTCGAGACGAATAAGAAAGCGGCTTACTCGAGTACGTGTAAAGCTTCCCCTAATATAAATTGTTATTGTGAATCTTGATCAAGTGCCACGGTAACGTGGTCGATGAAGAGACTGCTATCACACGCATTTACTTTCTTCGGAATTGAGACGTTTTTACGAAAGGTCAATGGGGAAGCTCCAAACGGGTTCAATGATTTAATACGGGGCGTCATTTAACATAGGCGCACTAGCAGCCAAAGAATTTCTCCGTGTTCGTACCTGTTTCAACGCTGTCTGCGAGATAACCCCTTTTTAAAAGCAAAAGTGTTTTATGACGGGGTCCACCACGACTCCACTGACGCACTTCCATCACGGAAGTGACGTTGAAAATATTTACTAAGAAATTGTGAAGAATACATCCAGAAGGCAAGAATCCGTCACACAGAATTGAGCCAGCAAGCTCTCAATTATCAGCGCGTGGTGCTAACCACTACGTCACAGCGCGTACGTTGTCTGGAGCGCTAACGGCAAGTTATTTATATAGACTATTCACCGTTTGGCGGTACTCAGAGCTTTGAAACTTTCGCACGTTTTTGTTATCAGTGGCGAGATGGCGCGACAGGCTTGCGTTGGGTAAAGCTTTGGGCCCGCTTTGAAGGATGTTGCCCCAGCTGAGCGCCGCCTTCACAGAGCGTGGTTTCTCCTACGCGCACGCTTATCAAGCTCGCAATTCTGGAAACGACGAAGGCCACTTTGCAAGCACAACTGCCGCGTTTACGAAACAAGGGCGCTGCTAACACATTACGCAAGAATTGTGACAGTTGTTCGCGCTGTCCTGTGTGTACTTGCAGGCTAGTTTCGTGAGTTCTTCTTTCTGTTTGAACAGCTTGCTTTAAGCGTCGAACACTGAAATTTGTTGTTCTGCGCTCGTCCTATGTATGCTAATTTAGGGCTTGCTTTCTGTTTGAGGTGAGTGCTCTGAGATTAGAGCTGCTTGCCGTTGCTAATGTGAATTTGCAATATGTTGCTGTTCTTAAAACAATGCTTAATAAATGGTGAACTACCTCTCTAAGGACACGTCTCACTTTCGTGCTGTACCTATTCCAATATAGGGAGCCGCGTTTTTTTTTTAGTGCACCTGCGATAACAGGCTAAAATAACTAACCGTATGATGAAACAAAATATAAGTTTAACGCTGTGTACAGTTCGTATGTACAAACTGTTTCTGGAGGTGCTGCTGCATAAAATTGACACGATAATAATAGTACTTAGGATTTGTTGTCCCAAAACTACAAAACGATTATGAGAGACGCCGTATTGAAGGACACCGAAAATTTCGAACACCTGGGGTTCTTGATCATGCACCTAAATCTAAATACATGGGCCTCGACCAATTTCGGCTCCATATAAAATGCAGCCGCCGCAAAAATATGGTATGAAACTAACGTTCCCCTTAAGGCAAAACGTGTTTCAAAGAGGCAGCACGTCAAGATGCAGAGGCTTGATCAGAGGATGCGCATACCATCCCACTCAGGTTCAGAGGTTGACAAGTCAAGCTTCATGGAAACTGGCTGCCATCAGTACATATTTTGTGTCACCCTCTTTCTTTCTGGCAACTCTATTGAAGGGCGTTGGAGGCTTGAACAGTTGGACGTCAATCATCATCAGCAAGTGTGCTTGCCCGAACAGAGGCAATGAACATATCGCGATTTGTCTTACACAAACGGCCACCTATAGCATGGCCTAAATTTTATTTGTGGAAATCAATCTTCTTCTATCATTGGTATACGTTAAAACAAAACAGACGCCACCTAATATATTCCTGAAAACAACTTTGCACCTTCAGATGTATTAGCAAAGTCGGTTGAATAGCTTTGCAGAAGCACTAGACTACTGCTTTACGTAGACAAACAATGCGAATGTTTTTCGGGACTCTTTCGTTGCACATTTGCTGTAGATGATTTTGCAAGCAAACGTAGTTACATGTATGCTTCCTAAATGCTGCATAATACAAGGATCAGTTGTCGCAGAACGATCTTGGAAACTATTTTTGCTAAACAGACAATTATTGAGATTTCGCACATCGACTCACCATATGATTATTAATTATGACGTAATCATGGGCTACAGAATTTAGATAAACTAAGGTTACTCAACGTGTACCTAAACCTAAAATATAGGGACATTTATTGATTCGCCTTTATTGAATTGTGTTCACAACGACAGGATGAGAACGTGTGGATTTCAGGTGAGGTGCCGAAATCATAACCATTCTAGCACCACAGCAGCTAAAACTTCTAGGCAAATGACCACCACTGTTCAATGACAATAAATCAAGCGCACTGCAAACGAACGGACAGAATCAGGCAACAGAAAAATTCATTTCAGTACTGTTCACGCGTAACATTGTATATTTAGTGAAACACTGCAGATTTTTGAACAAAAACATAAAGAAAAAAGGCAGGAAGCATTATTAGCAATAAGGGTACCGAGACAAAAGGTCTGGATGTGTGTCTCTCATTCAAACTAGTAATGTTATTCCAATAAGGTCGATACCAGCTAAGGCATCGTTTCGTCTTGACAACTTTTTTCAAAATCGACAGGCGTTGCATTCTTTTAAATGAACAAAAAACTATACAGTGAAATTGCTTATATTTCTTTCGCGACAACAACGTATCTCTTGTAAAGTACTTGTCCGCCCTGAATAAAAAACACGCCAGCGTTATGGCCTGCCTTCTTATTGTGAAATTAATTATTTTGTGAGTTTCAACAGCTATTCTTCGACTAGTCTTCGTCTTCACACTAAAGTTTTCATTTTGCCAACCTCAAAGCCGTGACATCGGTTGGTGGGCAGGTTCCGAAACATAAGGCTACATGGCAGTGCAACTTATTTCTGGTTCTGGTGGGGAACTCGTTCATAAAGCTTCAAAACGTCAAAGCCGCGTTCCCAATTTCACTCTAGACGAGGATTCGGACCGGAGCGTTTATCATTCAATGATTTCAAGGTTGCTTCTCGGCATCGTGTATTTTTGAACTAACGCTCTTCTAACGCTCTTCTTGTGCACCTATGCTATTCAGGCACATCGGTGGACGAAACCGGAAGTCACCAAGGGCCTGTCTTTGTAAACAGTGAATGGGTCTATACAGCAGTACTGCATAGAATTCTGAACATCAAACACGTCACAAACTGCCTTAGGAAAAAAAAGAAAAATATACTGATAGCTCTCAACGACTACACAAACACTGTTCCTGTCTTGAGGGTGCGTACGCCCCACCAGATTGTGGAGGTATTATATCGACTCTGTCCTGAGCGAAATGAGAAGACGGCCACTTGATAGGCTTTGAAGAGCACGCATTTGGGCAACATAATTATTTGAACAGCGGGCGCACACTGGGCAGAGTCTTTTTAATTTCCTGCGCGGCTAAAAACTGACATGCTAAAATAAAACCAGCTATGCACTTGTAGTAATAAGCCTGCATAAAGTGAGAAGTGGGGAGGCATTACTTGGTCTCTTTGGTTACCTCTTTCTTTTTTCCTTCTGTTGTTTTTTTGTCATTCTGATTTTTCTATCTTTGTAGTAATTGCTTGTAATAAAATATTTATATTTACTTCTGTAATCTCACTATGTATCTATGTCTTTGTCTGTC
The DNA here is from genome assembly GCF_043290135.1 of Rhipicephalus microplus. Classification (NCBI taxonomy): domain Eukaryota; kingdom Metazoa; phylum Arthropoda; class Arachnida; order Ixodida; family Ixodidae; genus Rhipicephalus; species Rhipicephalus microplus. The sequence goes on along the minus strand of NC_134709.1, from coordinate 75,852,923 downwards.
GCTGGTTGGTTGGTTGCGAAACTTTATTGAGGTCCTGCAAGGCGTGCGTCAGCGCGCAGCGGGCGACTCCCATGTCGGGACCGTTAGGCCAAGCCTATCGGCCGCTCCGCGGGCCTGCTGCACGGCCCAAAATTGCTCGGCCAGGAGGGAGCTGCGAAGGACCGCCTCCCACCTGACCGATGTAGTGCTGGGGTTAGTGTACATTGCCTTGCACTCCCAGAGCATGTGCGCCAGCGTGGATACATCCCCACATTCGGGGCAAGCGTCATTGGGGAACACGTCAGGATAAATAGCGTGAAGGGATCTCAGGTTAGGGTACGTGTCGGTCTGCAGTAGTCTGAGCGTAAGGGCCTGTGGCCTATTAAGATTTGGATGAGGGAGTGGATATAGTCTCCGCGCGAGGTAAAAATATTTTGTTATTAGGGGCGAAGCTCCTTATGGCGTGGCTTGGGCGTCCCTCGTATGTAACCACCAGTGGCACATACCCGAAATAGGTTGAATTCAGGAACAGCGCAACCTACAAGTAGTTACTTCGTAACTACGGAAGCGAAAAAACAAGGACAGAAAAGAGCGCTGACTTTCAACAAAGGTTTAATGTCGGAGGGATGTACATATATAGGCAAAAAATGAGAAAAATGGGCATGCGTAGAAGGGTGCAGGAAGAACACTGCGATACACTGTCAGCAAAACTCTTGTCTCTCGTTGAAAGGGCTGAGAAAACAACTGCATATGCAACTTAAAAAAGATCGCAGGCCACGCGTGAGATAATTGAAGCTTACCAAATAAACAAGTTTGACGGTAAATGTGTACGCTGCCCATCGGTTGCATTGTTGAAAAAGGAGATTGCGTATCTCGATCTTTTTTAAGTTGCATATGCAGTTGCTTTCTCAGCACTTTCAACGAGAGACAAGAGTTTTGCTGACAGTGTATCGCAGTGTTCTTCCTGCACCCTTCTACGCATGCCCATTTTTCTCATTTTTCGCCTATATATGAACATCCCTCCGACATTAAACCTTTGTTGAAACTCAGCGCTCTTTTCTGTCCTTGTTTTTTCGCTTCCGTAGTTACGAAGTAACTACTTGTAGGTTGCGCTGTTCTTGAATTCAATTATGTCCTACCAACTTGCCCAAGCTTCCACGCTCCGAAATAGGTATAACACTTGACCTCCAAGGTGGTGCCAGTGAGAGATTTCTTCTGTGCGTTGTTTAACAATAAAAATAGTGCTCAGTGTACATGACAATGGCTGCTAATGGGGAATGAGAGACATGAGCATTCGGCTTTTAGTCAACGCGCACGCTGCGATCCCCATTAGCAGCCATTGGCATGTACATTGAGCACTATCGGACAAGAAAGGGATGCTACATTATACTCGCTGGGTGTAACCTCCTTAGCTTTAGAAAGGTTTAGCGAGCGTTGAGCCGCAGTGCCATGAATACAATGAACTTGTATATACCATGAATTAACTCAAGGTGGTTAAAAATGAGAAGTAGATACGAAGCGCAAGCCGTAAGAAAGTAAAAGCCGAATTCTCCTGTCTCTCATTTCTCATTAGCAGCCATCGGCATGTAAATTGAGCCCTATCTGACAGGGAAAGGTTGCTACGTTATACTCGCTGGGCGTAACCTCCTTGGTTTTCGAAAGATTTAGCGAGCGTTTGGTCGCAGTGCCATGAATACAGTGAACTAGAATATACCATGAACTCGAGGTGGTTAAAGGTGGGAAGTGGACCCAAAGCGCAGGCCGTAAGAACGTGTGCGTGTGCCACCTCTCGTTTAGTCCTTGGAATGTCCGCTGGATGGCGGTGCTTCTATATGGGGAATATATAATAAAAAGATGCGAGATGGTGGGACTTGGAGTGTTGAATAGATGAACGAACGGACACACAAACAGATGCATGGATGGACGCATGAACGGACGCAGGGGCGGATGCATAAAAGAACGCAGGGACGGGCGCACAAACAGACGCATGGACGGTCACACAGACGGACGCATGGACGGGTGAATGCTTCGCCCCACTCTCCATCATTCACTCCGTGGATATGCTGCCATTTTTCTTTTTCGTTGTACGTGGCAGGTGCGTCCCTGTTTTCCGCAACCCCGTTGGCCCCGAATCGTTGCCCGGAACCCGCGCGGTCGGTAAGTGCACGCGTGGCCTCGTGGGCAGACTCGTTGAGGTTGGGGGGAGCGCCTTGGACCTGTCCAACATGTGCAGGAAACCAAATCAGTACGTGGTGCTTGATGCCGTCGCGGCCACCACTTTGGAGCATGCGCAGGGCTGACATATTTGTAGAATCTGTTGTCGCTGTTCGTAATTTTTTCTTGCTATTCCTTTTTTTCTTTATCACTTTCTCTTTCACGCTTTTTTCCCTTTACCTTGCCACCGAACGCTATTTCTTGCATGGTAATATATTTTGTTTTTTCACTTGTTTACTTCCGGTAAAGTTATTGCAGTTTATGTTACGTATATTTCTAAATGGGGCCAACTCTAACCTTTGGCTATGGAAACATACAGCGCACCATGAAAAAAAGTCATCCATTCTCTCAACTTTCCCGCCTCTTCACCCTCATATATCTCCTGCCGACACACATGGAAGATTCTACGCATCATAAAAGTTTCAAGTATCCCGCAACGTGATAGCGAACACATGGCTGAGTGAGGTTTTAATGTGCACTCAGCAGGGCCACTGAAGAAACTGTTGAACACTAGAAAGAAAACGAAAAATACCTTGCCGGTTCTGTCCCACCACCACGTTCCAGGAAATCCGCAATCATAAAGTTTTCTTGGGAACAGCAGACAAGTGGTGCGTTATCAAGCTTGTGATGTTGCAATCTCTCGACTTTTTAAGTTGCAAGGGCATAGGAGCCACCGTTCCTTCTTTCGAATTATATTAAGTACGCCAGCGCCACAGAGCCAATGAGGAATTGAAGAAAGTGCAGTAGTAACGAGTAAACAAGCACGCAGGCACTCCACAAAATAGACTTGGCCTTCCCATAGGCGTGTGGTGTTCTCGAATCCTGTTTTCCAGTGAGCAATTAATCTGGACAAGCTCACTCAGAGCTCGCCTTGGACCAGGTCGTTCAATCGATACTTCCTCGCACAACTCGTGTGGACCGGGATATTGGGGCTTGAAGTGAAAGTGTTCGTCAGTTGTTTTTTTTCTGACTATCGCCTAAAAGAAAAACGTTAAGCACAAGAGAAGCTAGATGCATGAATGGTAAATACAGAGCTAGGTAACATTTCGTTTTTGCCTAGCCGGATTTGTAAAAAACAGAATGTTCCTGAAGTGGTTTTGCTGTCCTCCGCCAGTTCTGCGAAGACAATATTCATGTTTTAAGGTAACTTTATTTCACAAAAAAAAACTCGCTGATGGTTGTTTTTTTTTAAACTGTATCTACTGTAAGGAACAACGTAAACGGGCAATAATAAATCTTTTTGAATAAGAAGCCATTTTTTTAACCAAAATAAGTACCGAGCCGCAGCTCTGCCGGTCACCTTTGGTCTAATATAAATATGATGTGTAAACAAGCTTTCATCTGAACTACACATATCGTTATTTTCTGAGATAGCGCTGACCGAAACTTCGCGCTATAACAAGGCACAACAAGCGAATACAGGTTTACAGTTTAAAGCACATAGAGCAGCTGAACGTGCTTAGTTTAACGTATAATGAAGCATGTGCATATGAAGAACGAGTCTTATTAAGAGAGCTAACTAGCGAGTGTTCGTCGGGTAAAAAAAAAATCTGGCGCCTTAAAACTATCAGTGTGATGATGCCCTTGTATATAAAGATTCGGAAAGTTACACGAAGATGTCAGGTCATTCACTTTTTGTTTTTTAGGGCTATTGTGGATGCTTGTGCTTTCGGTTGTAGAAGGTACATGGCTAAACATACGTGGAGGTACCTCCACGTATTCACCTAATTTTGTCAATGTTGCGCACTGGTCTACAGGAACCGAACCAGAAGCAGTCTGATCCATTTGTCCAATAGGTTACTTGCGAAAGTTTTTGTACACTGAGACTTTTCAAAATACCACTACTCTTGTGTCGCCATTTATTACGTTCGATAATACGTCAAACAAGCGGCTCCATATCAAAAGTCCTAAGAGTTATTTAACACAAACCTCGTCCGAAAAATGCACTCTACGCGCCGCTACTGCATTGTACCAAGGAGCAACATTTGCCTCTGGTGCATACTTGTGTACTTTCTCATGAAGTGGTAAGAATGTTCACTTGATGAACCCGGGCTTGCTTCTTTATTAGTGAATAGATTGTTCTTGGTTTTCTTTTGATTTTACGTCGTTGCATTCGTACACCTTTAACTTTCGTATGCACATTTAAGCTACGTTTGCAAAACACTCAATTTTGTTTGCACCACATAGTGACAAAACCTGTCGATATAAATATTGATACAGGTATCGATATAAAATATCGATACCTGTCGATACAAAGCCTATTGATATAAATAGCATCGCCACGTACGCACTCGTTACAATATTCATGACGAGGTAAATTCTGGAGACCAGTGCCCATTTCGCGTCATGCTTTTGGGTAAAAGTCTTAACAGTAACAAAATTTATTACCTGAGATTAAGTATAAAAAAAATGGCAGCATATCCACGGAGTGAATGATGGAGAGTGGGGCGAAGCATTCGTCCGTCCATGCGTCCATCTGTGTGACCGTCCATGCGTCTGTTTGTGCGCCCGTCCCTGCGTTCTTTCATGCATCCGCCCCTGCGTCCGTTCATGCGTCCATCCATGCATCTGTTTGTGTGTCCGTTCGTTCATCTATTCAAGACTCCAAGTCCCAAAATCTCGCATCTTTTTATCATATATTCCCCATATAGAAGCACCGCCATCCAGCGGACATTCCAAGGACTAAACGAGAGGTGGCACACGCACGCTTTCTTACGGCCTGCGCTTTGGGTCCACTTCCCACCTTTAACCACCTCGAGTTCATGGTATATTCTAGTTCATTGTATTCATGGCACTGCGACCAAACGCTCGCTAAACCTTTCAAAAACCAAGGAGGTTACGCCCAGCGAGTATAACGTAGCAACCTTTCCCTGTCAGATAGGGCTCAATTTACATGCCAATGGCTGCTAATTGAAATGAGAGACAGGAGAATTCAGCTTTTACTTTCTTACGGCTTGCGCTTCGTATCTACTTCTCATTTTTAACCACCTTGAGTTCATTCATGGTATATACAAGTTCATTGTATTTATGGCACTGCGGCTCAACGCTCGCTAAACCTTTCTAAAGCTAAGGAGGTTACACCCAGCGAGTATAATGTAGCATCCCTTTCTTGTCCGATAGTGCTCAATGTACATGCCAATGGCTGCTAATGGGGATCGCAGCGTGCGCGTTGACTAAAAGCCGAATGCTCATGTCTCTCATTCCCCATTAGCAGCCATTGGCATGTACATTGAGCACTATTTTTTATTGTTAAACAACGCACAGAAGAAATCTCTCACTGGCACCACCATGGAGGTCAAGTGTTATACCTATTTCGGGTATGTGCCACTGGTGGTTACATACGAGGGACGCTCAAGCCACGCCATAAGGAGTTTATTTGGATCTATTGTATCGTTATACCCTTGTATCGTGATATCACATTGAATTTTTGTGTACATGTATGCCAACATAATCATGTATATTAGAGCAAATGTCTTCACTGTGACGTAGTGATGTTAGTCGTGAAATATAGATGTGCAGAAGTGTATGTGCCCTGTTGCTGGAATGGTATGAAGCCTTTGTGTTCTGTACATGCTGTAAATAAACTTTTTCTAAACAAGGAGCTTCGTTCCTAATAAGGCCCAACTCATGACACAATTTTCTAGGAACTTGGTGGCGTGTTCTCGATGACTGAAAGAGTGAAACCTAACCGCACACTCAAATAAATCAGACAAAGTTTTTATCAACGTCGGTGCTAGTGCCATACAATGACTCCGACCACAACGGTGGTTTGGTGATTGACATCTTAGTGTATTGGTAATACTGTTTCACCCGAAAACCAAATGCAAAAACTCTCCAGAACTTGATGTAAAATAAACAACAGCGGGTGCTTTGTAATGCGGTCGTCAATCACTAACATTAATTTGCACTGCGCACGGTACATACTGAGTATAATACAACAGTGAGGTAAATACATTCCTATTTGAAGTCTGAAAATTCGCCTATTAGCTTTAGTAGCTTCCTATGCATGTTATGACTTGGCATAGTTGGAGTGGGCACGTTGTTTTGCAGAGTTTTAACGAGTTCACCCTTGATATCACGTGATATTTCATTAAATAGGTAATAGATATTGCCACGTGCCATGCCGTTCTGCGCAGCTGCCACTATAGAGCGACAGCCGTCGCGTCATTTAGATAGGCTAGAGCGGACTGCGATTAACTTCCGATGGGCCCATCGTATCAGACAGTGCAGTATCTGATGATAGGTGTGCGCATGTTCTGTGTTGTCTTCTCAGCGCTTAAATAACTGGCAGCCGTAAGCTGTGGGTTGTTCTTTGGTGGAACGGCAGCTGTGCATGCACGCCGCTCCAATCCTGTTAGTGTTCCTTTTGTGTCCTAAGCGAGAGGCACAAGTACGCCTCCTTACTAATAAACCTTGTCTGCCGCACCCTCGTCTCATGTCGTACGCCACGGCCGCGCGCAACCCGGTGCGCCCCGCCCAACCGACGTACTCTCCACCGCCACACCCACAACCAAATGTCTACCGACCTCCTGCCGAAAGAGCCGCCCCTAGAAAGTCCGACGTGTGGAGGACTGACGACTATCGCCCGCTGTGTTTCCACTGCAGTGAACCTGGCCACTTGCACCGTAACTGTTTCTATAGGAACCTCGGAATACGTGGATTTCACGTCGGCGCTTCACGTCCGCAACCTGGTCAAAGGTCAGCTGAGATTGAAAACTATTTGCAGCAACAAAGTTTGCCAGCGGGCTACTGCAGGTCACCATCGCCTTCGTCTCGCCGTTACCCATCGCCACACCCTGCCAACAGAGGAGCATCACGGGGAAGGTCCCCTAGCCCTCATTTGGGAAACTAAGGACGGCAACCAATGGAGGTGTGGTTGCTGCCCGGCGCACCCCTTGGAACTAATAATGAGCTGCTACTACTTACAACAGACAGTTCTTATTGACCAATAAGAACCAGAAACAACAAGACTGTACTGCATTGTATCAAAGCACTGTTACGAGATGCATAGATTCCGATAGCCTACCACGCGTGCTTTCCAAAAGACGCACCTGCGCTCTAATTGCATCAGGATTGCATGCAGTGTGGAAAGGCTAAATTGTTACTTCGATCAGGCGTGACCACATACTCTTAACCACGTTCGCATTACTCGCCTCCAGATATTCGACTGTTCCTCGAAAACTTCTCCTGCTGCGTTGATCCAATGCATCTTTAGGGCACTGACAGCTCGTCTTTATGTAGTGTTGTTGACAGGCTGCTTTGCGGGAATACCAAGACACACAGAACCTAGCATCAACTGGGTGCAACAAAGCGTCCGTATGTCAATGTGTGCTAAAAATAAGTTGCGAGGCACTCATACCAACTAGCTCGTCTTTCAATATTACTTCAGCAACAAAGCAGTCGAAAGAGCTGTGGCGATAAACAATTACCGCATTTTCTTGCTTCACGGCGCACAACGACACGCACATGCATCTTCCAGCACACCAGTTAGTGTAGCGAAACACTTTCGTTCTGGCTACTTTCGCTGCATTTACGAAAACTATATATTTCATGCTGCTCCTGTTGTAGCGTTGAACGCTTAAGTGCGTACCGCCTTGCCTCACCGCGAGTGCTGCAGACGCGCTTATTGGGCAACATAGATTGCAGGGAGTCTGGAGAGACGGTTTTCCTGCGATAGTGCTGTATAGCAACTACAAATGTTTAGAGCTGCAAACAGCCCAACTGTATTCAGAAGACAGGTGAACTCCGAACAGGCGAAGCTGCCAGGTTTGGTACCCACCATTGACAAGTTGCCTTTTTGTAAACTCACGTCATAGTTATATCTGACTTATTGCAGTGCAGTTAGAGTGCAATTGACGTCCCGCTTGAATTAAATATATTGTTGACACTTTCACTCGCGAGGATTTTCGAAAAACTGAGGTCTCATAAAAATGATTATATCTGATGTGTACAATACAACACCACGGTATGATTATGAGAGACGTCGTGGTGGAGGGCTCAGAAAATGTTAACAATCTGGCGTTCCGCAACGTGTGTACACGGACATCTACCCTTTCACCTCCATCACCTTTCACCTCCTTCACAGTACATGGACATCTACCCTTTCACCTCCATCAAAATATGACGGCCGTGACCGGAATTGAACCCGCGACCTTAAGATCAGTAGCCGATCACCATAACCACTGCTCCACCACGGTGTAACTTAAAGGGATACGTCACGACAGGAAAGACAGATCGGCCAATGAATCAGTAGCAGGACCCGCGCATGAAAGCTCTCATGGGAGTTCATGTAAGTAGCGATGATCCGCCCATAAAAGACACAACTGCACCCAGGCCCGGGCAGGCAGCACAGACTATATATAGATGGAAGTGAAAGAAATATCGGCAGCAGCTGTGGCGTGCTCATCTATCAACATACCGACACGCTGATAGCTGTGAGACGCTGATGAGGCTTTTTGCAACAGGCAAACGCCAACGTCGGTACACCATGTCTAGAGGGAGTGGCTTGTTATGTAGCGCTCCTCGCAACCACAATCCCTGTTAGCCGTCAACTTTTGTCCTCAATTCTGACGATGCACACCTCAGAAAAGAACGCCGAGAAAAAGAGAACATGAGCGTTGGCGCGAAAGGATCATGGATATAGCTCGTAATGATACCAGCTGCCAATACTGGAACAGCGTATCAGGTGCATGTCATAGTTTCACCTCAAGAAGACGTACGCATCAAGCAACCGCTTGGCAAGGACCGTATTACGTGGCTTTGCTGACGTGAGTAGTGTCGGTACTTTGGTAATAGAATCCTTGATAAAATTCGTGCAAGCGTTGCATGGTCAGCGCAACGTGATAAACTATACGGTCCTTAGAATTTCTTATGTATGCCTTTTCTAGTAAGAGACACACATACAGAAATTTGACGTGTTATTATGGTGCCTCAGATATGCGCAGTAATTGCTTTTTAATTGACAATAGCACAAGTCTGACATCTGAATCTTGATCAGTATTGGTGGGTGCTGCGGATGGGGTGACCGTTTGGAGTATCGTTTGGCCACCTTGATGCCGTTTACGGTACTGTTAGGAGCGGACAAACAGACAAATGTACAGACAGACAGACAGACAGACAGACAGACCAAAATTTTTGCGTCGAAGGTCCCTAAAAAAGACTATCGTCTTCAAAAGTAGGTGACGTGCCCTTGTGTTGCCGCACTATAGAATGAAACGAGACGAAAATGTTTCAAGTACTTGAAGAGACATTCGTGCTGAAGCGTATTTATACATTATAAAAAGCTTTACAGGAAAATTTTTCAACACCATCACGTGTATAGTCCCGTGGACTGAGAGAGAGAGAGAGAGTCAAACATGACGTCTTATGGCCGCCAAAATGTGATTGAGGGAGCAAAGTTCTGCCTGGCATTGAATGAGCATCGATGTAAGCCAATATACTGGTTGCTCCGTGTGAAAAGAGGCCAGTAACCTAGACCGGGCCGCTTAGCGTTTATAATAGACTTCTATTTTTGGCAGCACCACAACCACCAGAAACAGATCTGCTCCACCAGTGACGTCATTGGTGACATTTGCTCACTGTTCACGTCAGAACGTTGCCTCGGTCGCATACGCACATTCAAAAGAACCTTTATAAGGAATGAAAAGCAACTGTGCAAAACCAATGCACAGGCTTAAATGCCTTCAAGGAGATGGTCTGCTGCTCTTAGAAAAGGGCGTTGATTACTGAGAGATAAGTGTATAACTAAAAGGGGTGAATGTTCTCATGTAATCACGTTTTTTTTTCTTATTAAAAGTAGCAGGATGAAGGAGGTTGGTCTCTCACCAAAGAAAAAGTATTTATTCTAGGCATAATTACCAGCTTTTGAAAAAGCGCCTTCACGATTAATCATTTCAAAGGTGCCTCACAAAAAAAAGCAACACGAAATGAAAAGGCCATTATGGATTTGCTAAGTAAAATACGATTGCGAGTACATAACCGCACACAATGAAGCGATATTGTCGAGTACTATGGACATTAAAGAAAAATCACTGCATATTCACGGAGTGAATGACAATGCGTGGGGCGAAGCGTCCATTAGTCTGTCCGCGCTTCAGCCCGTTCATTAGTTCTTGTTTCCATGTGTCCGTCCATGTGACCCTCCACGCGTCGGTCCGTCCATACGTCCGTCCGTGCGTCTGGTCATGCGTCTGTCCATGCGCCAATCGATGCGTCCGTCCGTGCGTTCGTCCGTCCACCAGTCTGTGCGTCTGTCCATGAGTCCGTGTGTCCATCCGTTCATGCGTCCATCTGTCCATCTGTCCGTCGTCCGTGAAGCCGTCCGTCCAAGCGTCCATCCATCCGTCGGTGCGTCCGTGCGTACGTCTATCCATCCGTCCGTACACCTGTATGTTTGTTCATTCGTCCTTCCATCCACGCACCCGTCCATCCGTCCATCTGCTTGTGTGTCTGTCCATTCGTCCGTACATCCATCTTGCGAACACTTCAAGTACCACCATCGCGCATTTTTAATCACATATTCACCATAAAGAAGTACCGCCATGCAGCGGACATTGCATGAACTAAACGAGATGTGGCTACATACCATAGAGTTTCACACAATAATACCTAGAGACGAAACTGGCGCTGCGACCGTCTACCTTCATGGGAATGGTGGGAAGTGCAGGCTTCAGATTTGAAAGCGTTAGCTAGCGAGCTGTCTACGGACTTTTTTCTACATCTTCAGTTTCGTTCTTCGCGCAGCGCTGCTAGTGGGTTGCGGTGAAAAAGGCTGAAGCAGTGTTTTTGTTCTCCGAGAGGCTGACGAGCACTAGATCCCCTGATTTGCTTTGACGTTGGAGCTTTACGAGTTGTATTTGGCAGTTTAAACGAAGCGTCTTTCACTCACTGCTGCGCATAGATGTAGCGTCTCATGCCAGTGCTGGGTATCGCCTCGAGTTTCACGTTTTTCACAAGTGCTTCTTGCCTAAAAGTGTTCTAAATCGACTGCAAAGCGATGACGAAGCTAAGAAGACGCACCGCCACGCTCCGCTGACTCTACTTCACAATACCATAGATGCGTTGGGGGCAGACCACTGGAAAAACGCACATAGCGTCGCAGAAGACAAAACGATAAGTGTTTCTCAATTATAACTGTACTGTTATTTCCATAAATAGATAATACATACTTTCGACAGAAAAACAAGCATGTTTGTTTTGTTTTCATGTGTTGTAAAAAATAATTTAATAAATCTTGATGCTAAATCTGGAATGCAATGGCGGAGCGATGAATTCATTAATGATTAAATTTGCCCAGGTTTCTTTTTTGCCGCCTGACAAAAAAAACTTTTTGCAGTAAATTTTGCTTACAAATAATTGAAGCAAGTTTCAAATATTTCTAAGTTCATGTGACTTTGTTTTAAACTCAAAAAAGATGCGTCACGAATCTCAAGAATGTAATCCATTCGAAGCAGATCAGGGCCCGGATTCACAAAACTCACTCACGAAAACATTTTTGCGCAAAAAAAATTTTCTTGCGTAAGTCGATTCACGAAACGAAAAAACGTCGTAAGAGGCCATAGTTGTCACATCGGCCGCTGCAAATAAAGCGCGCTGTGACTGCCCGGGAACATGTCAGCGATGGTGATGCAGTTGCTATATTTGCTTACGTCACCGAAAAGTGCTCGTAAGTGGATTCACGAAGCGAAATTGTGCATAAAAACAGCATGGCTGAGAGAAAATCCTAAGAGTGGTCCCGACCACTCTTAGGAACAATGTGGCTACTTAGAACCTGCTGCCGCAGCGGTATACTTTAGTGCCCTGGCTGGTTTTGAGTTAATTCACGCCCATCAAGGGCTGCCTGATGACTGCTGGTGCGTTTTTATTTCTTTCGGCGCTTTGAGCTTCGCGTGTTGTTTCCCTTGTACGCAGTGGATGGTGTTGACAACCACCATCGTCCAATAAGTTCGAAGTCGCAGTAATTGAAGAATTCTATTGGGCTTCAATGGCATAAAACTACGCATGTAAAGATTTGTGGTTGGATGAAAACCAATGTGATACGTGAATGGTCGGTGCATTCGAACGCGACATGGCATAGGATCAACCTTATTTGCTATGTTGTTGTGTTGCGCCCCATCTCATCCAATTAAGAGTGCGACTCGAGATCCTCGCCTCATTGGTGGAAATTACCACCAAAGAGGTTAATGGGAGCACATTCTTTGCACGCTATTGGAAATAAAAATGAGAGGAAGTTTTCAGTGAGTGGTTCCTAAAGTTTGTGCTCTCGTGTACTTTCATTGGCTCTAACTGTCCAATGGTTGCGATCTCTGAAATACAGCTGTCGATACACTTCGGGACGATCTGGAACAAAGCGTACTTTGTAAACCAAAACGTATTAGGGGTGTGCGTGATTACGCATGGAACTACAAACAAATCATGCATCTTCACCTTCACTGTTCAGACAGCGATATGGACCGTCATATTATGGCAAGCAATCGGAATGAAATGACCCTAGTAACTTTGTATGACACCGAAAATATGCAAACCCTCACGATTCTGGAGCAAACCTTGGCTGAATTCATCCCTGCGTCAATTGCCAGCCATTTAACTTGGCGCACGAACATCATTCAAAACTAGAACGAGCCACTGACATGTATTTTGTGCGATGTAGCGACCAATTGACCTGAGAATAATAGCCTTGCGAAGGCGAATCCCCTGTCGCATGCTCTGATCGAAACAGATGACAAACGTGAGCAGACTACGGCTTGGCCGACAGGCACAGCTTGTGATTGGTTGTGAAGCAGTACCCTCTACATCAGCTCACTCCGTGACGTTGCCAAAACACTTCTTTCATCTGGCACGCCTGTCCTGTTCGTCATATCACCCCCCTCGCACATAAGAGAAAATTTTGTCACGCCATGAAAATAGTGCAAGTACTTTCTAAGAGCTCTCTTATCATCTTATGTGCTGCGCAGTTGTCGAAAACAACATGGCGTCGTAAACAGCATATCGGTCGGTGCGACTTTCAGCAAACGCTTCTCGCACGAGTTACTTCAGCGTTTGACCGGATGTGTTGTGATTACAGCAGCTCTTTCGGTGCGTGTAAGCAGTGCGGAAAGCTGTGGCAGTGCAATGGTGTACGGTGAAGCGCAGCGAAGCCTGTGCGTCGGTGTGGTTATCAAGGGGGATTGGCGTCGATGTATCGACGGCAACTAGCACTCGAAAAGCCTGCAATGTGTGTTTGTGTGCCGGTAACAGTTCGTTAGCTTGACTTTCCAGTCTCTCAGTTTGGTGCTGTGCGACATTTCGGATTGACAGCGTTTTGACACGTTACTTGAGTGACCCCAAGTACGTACGGAAACGTATGAACTACGCGCTCGGTTCTTGCTTCGCCACTAGTTAGGCCGTACGCTTCTATTTACTTGAGAGCAATGTACTGTTCGGGAGTGAAACGATGTTCGTTGTGAACAGTTGTGCTGTGTTGACGTTCCAAGACTGGTGAACAAGCTGTGCTCGTGTGACCGAAAATTGAAAGACAGCGTTGATAACTGTTTTGACCTGCGAAGTCGTGGTGGGGCAGCTTGGCGCTTTTGTTTGTTAAGTCGTCACTTCTCCTTTTTGTGATAACCATAGTTCTAGCTCTGTGATGTGATCAACCGAAACTGCGAGATGCTACAATCTGTTGTGGATCGTGTTACTTTGGAAGCGCGCCTAGACTGTTCTTCGGTAACAAATTGAGAGTTATATGTGGCAGCGAGAGCCCGTGAACGTCAAGCTTCCCTCCAGCCCCCCAAAAAAGCAAAGATTTCACCGGTGCCTTGCTTTGGATGAAGTTGTAGGCCAATATCGCCTAACTACAGGTTTCAGAGTTCGTCTGGCCATCGTTTTGCACGGCACTAGAGCCTTGACAACAGCCGGTCATGGCCAGTTCTTACACTTTATCAATGGCCGTGCACGCCTGGCCAGCCCTTCATTGCTGTCATTGGCAGCTTCCAGTCTGCAGATGCCCTTTGCCTGTTGGCCGTACTTGGTTCTTTATGACACCGACGGCTACTAAATGCTGCCATCGGTGAGTTCACCTTGCAGAACTAAATTTCACCGGTACTATAATTCACGCAGTTCTATAACTTGTGCAAGTTTTAAGCCCATCAGATGTAATGTTTCTCCATGGTAAGTTGAAGCATGAAAAATTTACTACTACTGTTATATACATACATATATTATGGAGCAAATACATAAAAAGTTTTTTGTGAATTGATACAAGTGACCTCTTGTTTAATTATGAGGTTGGGCCTGTCGATTGACCACGTTTGATAGATGGAAAGTTAATGTGAATTTATTTTCAGGAGCCAGGTTGCACTTAAAAAATTTATGTTATTTTGGAAAATTAGTTCTATAGACGATTACCACTGTGGTAGTACTAAACTTCAGTAGGACATATATATTGCGGTACGTAAATTTTACATGAGGCTTAAGTTTATTTCAAAGTGATTATAGCAGATTTTGGTCACTTTAACGAAGTGATAGCTTCCTCAAATAAGTATTAGAAGTGAGTGCTTTTAATGATTGTTTTTAAATATCTCGTTTTTGGCTCTTCACAGATCGCAGAGATTGGTTTGTTAAGGTCCTGTGGTGCATCGGTTGCACATTCTGGCACATCAATCCTCATCATTACTTGGAGCACCTGTACAAAAATAGGAAGGACACGTTCTCCCTAACTGTGCAAGCCTATGTCACTGCTCGAACTGTTATCATTCAGCGGATCTGGCGTGGAAGCATGCATGGCAGCCTCATCTGGAAGGACTGCAATCTGCTTGGGAGCTTCGAGGGCACAAAACTGCCTGACGGCTGGCTGCAAGGTTAGTTTTTCTTTAATACATACGATTACGTGAACACCACTTACTGTGCACAAATTGAAAACCCAAGCATGGTTGCTTTCAGTGGATACCTGTAATACTCTTACACATAGTTCTTATTCAACATTTACAGAACTAAATTGCAAGATACTTGAGAATGTTGAAAGCTGAAAGCCTGCAGCTTATGAATGAAACTCCAATAATCTGAGACTCAAATACTTGTGCTTGGAAACGAGCACAAATACTTTGATTCCTTATTGAGCTCTCGAGCTTGTGACTCCCTCTGTGGATCAAGTGCTCTGGAAGGATATAGCGAGTGGGTGAAAATTGCCTGGCTGTTCACAACTTGCAAGGAGAAAGACCTATTGAAAGAAGCCTCAGATGACATAGGGCCAGTAACTGCATCTTTCACTTAATGTAGCTTTTTCTCTCTCAGTGCTGTTGCTTGTGTTTCAGCCGAACATGTTCACCACGATTGCATAGTGATATATATTTTTCTACAAATTGTACCTGACCTAAGTATGCATTGTTGATCTCTAAAGGTGACGTTCAGTATGTTTCAAAGCCATGGATTCTCATTTCTCTGTCTGTAGCCAGCCTATTTCAGCAGCAGAGCGATGCAGCTAGCACACATGCAATCCAAGTCATGGAGCGCTCCTTTGGTGTTCTGTGCAAGACACAGCATATCCATCCGGCAAGACACTGGTATCAACAATAATGGTGAGTGTTGGTGGCACCTGTAGGAGCCCGTTGTGTTTGTTGCGTATGATTATTTCCCCTGATGAAGTGCATTTTCGAAAGGTTTTCTGCATTTAGAATAATAGATGTCAGTAACAAGCACACTCATAATCCACAAGTTCTTTGTGTCTTCTAGACTGCCCATTTGCTCCTATATGCGGTATGGTGAGCTGGCTATGTTAGACAGCCTTAAAGTTATCAGCATTGGCTGTTGTGTTGTAATGCAGTCTAACTTGTGTTTCCTAGTGAACTTATTTGTGGTCTACTTCTCGCACCTAGTGTAAAGTCGAAATAAAAGAAACTCTATTGGCTTTTTACGCCTGTCAGAAGTTTTATGCCTTCATCTATAACATTGTGGTTTTGCTCTTGTATCATATTAAATATATTTTCAGCCTTCACTCTTTGTGTATGTGTGTGTGTTGAGGCTTGTCATGGCTTCTGAAAATACAATATTTGTAGCATGGTTGTAACAATGATCTGTATTTTTCTAAGTTCCAGCAGTAACAAGGGGTTCGGTGCTCCACGGTCATGTACAGTGTATCAAGAACAGAGCACAGAAGACCAACAAGTATGAAGGGACTGCCAGTGACTGTTCTCCTGCTCAAAGTTTACAACAGCAGAAAGAGCACATTGTGATGTCAGGAGCAGCTGCTGCTTAACTTCTTAGCAGTGCATTATTCAGCAGTTCCTTTGCTTGCATTCGAAATTATTTAACTTTTGCATAGAAGATACCAAACTATGATACGAATTTAAAGGCTGCTGTAGTGTTAGTGGGCAAATATTTTTGAGCTGAAGTTTTTAACATGTGTGTTAAGTGCCTGCGTGTTTCTACATTTACGTGCCAGAAATCACAGCATCCATGGTCGCCAATGGTAACTGTGTTTGCATTCTTTGTAGTACAAGAAGTAAAGCCATGGATGCAGTAATCATGTACTTAGTCGATTTAATCCTTCAGTGTACACTCATTTGTATAGCACCAATGATGCCATGAGTGTATAACCTCTGGGAAGTGAATCTATGTGGATTATTTTAATTGGAAGGAAGAGGATCATCACTACTCCTAGTATATCTTAACAGTAGATTTTAGTGCTTGGGTATTATCCCACTGCCTGTCCGTCCTTCAACAGTCTACTTATCTCCTGTGTAAGTGTAACTTTTTAAATGTATACTCTGCTCGGACAGGTTTGTTCATAATGTAATGCAAGTGACTTATCATCTATGCAGCTCTACTCAGACTAGAAATAAAAGTATTTATTTTTATATGTAGCTATAGCATGCATTCACTTGTGTTTTTCTAGGTGCCTGTACAATTGTTTAGCCCTACAAAAGTGCTGGTATACTCTAATGTTGAATCTGGCATCTTAAAATAGTTTGTTAGTGGAAGTAAGAATGTGTTTACAACCAATATTACTGTCCTCAGATGAACTATGAAAACTCTGGGGAAATTTATTTACAGTTTTTGAACGTTGTGAAGGCAAATGTTATGTTCTTTTATTGTGGTCTCTGTTTCATGCAAATGACACATAATTACTTTGCAGTGGCATAGTATTAGTTGTTATCTTACACAAATGTGCTGAGCAACATGGCAGTTGAGGCCAGCAGCAAGACATACATGCAGTGCACTGGAGCATCACCTGACATAGTGTACAGTCTTTGCCCACCAGTAAACTCAATATTTTTCAAGCAGACTAATAGACAGCTGTATGGGAACTGTGTTGGTGTGCAAACTTTGAAGTCTTCTTGAGGAGTGTTTTTCATCATTTTTGTCCAAGTGAAGTAGCTACCCAAGGCCACAACTGGTGGGAATGTGGTGGTTTCCTCTCTCCAAAAGCACTCCTACCAGCTGCCTTAATGTTAGCATGGGATGAATTCACGAACTGGAAAAATAATTGGTCCTTGTTTTCTTGGCCGAAAGAGTCACTTCCACCATTGAGCCACCACGACGCGCCAGAATAGAAACTTTTAGCTAAATAAAGTTGATTCTACTTTTGAGAAGTGTTTTGTGGAAACAAAATGGCACCTGTAGCTGTCAATATAAACACTGTTTGCACCAAGGAGCTTAGTAGCTTATAATTGTATTATTCATGTATTGTCTAGAATTTCCTAGCGCTGTGCCAACTTTCAGGCCAAGTGTCCTAACATGCTTTGTTAGTGGGTTGTGAATGAGCCAAGCTATGTAAATAAACAGAGCGATATTGCAGACATGTACAAAATATTGATGCACAGCCCTTTTCTTTAGCATGACATTGTCAAGGGCTTTATTCTAGTGTTTTTTATAAAGAGTGCTTGTCACTGGGCATCAGCGGAAAACCATGCATCAAGCTTTTGCGAGATGGTTCGAGAAACACCGTGTTCAGACATAACAGTGCCGGTGGATTTCTCTCGTAAGTTACTTTCTGTAGTATATTCAAAATGAGTTTATTAGAATTGTTTTTTTATAGCCATTCATTTTAATATTTACACCTGAGTGTGTGTATGTATGTATGTATGGGTGTACATATGTATATGTGTGGGTGCGTATATGAATGTTTGTATGTATGTATGTATCTTTTAAATGAGAATCCGTTTATCATTGGTGAGTAAGTTTGGTAATGATATAGCTGAATTTGTTTCTAGTTATTTCTCTTTTGAGCCATTACATATTTCAATTTATTTTGTACTGCATAAAAATAAATGTAACCTGACACAGAATATGTGTGTTCGAAGCAGTTGTTTTATTTACCAACCTACAGTCATGGGCGAGAAATTGGGTAAAATGGAACGAACCTGCGAAGATTAGTTTAGAGCATAGCTACTCTACATGGCATATCTCGTACACATTGCATTGGTTGAATATGCCGATTTCAACCTTTCAATTTTAATCAGGATAAGCAAGCTATCACCCGTCGTTGTATATGTGTGTGATATTTATGCATACGGTGATACCGGTTTGCAATTACAATTAAGGTCACAAACCTAGTCAAGCTGAATACACGAATTTTGTCCATGCACCTTTCATCTGCACTGGAACTGTTGTTAATAAAAAATAAACTTCAGTTTAGAAATTTATTCTAGTAACCAAAAGCAGGGTATCTCTTTATCACACAAATCAAATTGCCATTGTTCTGTTCCATTCTGGACAATAGGGACCCTCTCAGCAGAACTCGATTAACTGCTATAGTTCAATTTAACCATTCACAGCGACATTACACTGAAGCGTGCAGCATGACAAATAGCGGGAGAGAAGACACAAAGTAATCACTCTGTTACGTCAGCTCTAGCTGTCCGTACTCTTTGGTCTTGCTGCATGTGATGATGCCCACCAAATTAGCACGAAAGCGTGTCCCTACAAAGGCAGTCAACTTGGCTGCAAGCAGTTAGCTCACTGCATGTGTATATTTTCTTCAAAACACCGTGAAGACTGATTGCTGGTCAAATATCCAAACACGTGAAAAGTAATTTACCAGGTATAATATTGGTATTTCAGCACAGGACACTTTTGCGATAAGAGAGAATGGAGGAAAAAATTATGAACCCTGAATTGTTTAATTTTTGAAGGAGTACAGTACAGCGCTTTTGGGTCAAAAGGGGAGTAAAAGAAGCAAGTGCGAAAGCCTACTTCTCAAAAAATTAGTACCCGCCACCACGCATAATGTCAGGCCGGCAACCTCTTGAAAAAAAAAAGTGCTCAGTGATTCTGCGAATCGAACCAAGTACCTAGTACATTGTAGTTTAGCGCTGTAACCGCTCGTCCACTGCAGCAGTGCTTGCATTCGCCCTATTGCTGATATATCGTCATTCCTTCGAATGAAGCCAAATGCAAAAACGTCCGGTGAAACTTTGTCAAAAATAGAAAAAATAGTTAGAATGCGTTTGCCCAAGGTTACTAGAAGATAGAAACCGCCACGTGTGACTGTATAACCGTGCGCTATTTATTCTTGTACATTACTGTCTTGACGTTGGGATAGCCGGCTCTAACGTAGGCTACCTTCTCATAGTTTGCCAAATATAAATAGGAAAATAAAAATATATAACAGCCTGTGACAACGCTAATCAACTATTATGAGTTCACTGTCACTAGTGTCACTTTCACTAGATGAATGCTCAGTTTGCTTCCATTATCGTTATTTAGGAAAGTTCTGGCTCATTAACTCAACTCTCCTAATTAGCAATGATTCTCACATCTAAGGACAGTCACACTTCATCTCGCCTTCTGAGTGGCTGTCACTCCTATATAACGCGTACTCCTCTTTTTTATGCCCTCGAAGCGTCCGACGCTGCTTTGCGGAGACTTTCCCTGACGTCTGCTGGGCCTGAAAATTGTCTTTATTATCTATCAATTTCAAGCTTTCGCGAAGCCGAAACGAGAATCTCTCTCTCTCTCTCTCTTCATCCTTTTCGCGCATGTGATAACGTCTCTCGACCTCAAGACTCGTATACACGTCCCTTGCTTTGTTTGCGCACTCAAACAACACTGGACGAAATATTTGCACCGTGTTTTGTGAAAAGCATTAGCACTGAGACACCTCCCGACGAGTCTCCCTCACTTTACGTAGACATATACCTAAGCGTAAGCGTATGCACGTTCTCGCATTCCGGCTTTATAAAAATGCTGCGGTGCACGGAACCAGCGAAATTGCGCTCACAATTTCATTTGATTACTGCTGTTATCTATTTTAGCACAATTCGTCTGCAGGCACCAAAGTCGCTCATGTGTCTTGTAATAAGAATATTGTAACAAAGGCTACCTTTGACTATAGGTACAAAACACCCTTACGTTCACCACTATACCGTGCTAGATAGCACCGAATTAGTTAAGTAGCAGTGCAGCTTCAATGAAATGTAAGGTAAGTGGTCGCTTTAAATAAGGGAAGACATTCAAGGCACATTTTCAAACATTGCAGGCATCGATTTATGTGTGGTTTCATTTATGTGGTGCACCTGGAGTGTTGTTTACTTGTACTTGGCGAGATAGTGCATGGATTGCTCGGTGGCTTAAGGCCATGAAGCAATTATTTTTTTTAGCTACAGTCGTTGATTAAAGGCGAGTGCTTGGCTTTGCACAGCCCACCAAAACGTCTATTACAACGTACGCGGCATCCCGTAAGCGCTGTAGCAGACGCTCGCGGAACTGAAACTTAGATGCAGCAAATCATTGGCTATCATCGTTTACTCTCGATGCTAGACGCTTTGCGTGCTACCTTGATATTATCCGCACACACTTCTTTCTTTCCTTGTCGTTTCATCGGCTATCGTCTGTCCTCCTTGCCCTCTTAAGTGCCGAATAAGTTAAATTAACACCCGCGCAATAGTAATCCCTCCAGATAAGAGAATATTTTGCTAAGAAAATGTGTAGCCAAAGAGAAAGCTTTGTGAATTCGGGCCCAGAAGTCTGTGCTTCTCATAATTATTATGGGGGTACAAGCACCGCTGAAGGAGCCCGCGTAGACACTAGTGCCAGATTCAACTCCGGGTATTATTGTATGAAACTATATGCTACATACTAATGTGACTACTAATACTACTACTACTATTAACTCTACTAATACTAATACAAATACATACATTGCGGGCGCACCACCCACGGCTTAAAGGGACACTCAAGTCAAATAACAATGTCAGAGTGAAAGGCCAATCTATGACGGCATCTAAAATGAGAATATTATCAACAGCAGTCCCCTACTTATCGAGAAATTTGGGCGAATGCTCAAGAACACATGCGCTGCAGTAAGACATTCTCCAAAAAGATACCGATGGCGTAAGACAAACCGCCTACAATTAATCACTATTAATAGATCTAGCTTCAGTAAATATAGAACCTTTTGTGCATCAAGAGACGCAATAAAATGCTTCTTGTTAGTTTCTGTTTGATATATGAGAAAAAAAAAACGCCGGACGTTACGGGGAATGGCGCGAGAGCTTCAAAAATTCAATTTTGACGTAGTTAAATTGGACAGGTCATGCCATATAGTTTGACGCAGTTGAACCAAAACACGTCTGCCATCTCGGAGCCAAAAGCAGTTGTTGGTGTTGTGGCTCCCACTGCTTTCGTTCTATCTACTAGTGTCGGCGAATGTTCAGTAAAACCGGGCGACGTTGCGCACGGAAACAGAGACGTTAGTGAGTCAGCTTCTTGAGGCGCGCCATTTGAAGTTTCTTAACCCAATGTGGGCTACTAGAACGTGATTTCATTTCAAAATAACTCTTCTGCGTCACAAAGGTAACACTACGAGGTTTCTGGACCCCTATTTTCGCAATAAACGTCGAATGAATAATTGCCTAATACACTGTCACACGTGGCAACTTAAGTGCACTTCGAGCGAGTACACTTAGCAGCGAGTGTCATTTGCGCCTGTCACACGAGCAAGTTTAGTGTCACTCGCTGCAAAGTACACTTGCCGGCAAGTGCGTTCCCCAACGTCACTTCACTGCGACGGCTGCGATGAAGTGTGTAGCCTCGGTACCAGTGGCTTGTACAGAAACACGCTGTTGCCTAAAGCGCCACCCATACTATGTTTAAAACATTGTTTTTGTTATGATGGATACTGTTACAAATAAAATAAGTCATAAAATACAACAATAACCTCGCTACTTTCACCATCCGCTCGTTTGCGGCCACGTTCGCTAAAGGTACGCAGCAGCACAAACACAGCAATGGCTGCGTCTGTCGCGTCGTTTACTTCCAGGTACACTTGAACTTGTGTTGGTGAGTTATTCTCCAGTCATTTAAGATGACATGTGCCAAAGGCGCTACTTCCACGAGGACAACGTGGACTGACGATGAAACGCAGGTGCGAAAGTAACAAATATACGTTGTGCTATAAATCCGTCAATCGCCACTGCCATCATTTCCAAAGTACACTTCGCTTTCTCCTGTAGCCGCGAACCGCCAAAATGACACTTCGTGAGCGTAAGTACACTCGCTCAAACTGCACTTAAGTTGCCACGTGTGACAGGGGTATTTGTGTCCCTTTAAGAAGCTCCGCTCTTGAAAGGAAGTATGCTTTTGTGCAAGGGAGCGACGGGGCCAGAATTTTACTAGAAACTGAATGCACAAAACGGGTTGTCCCAAAAAGGCAATACGGTGATTCAAATGAGAAAATACAAAAGGCAACAAAGACGCTTATGCCGTGCCAACCGTATGCCACATGTTATCACTGTTATTTTCATTTTTCGTCTATGCCCTGACACACATAACCCCTTCGCAAGAAGGAATCAGGGCAGCGCAAACTCTTGCTCATTATTAATGGCGCTGAAATACTGAAGATGACGTAAACTAACGTTTATAATGAGATAATGAGCGGCGTGAAGATTTGAATGAACGCACATGCAGTTTTTTGTCTCTTTTTTTCGTCCTCTCTGCAGTGGGGAATTCACTATAATTTTTTCATATGTGGGGTTGATTTGATTTGTTGGGTTTAACGTCCCAAAACCACCATTGGAATATGAGAGACGCCGTATTACAGGGCTCCAGAAATTTCGACCACCTGGAGTTCTTTAACGTGCACCCAAATCTGAGCACACGGGCATGCAACATTTCCGCCTCCATCGAAAATGCAGCCGCCGCAGTCGGGATTCGATCCCGTTCATATGTAGGTTTAATTTCCCGAAATAACCGCATGATTATGAGAGATGCCATAGAGGAGGGCTCCGGAAATTCTGACCGCCTGTAATTTTTGATGATTGATATGTGGGGTTTAACGTACCAAAACCACAATTTGATTATGAGAGACGCCGTAGTGGAGGGCTCCGGAAATTTCGACCACCTGGGGTTCTTTAACGTGCACCCAAATCTGAGCACACGGGCCTACAACATTTCCGCCTCCATCGGAAATGCAGCCGCCTGTATTTTTAACGTGCACCGAAACCGGAGCACACGGGCCCTCAGCATGGTAATTCACACAAATCCAAGCGTTAAATATACTACGGGCTGATGTACTACTAATTCGTGCGCCTAGTTTCCAGGAAGTGCGTGCTTTGTTACACGACAGGGTTGTACCTATGTCACGCAATGTTCAATTCGCTGCAATTCGAAGCTGAGGCTCAGAAAACAGCTTAGAGCTATTGCAGTTCTTTTTCCTTCTATACGAATAACGGGACGAAATTGAAGTTTTTGGCGTAGTTATTGAATCGGTGCATCTGTGCCATATCATTTCCTTCTTGTTAAACCCGGACCAATGCAATCACTGGTTTCTTGTCTCTGAAGCCTGTCTTGTGCCAAAAGAAAGGAAGTAAAAACATGGAAAGTTCCTCATCAGCCGGAGAACCAAATAATTCTCCGTTTTCCGCTACCCTAGGGACACGCTGTCGAACAGGAACTGAGTACAAATGCAATGAATTTTTCTCGCTAGTCATTCTCAATTTCAGCTGCTTTTAGTGAGTTAAACCCCAAGGGCAAGTGCGAAAGGCAGAGTTCAAGAAATATTAATACGGCATATTTGAAGTTTAACAAAACAGCGCTAATAAAATGTTTTACCCAGTGGAATGGTAAGAGACACTGAAAAAAATTGTGTAATATTAGCTCTGAGAATGTTTGCTGGAAAAATACAGAAAAAAATAACCAAAATAACCCCAAACTACTATATGATTATGAAAGACGCTGTAGTGCAGGGCTCCAGAAATTTCGACCCAGCTGTGGTTCTTTAAGGTGCACCCAAATCTGATAACATGGGCCTACAGCATTTTCGCCTATATTGAAAATACAGCCGCCATAGCCGGGATTCGATCCCGCGACCTGCGGGTCAGCAGCCGAGTACTTTAGCTGCTAGACCACCGCGGCGAGGAAGAGAGAAAGATGACTCTAGAAATGGACGAGTGGTTCCTTTGAAAATTTTGATGTTTCGGTCAATTTTCCCAACTGCAATAATAAAAAAAAGAAAAACATGCAAGTTCAACCAATGCACACGTAAACTCTTCACTGGAACAGACTGTTAGACAAGAAATATTAAAAACATGGTGTGGCTTTGGTCATGTATACAAAACGAGTGACCTCTGTCTACGAAAAAAAACACTATATTTATTTTGTAATATTTTTTATTCTAATATGCATGCTCGATTCTTTTATTTTTTGTTTTTTAATGACTGTAGAAAGACGTACGTAAATATTGGTTAACAGGAACTGACGAAATTAGCTCATAGCTAATTACCTTGTTTATTAGCGAACTTCGGCGACTTTGAATCTATCTATCTATCTATCTATCTATCTATCTATCTATCTATCTATCTATCTATCTATCTATCTATCTATATCTATCTATCTATCTATCTATCTATCTATCTATCTATCTATCTATCTATCTATCTATCTATCTATCTATCTAGCCGCCTGCGACTTTCAGCTCTCATCTATCTATCTATCTATCAATCTATCTTATCTATCTATCTATCTATCTATCGATCGATCGATTGATCTAGCCGCCAATGACTTACAGCTCTCCTGGACGTTTCAATAATAGTAGCAATACTAAGCTTGGTATGGCATAAGATGACTGTACGAAGAACAGATTTGACTGGTTATAACACGAAAATCACGACATTTATGTCATGAATATCATGATTTCCACTTCATGGTCTTACCGCTCTTGCGGTGGTTTCATTCACATGACATGTTGAAAAACTGGTATATGACATGACTGCATGGCGAACACAAGCGACAGACCCTAACATGAAAATCAAGGCATGCGTGACATGAAACGACTTGACTACATGCCACACTAATGATTTGCTCGCGGCCGTTTCACTAGCGTCACATATGTCAAATTTAGTATGACGGCATGTAAACGGATGACGAAGGTATGTGACTGGTTCAAACATCATAAACATGAGATGCGTGTCATGTAACAACACGACTACATGCTACGCTCATGATGCGCTCATGGCCGTTTCGCTAGCTTCACATGTACCAAACTCGGTGATACGTGACGCGAACGGATGGCATAGGTAAATGACACATCCAAACATGATTATCATGACATGCGTGTCATGTAACATGACTGCATGAAACACTAATGATGCGAACGCGGCCGTTTCGCAAGCTTCACATATGCCAAATTTGGTATTACGTAACGCCAATCGATGACGAAGGTATGTCACTGGTGCAAAAATGATAATCGTGAGTTACGTGTCATGTGTGGACATGACTACATGCCATTATAAAGGCGCCAACACATTTCGACGTGACGCGGTGCGCGTGCTCGCCGGCGTTCATTTAGTCTTGTCATGCCGGCGTTGCCATGCCATGTGCCGGTCCTGCCATATATTCGCAGGGGCGCACCGTGTTGCATTGCTTTGACGCATGCGCGTTTCAGCGCGTCCGGCGTCCCTCCGTCACGAAAAGCGGGAGACGCAGTGTTGTCTGGGTAACGCATCGGGGCGAAATGCAGCATGTCGCATTTTGCGCTGGTTGCCGTCGGGCCGCGCTGACGGACGCTGGTCGCGCCTCTCATCAGACTATAGAGTACTCGCGTTTTGCGAACGTAGCGTCGCGGTGCCTAGCGTTCGTGCCCGTCAACGCTACATTGGAGTATATTGGGCTCTTTATAATGCGCTCGTTGCCATTTTGCTAGCTTCGCATATACCAAATTTTGTGTTACGTGACGTGAATAGATGACAAAAGTAAACGACACATCTAAACTTGATAATCTTAACAAAGAAGTCAAGTACGACATCATTCACCTTCACCTTGTCACGCTGTGCTGATTTTAAAGTGACATATCAACATTTCTCATTCGTGCTTCGCATATAATCGATTTCCACTGTACGTGGAATTCGCCAATTTTTGCCTGGCGTTGTCTATATATTTATTAGGTCCACTTAAGCGGTAGGTTGAAAAGTTACCAGTTTTTCTCTATTGAACTAAAATTCTATGCACTCACGTGCGTACAATCAGTCAAAATTTTAATGTGCACAGCGAGAACTTCTTTGTCTCTGAGCACCTTATTATGAAACAAATTTACATAAAATTGTTTTGTGGACATCTTCTTTGTGGGCATACACTTGTCCTCATCTATTCTGAAGCTTAATTCAGGCCACGAAGAATACACCCGAAGAACCGCCACTCGTTTACGACAGGTAAAGATTTGGTAGAGCGTACGACGTACTGCAGTTCTTTAAAGCCAAGAACTTCAGCTGAATACGCTGCGTTTTTAGGGAAAAAGCTCCTTATGGCGTGGCTTGTGCGTCCCTCGTAGTACGCAACCACCCGAAATAGCGGTCCTTACGATTTTGACCTCCAAGGTGATTCCGGTGAGAGATTTCTTCTGTGCCTTGTTGAACAATAAAAGATTGTGCTCTATGCACATGTTAATGGCTGCTAAGGGGGAATGAGAGACAGGAGCATTCGGCCTTTAGGAAACGCGCACGCTGCGATCCCCATTCGCAGCTTTTGGCAGGTACATTGAGCACGATCTGACAAGAAAGGGTTGCTACGTTATACTCGCTGGGTGTAACCTCCTTGGTTTTAGAAAGGTTTAGCTAGCGTTGGGCCGCATAGCCATGAATACAGTGAACTAGTATATACCATGAACTCGAGGTGGTTAAAGGTGGGAAGTAAACCCGAAGCGCAAGCCGTAAAAAAGTGTGCATATGCCACCTCCCGTTTAGTCTTTGAAATGTCCGCTGGATGGCGGTGCTTCTATATGGAGAATATATGATGAAAAGTTGCGAGATGGTGGTACTTGGAGTGCTGAATATATGGACGAACGGACGCACAGACAGATGCATGAATGGACGAATGAACGGACGCAGGCGCGGATGCATGGACGAACGCAGGGACGGACGCACGAACAGACGCACGCACGGATGGGTGCATGGACGCATGGACGGTTACACAGACGTGCGCAGGAACGGACGGAAGCTAGAACGAATGGACGGACGAATGCTACGCCCCACTCCCTATCATTCACTCCGAGGATATGCTGCCATTTTTTTTTACAGAAACTCCTCTACGGAAAAGAGCGCAAACAGCGAAAAGGTTAGCTTCACCGAGAACGGTGCGTTCAGTTTAAAAAGACGTGTGCGTCCAACCAACTGTACTTGAAATGTTAACAATAACACAGGCAGCGGCATAGCAGGAAATGAATGGAAAATTAAGAAGATTCAAGGCACTAAAAAGTGAACCGCAAAAAAGAATCTTTCACAGCACATCAAACGATCTCGAATGAACGAAACTTTTCCTGATGTTGAAGCCTACCAACGGCAGAGACGGTAGATCGATACCTGGTCAGAGCCATAAGCTTCCCGCCTAAACGAACCCCGCCGTTCTTTTGGCTCCAGCGGTCAACGTGGAAGGGTTAACGGTTATCGGCACAAACGTCTGCATACGGTCATTCATCATCAACAATAAGGTCATCCTCTTTGTTTCCTTACAATATCCGCAGTACCTGACAAAAGCCGTAACACGTAAAGCATTTAGCGCTTTTACAACGAAGAAGAACACTGTTTTTGTTTCTTGCTGATCCTCGAGTGACCTAATCTTGCCCTACTAAAAGCAGTGATCAAGGAGGTTTCAACAATTTTTAAACCTCCTTAATTGGCCATAATATATTCACGTGCTGGCTCAAGAAAGACGATGGCAGTTGTGCATGTGCCACGAAGGACTACAAAATGGACGAACAAGAAGAACTCGCTTGCGCGTTCTAATTAAAAAGATCGACCTGCTTCTGGTGTCTCAATCTCTAAGGCAAGACCTCTGTTTTGACGTCGTGACAATATGATTTCTATAAGAACAAGGGAAGCGCTTTCCAGTATTTTTAAGGGCGATGCTTCTTAGGCTGTGGGTCGTTCTCTGTAGTAGTAGTAGAAGTAGTAGTTGTACGTAGCCACATCTAGCTTATGAGTTGCTCAGTAGATGTCGTTTTCTGTATATGTCAGTGTACGGTTGATCATTTCATGATGTTCTTTAAGGGCCTATAGTCCAAGATAAAGGTGCGGAATTTTTCAAAGCATTGGTGTTTAGGGACAGTGAAGGCAAATGAACTTTGAACGAGTAGAAATAACCAGGAGGAGGCTAACTGATTGGTGGCTACAATCAAGGTGCGAGTGAAATTCAATCTTCAAACACACAGTGATAGTACTTAGCTTTATGGCGAGGTGGCGTGAGCGACCACCCAATCTAAAGGGCACAGCCGGATACATTCATCCATCCATCTTCCCTTCCTTCAAAATGTTATCACTAGATGGTATTAGTGGTTTTCGTGGTTGAATATTCGTATAGTTGAAGGACAGTAAGACATACAGACAAACGCTTCGCCCACTAATAATCATTCACGCCAGAATATGCTATCATATTTTTTATAGCCAAGCCATCGTATCATTGTGATTTTTTTAATTTTGCATGTCACCCTCGACACAGAACGCAGTTCATACCAGCAAGGTGTTCTTATTTGCTTTAAATTATCTGTTGTCACTTCGCCTCTTTCAATGCCCCAAAAAGCCGTGCCTTTCACATGTACCTCGAACGCCACGCAGCGTCTGCATCGATATGAAACTGATCGCGCAAAGCCCCTACTTTACACAGCGGTACGGGAAACATGGCATACCAGACTATTCTTGTAGTGCTACTTGTACAAAAGCTCCGCCTTCGTAGCTTCCCCTTCATTGCACATAAATGTATACGCGAGTATAGTCACGGCCGCTAGATAGCTGGACAACAAAGAAGTTTTAGGGGTGAAGCTTCTTACGCCGTGAGTCCCCCCCCCACCCCCGCCTCAGGTAGCAGTAGTACTGCGTAGCCAACTCTACTTTAGGACTTGCTCTATAATTGGCTTTGTGTGTATATCTCCTTTGTAATGATATACGAAGATGGCATTAGTGGTTTTCACAGCATATCCATGGAGTCAATGATGACTGGGGTGAAGCGTATGTTCCAAGGAGACAGACAGACAGACAGACAGACAGACAGACAGACAGGCAGACAGACAGGCAGACAGACAGACAGACAGACAGACAGACAGGCAGGCAGACAGACAGACAGACAGACAGGCAGACAGACAGGCAGACAGACAGACAGACAGACAGACAGACAGACAGACAGACAAATGGACAAATGGACACACGGACGGCCGTCACGGTTTAGCGATAAAACTCTCCGTAGCTTCCCACTTGTCATCATTCACTTCATAGATATGCTCTGATTTTTGTAAAGAAAGTACTCTTTTACATTAAACAAGCACTTTACACGAATTGCTCTTTTAATATAATTCAAACTTTTACATGAAAACGAGTTAAGATTTATATAGCTATCCCCTTCAGTCACGGCGTACACAATTTGTACGCGACATTCAAAGGTGCGTCACAGGCTGCGCGTTTCTTCGGTCGGCCTGAAACTCAGTGTGCACATTCCTGCAGGCTTCACTGGGTGAATCAATACGCTAATAACTTTAATAACTGAAACTTATTCAAAACATTACATTCTTTCCTTTCCTTTCTTGAAATGTTATGCTGAGGGCATTGTGATTATGCGACACAAATTTCATGCGTTTTTTGACAGCCCATCTTAATTCGTCACCGAGGGGGCATGCAGTATACTTAAACTGTGCTGTGGTGCCTGTGCAACTCGCAAAACCCCCCACCTGAATAAAGGTACGAGCGAGAAATATTGCGACAGTTTAGTATTGTAGTAGTTCAGTGCAAGCTTCACCGTCGCTGGAATGTTTCCAGGATATATCTTTGGAGCAGGCAATGTGCTCGCGTTTGTTAAAAAGTAGCAGTATGTAATTGTGCCCGACAATTGTATAGTTTCTTAAATTTTTCCAGCTTTTTCTTAACACTTTGCCTTCGACTCGTCTTAGGAGAACGCAATAATAGCCGTATGACTTTTATAACAAGAGCGCACTGATCACATGTTACGGCAGGCTCTGATAGCCACGGCCTTTACCTAGATCATCACAGAGCCGGTGAATATTTTCTTGAAGTACATCGAATTGTCAGTATCAACAAATTGAAAAAAAACGTAAAAAAATGCAGAACGCGCGTGTTTAGTAAAGCGTGCAAGTAACCATCGGGCCAGAGTTGCTTTCAAGTAACTTCCTATCACAAAAAAAAATTGCCAGGCCTGCGCGTAACGCCCAGAACAGTCAAAGCTTGATTGATATGTGGGGTTTAACGTCTCAAAACCATCATATGATTATGAGAGACGCCGTAGAGGAGGGCTCCGGAAATTTCGACCACCTAGGGTTCTTTAACGTGCACCCAAATCTGAGCACACGGGTCTACAACATTTCCGCCTCCCTCGGAAATGCAGACGCCACAGCCGGGATTCAATCCCGCAACCTGCGGGTCAGCAGCCGTGTACATTAGCCACTAGACCACCGCGGCGGGGTAGAACAGTCATAGCGAAAGCTAGAAGAGCAGCCTTTCAGAGCCTTATCTAAACGCCCTTTGGAATGCTACAAGTGCACTGCTGGGTACCCACTGCACCATAAATAGTGATGAATTTTTTGAAGTAGCCCTTTATTTTCTATGCTATCCCTCGTTATTCTATGGAGGAGCGTGGTATACCTTACACACTTGTTTGAAAGTTTGTGCAATTTTTTTGTGCAGTCGCTGACAACGATGAAAAAATCTGCTACGTAAGTGCGTGTGCGCGATAGTCAATAGTGATAAAGAACAAGTTTTCTATTGGGTTGCAGCACTGGACGACCTAGTCGTAACGCAATTTGCATTGTGTGACGCCTGGCTGTTACTTTATATCAAGCCTGATAAGGCCAGTTTCGAGACAAGTTCCAAGCACTGTAGCTCAGTAGTAGAATACTGGGCTGACATACCGCAGACCAGGGCTTAAATCCAATTGTGTCATTGGTGGTTTTTATTTAACGAGTTCCCAGCACTGGCATGGCTCAGTGTTAGAATACTGAGCAGATACGCAGCGGACACTATTGTCTAGATGGTGTTTTTAAATATGCAGCATTTCTTAGCAAACTTCGGTGACTTTGAGCGTATCTATCTATCTATCTATCTATCTATCTATCTATCTATCTATCTATCTATCTATCTATCTATCTATCATCTATCTATCTATCTATCTATCTATCTATCTATCTATCTAACCGCCTATGACTTTTAGCTCTCCTGGCCGTTTCGATAATGGTATCGATACCAAATATTGTATGGCATAACATGACTGTATAAAGAACATATTTGACTAGTCATAACATGAAAGTCATGACATGGATGTCAGGAATGTCATGATTAACAATTCATAGTCTTACGGCTCTTGCGGTAGTTTCCTTCACATTGCATGTTGCAAAACTGGTATGGTATGACACGATTGCATGGCGAACACAAGCGACAGGCCATAACATGAAAATCATGACATGTGTGTCATGTAACAACATGGCTACATGCCAAACTCATGATGTGCTTGCGGGCGTTTCGCTAGTGTCATATATACCAAATTTTGTATTACGATACGTGAATGGTTGACGAAGGTATGTGACTGGTACAAACATGATAATCATGAAATGCGTGTCACGTAACGACATCACTAAGTGCCACGCCCATGATGTGCTGACGGCCGTTTCGCTAAGCTTCACTTATACCAAATTCGGTATTACGGGACGTGAACGGATGACGAAGGTAATATACTGGTGCAAAGATGACAGACATGTGATGCGTGTCATGTAACAACATGAGTACATGCTACGCTCATGATGCACTCGTGGCCGTTTCGCTAGCTTCACATGTACCAAAGTCGGTATTACGCGACGCGAACGGACGATTTAGGTAAATGACACATCCAAACATGATAATCACAAAAAGCGTGTCATGTAACAACATGACTACTTGCCACACTGATGATGCGATCGCGGCCGTTTCGCTAGCTTCACATATGCCAAATTTGGCATTACGTGACTACAGTGGACGACGAAGGTATGTGACTGGCACCAACATGATGATCAAGAGATGCGCGTCATGTGAGAACATGACTGCATGCCACAGTCAAGGCGCTACTTCATTTCGACGTGACACTGTGCGCGTGCTCGGCGTTCATTTTGTCGCGTCGCGGCGGCGGTGCCACGCCAGGCGCCGGTCCTACCATATACTAGCAGGCACACGTCGAGCTCCGTTGCTTTGACGTATGAACGTTACAGCGCGTATAGCGTCCCTTGTTCACAAAAAGAGGGGGGCACAGTGTTTTGATTAATATTTGGGGTTTAATGTCCCAAAACCACCATATGGTTATGAGAGACACTGTACTGGAGGGCTGCGAAAATTTCGAACACATGGGGTTCTTTAACGTGTACCCAAACCTGAGCACACGGGCCTAGAACAATCTCGACTCTATCGGAAATGCAGCCGCTGTCGCCGGGATTCAGTCCCGCGTAATGCGGGTCAGCAGTCAAATACCCCTGCCACTAGACCACCGCGGCGTGGCGGAGGCGCAGTGTTGTCTGGGTAACGCATCGGCGCGAAATGCAGCATGTTGCATTTCGCACCGGTTGCCGTCGGGCCGCGCCGACGGACTCTCGTCGCGTCTGTCGTCAGACTATCAGAGTGCTCGCGTTTTGCTAACGTAGCGTCACCGTGCCCAGCGTGCGCGCGCGTCAACGCTACATTAGAGTATAGTGGACCCTTCATAATGCGCTCGCGGCCGGTGGGCTTGATCCACATATACCCAGTTGGATGTTACGTGACGTCAATGGATGACGAAATATATGCCTGGTGGAAACATGATAACCCTGACACGCGTCTCATGTAAGAACATGACAACATACCAAGTTCATATTGTGTTCGCGACCATTTAGCTAGCTTCACATAATACTAAATTTTGTATCAAGTGACAAGAATAGATGACGAAGGTAAACGCACATCCACACGTTATATATAGTCATGACACGGAAGTCATGTACGGCATCATTTACTTCCCCCTCGAAACACTTTGCTGATTTTAAAGTGACATATCAACATTTTTCATTCGTGCTTCGCATATCATCGATTCCCACTGTACCTGGGATCTGCCGATGTTTTATTTACCGAAAATGTTTTCGTTGGATATTGGTTGCGGACAACGGCGATGGCGGCGGTAGATAACTACGGCGCCGCACGTTACCCGTGTTCTGATCTCTCGACAGCTTTCACTGTAAAAAAAAAAAAAAAAACACGCGAAGCATTGGAAAAATTAACGCTAGTTTTGTGTTTTCAAGCTACTTTACACACGTAAAGGAAGAAGACTGAGGATGTGGTGAACGAAACAAAAGTTCCAGTAGAGTTGGTTGTTCCGGACTATTCTGAATAGTGCGAGATTGAATGTGAAGTTGCAGAGCTGAACACCGGGTAGGGCAATCGGCTCGCGCAAAGGGAGGTGCGTACCCAACTGGAAAAAGCGGAATCAAGTAGAAAAGGTTGTTTCAGCTCTATACTGACGTGACATCCGCGAGGAGCGAAACAGCGCTGTTCACTGGTGTTTTCCATGGCAAAATTGCTGTTCGTGGGAAATTAGAGAAAGAAGAAAAATATTTGATTGAGTGATTGATTGATTGAAATGTCTGTCTTTATTGTTTTGTTCAAGCCGCCTTCAATTACTAAATGATTGATCGATATGCGTGATTTATCGTTCCAAAGCCACCATTTGATTATAGGAGACGCCGTAGTGGAGGCCTCCGGAAATTTCGATCACCTGGGATTCTTTAACGTGCACCCAAATCTGAGCACGCCGGCCTACAGCCTTATCGCCTCCATTCCATCTAGAATGGTAGAAGAAGGAAGGCCTGCCTGAGGTGATTCAGCCCACTGCCTCGAGATATATTGCTTTGATAAGACACTCGCGATGCCCAGCCTGAAACCATGGCCCGTAGAGAAAGCTGTTTCGGAGCAGGTGTTATTGTTTTAAAACATATTTCGTAATTCGGTGTGGCACTTGAAATACATGACTTTAAAGTAAACAGCAACGTTTTTGTCTCCGGTTTTAGACGAAATACTTAAGTGGCTCGGCAAATTTTGTCGGGAATTTGGACAGCACTGCGAAGCCAAAATAATGTTTTAGGCTGTGAAGACCAACCTTTAAGTCATAATATGCATCGTGGGGACCGGTGGCGCGTCGCAGCACTTACAATAATTTTCTGGTTTACACCTATTTATGTTCGATCGCGACGACGGCAAGACACGCCGACAAGCCGAAACGCTAAGGCGCCTCGGGGCTAAAAGGAGTGGCCTCTGGGGATAAAGTGGCGCGCACCTTCCGTAAAAGGATGCCGACTACGACACTGCGGGATACATGGTTACCACATGCCTACGAAGTTATTGCAGAAAGGGTTCCGAGGTCGCTTCTTCTTCACCCGGCAACCAGCTTAAGCAACCTTTTCTCGCAGCTGTTTGCAAGACATTTTCGGCATTTCCACGTACTACAAATATTTTCCTTTCGAGTCCTTGACTTCTTGCCATTCTTGGTGTGTTGATGTGTTTAGAATAACTAGTGAGCGCTTTAGGACACTACATGCGCTCTACCATAGAACAGTCATACGATGATAAAAGAGCATAAACGACTTTCACGTCTGCGAACGATACAAAGGCTTAAGCTGTGTTTGGAAGAAAAGTTCGATGATTTATTTACCTCCCTATTCAGAAAGTCTCCTTAATTTGACTTGAACTCGACTTGAAACCATCTTCAATGTAGCGCGTTTGGAACGCGTCTGTGCGTTTGTGCTGCCTTTGCACCGCCTAAAGACAGCGCGTTCGAAACACATTTGTGCTGCATTGAAGTCGGTGACAAGTCAAGTGAAGCAAAGTTTCTGAATACCGGGGTTAGACTACGATGTGCTTCAGTATATGAGAGCAATACGCTATCGCAGTACACCGTAAAGACAAAGAGTGCCTCCGAGTCACAGACATTATTTGAACAGCCTCCTTCCTTGCTATCGAGAACTCACTCTAATTTCAAAGACTATGAACTTGCCCTGGTTTCGAATCCACAAGAAACATTAATCAAACCATACTCAAAAAAGGGCTGTGGTAGGGAAATCAGCAATGTGTTTCCTTATTTCAACACTTAGTATTTTATGTGGCAGTCCACTTGGACACCGGTAACGACGTATTTGTCACGAAAATGTTTTGGTAAATTACGTAGGAAAGTGTCACTAACACGTTCCAGGGTGTCGGATTGAAATTATTTTCGTTTTTGTATTAGTTTAGCTCCTCTTCAGAAACTCCCCTTTCGTTTCTGCTTCAAAAAAAAAACAACAACAAATGTACCGTTGTGATTGGTAACAATATTTACCTGTATGCGAAAAATTGAAGTTCAACTAATGATAAAAATAGTATGCGAAAATTTGAAGCTTGGGTAATGAGAAAAATACTGGTGTTGTCGTATGGTTATTCACGCTCCTTTTAAAAATCTGAGAACGGGTAGGACACGTTTTTATCCTGTTCTTAAGAGGAGCACAACTACATTTACCCCTAATTTTTACCAATAAGCTCAGAGTAGGGCCCTAATAGGTTAAAGTAGACTCAAAAGTAAATTATGAAATTTTTCGAGCAGGCCTTGCTCCCTGATTTCCTTCAAAGGTCAAGGGAGTGAGATTGACCCGAGGAGGCTTGAATACAATTGCTGGAGTGGAAACTCCCGCAATGCTTTGCCAGCAGTAGTGAAGCCAGCTTTTGTCTTCCACAAATCTCAGAAACATGCTATTTTCTGGTGGCGTCCACAAAGACACCAGGTGGCTTTGATTTGTTAGTCTAAAGACTACGTCCATTACAAATTAAAAGATAGCTATTTCGAAGAAATAGAGCGCAGAGACTAGTAGTTCATCCATCTGTTTGTCTCTCTGTATGTCTATCCAGCCGTCACTGTGTCTGATACTGCACTTTAACCCTGACGCAGGACAAGGTTAGACTAAAAGGAGCTTAATCCCATAGTTGAGTACAGAGTACTCTATATCGTTAGCAACTTTTTCCAAACATTGTAGTGCTCGCTTGTGACCACCAGCCCAGGCCTGGCCCTGGCATCATTTTAGGCCTAAAATGACGCCAGTTTGTCAGCCAGTTTTTCAGTTTGTCAGCTAACCAACGATTAATGTTACTTTTTTGATGTGTACTGCGGAAGAAAACATCAGGGCAGCTCTGCAACACGGTGTCAGAGTGGGTGAGTCTATTGCAGACAATTTACGGTCATTTTCCACACCCTCGATGACGCTGTGCGGGCTGTATAGGCTTTTCATTGTATACTTCAATTTCTGGTAGAAGAATTCCGAGACGTTCAGTTATCCGCGTAAGCAGCTAAAGGAACGCATTATGGCAATAGAATTTCGGAAAATAAGATTTCGACGTAGGAAAAGACATTCCCATTCTATGATGTCTGTGCGCTCTTTAGCTTTCTCAGCTTTTAAAGCTGGTTTTGGGTCTTTCGCTCAATATCAGCTGTGCACGCTTCGCTTGAAGTATGTTTCTTTTGTGGTGTGTTATAGCTTTTTTAGCATGTACAATATTTCTGCATAAGCTAATGACATTGAAGAATACTGTGCTGCCGGATGAAGCCATTGATATTGTGTGACATTTCGTGGCACCACAGTTATCAATATGTTCTTTTTTTTCTTACATAATGTTTCAGAAGAAAAAAATTGTGAAAAGGCAACTGATTCGAAATTACGATGCTACAAGCAATATTTGCAAGCAAAGGTGCAGAGTTTTCGAACTTTCCACAATAACAAATTTGCACTTGACTGATTCATCTCGGCCAGACAAGTGGCCCACTCAACGAGGATGTAACGCTTGCGGATGCAGTAGCCTGGTTTTACGCAAACGCAAAAATGCTTGCAAATAAAACATAACATTTTCAGTATACTTCCTAAGATTGCGACTGGACCTACTGCAGAAAGTTATCCTTGGGCAGCACACTTTAATGTGTGGAGGTCCTTAATGTCAAGCCAGGTCCACTAACCGTCGTGACACGCCATGACGATCACGCTGATGGCGATGAAGAACAAGCGTGTACGTTCCAGACCACACATTCTTTTTCTTCCATCATGGCACGGTACATGCAACATACCCACTGTACGCCATGACGATCACGATGAAGATGATGACGTGGATAATCTTGGACGCCTGGCTCGGGCAGTACACAACCTCTCTACGTGCTCTACGATAGATTTCGTACGGCTTTAAACAACCGAAACTCACCGGGGAAATGTGCGCAGACCTCGTCTTTGTCAACATCAGGCTTTAGATCCGACACCATGATGCAGTATTAGTGAAGGCAAGCCGAGATTCACAACTAAACACAACATATCATTTGTGACCACTAAAGAGTGTATATAAATGCGCACCGCTTCGTCACTCTTATAAGTCGTTGAGCAGTCAATGTCACGGGTGATTTACAGCACCACCGAACAATCTCCATGCTTCACCCACTCGTTATCATTGACTTCGTGGATATGGCGTGATTTTCGGCCACCACAGTACAGCCCTCAGTGTACCCACAATACGCCTTGGAGATGACGGTGATGCTGATGGCGACGAAGGGCAAGTGCGTTCCAGACCACACGTTCTCTTTCTGCCATATAGAAAAAAAAACGATCGTGAATTGCTCTCTCCCACGAAAAGCGAAACGGCAACGCTGACAACAAGCTGCTACTCTGGAGGCGAGCGTAAAGGCTGTGGCGGTTCACCATCTACGCAGAAGGAAAGCAACACCGAAAGCGAGAGCTCGGGAAGCAGCGGCGAAACGGCAACACCTACAACGAGCTGCTACATCGGAGTGGAGGGTGTGATGTCTGGCAGCCCGACGGCAAAAAACAAATTTTATAGGCACCACCAGCATAATAATCAACCAAAAAAGGGAAGGGACAGGGATTTTTCTCTTCTTCCCCTACCTCGCCCAGTAAAACTGCCGGACTTTAAATAAAGTTGATTCATTCATTCATTCATTCATTCATTCATTCAATCATTCATTCATTCATTCATACTGTACGCACACGTTGTGACTCATTTACGCACGCGAAAGGGTAATGTCACGTAATAATGTCTCATCTTGACTCGTTATTGTTTCGTCATGATTAACTTGATCGAGATGCGTAGAATTTTTTAAGGTGAAATAATTCCCACTTCGAACTTCCTCCAGTTGATGGCCTTCTCTCTTTATAGGTGCGCGTTTAGTGGATGCTGACGAGAGAGGAAAAACTGGCGCTGAGTAACTACCGAAAGGGCGATGATAAAACCAAGAGAGACGCTCTACAAAAATTTAAGGTGAAGAATTTCGCAGTGAGAAGCTATACCGCGTTCACTCGTATAGAACGCGTAGTTATAAAGGGATATTTAGTAACAAAGAGTAATGCACGTGCTCTGGGATCTTTTTTTTAATTTGTCTTCATGTCTCGAAAAACTACCAGGTCCTATTGAAAAGGAAATAACATTTCTTTTCCTTTCAACTGGCCTCAATTTTTATCACTCACATTAACAACTGACTGCTCGGCCAATCCACCGTAGGTGGTAGGAGCCAGATCAGAGGAACGAGCAAGCAAAGAGGCACACGACAGAGCATGTTCTAACCGAATGTGGAAAAATCTATTCATGGTGTACATTTGGGCATGTAGCCTTTCACAAAACAGTATTTAGAAGACACCAGCAATATGCTAATAGGTGTTTACTGTTCTGCCGACAAAAACCCGTTTCTTTATTTAATATAAATAAATCCATAAAGAAATAAATCGATAGGTAAATAAATACAGTAGAAAAGACAATCAATGGTAGGGATAATCCGGACACTTTGCGGCAATGAACAAAGTACTTGTCGGTGAATTTACATTCTTTTTTACAGTAATACATAGTTCACGAAGGTAGACAAAGCGTCAGGCAACATAAAATAAGGAGCAAGAATTTTTTTTCGTCGAGCCTGGTGCCACACTTCTCACAGCCACGTTATGAAGGGGACGCCTATATATTCTATCCATCCATCAATCGTGACAATCTTTCCAGGAATTGTTTGACGCAGTGGATCAGTGGCGAGGTTGCTCAGCAGCTGACCCAAAAGTTCCGGGTTCGAGCCTAGCCTCGTCGGTTGAATTTCAAAGCAAGTGAAGTGGTAGAGGGCTGTGTACTCTGCAATGTCAATACATAGTCAAGAACACCAGGTAGTCTGAATTTCTGCAACCCTCCACTGCGGCACCTGTTATAGTGATAACATGGTTTTGGGACGTAATGCCCCACATAATATTATTATTATTATTATTTTAGTAAACGCATTTCACTAATATTTATTTATTATCTCAACATCGCTATATTCATAGCTCAAATGAACTTAAACTTTGATTATCATTTGTAGTTAGGATACCTGTTACCCCAAACTAGAATCACGGATAGGTGCTTTTTACAAGATTTGAAGACGTTACGAAAAGTGAGAGGAAGTGGTCAACTGATAGTGCTATAAAAGAAACAATAGTGTCACTCGAGGCTCATGACATGAAAAATGCTAAAGAACAAAAGCGAGGAACATGGCTTGAAGGAAAGCTCGATGGATCCATACAACAGAACGCCGTTCTTCCCGACAGAGGAGTGGCGCAGTCTTCGAGCGGAAAACTTGGCAGTTCCATCGGTGCTCGCTTGGCCGCCTTCACCGGTATCTCCACAAATGGTGTAACGTACTTCAAGAATATACATAAAAATGTTGTGGCACGAAGAAATAAAAAAATAGAGAAAAACGCTTTTCCACGGAATAGAACAGAACGGATATCCACAGTGCGCCATCTCTGGAGGCTCTCGCATGGATGCAGTTGGTGCGGTTTAAAAAATCGGTTGATTTAGTAGAGTCCATCTTTGCTAATCTCTCGGAAGCGCTGCGACGCATATTCAGCGTAAAACATCGATTTTATTGGCGTTTCTGTACGGTACAAAGTGGGGCATTCAAGCATGTGTGCCTTTGTATCGCGTACTTATTCGATTCATGTCGCTGTGGAAGCGTTGTTTCGAAGCGCATGTAGTTTCGCAGAGTTACGCGTCAGTACTTCTCTGCACTACTGCTCACAAATTTTGCAAACACACCTGCACAAACCGGGAAAAACCGTTCGAAATTGCGAACTTCCTGCTAAATGTGTATGCGCTATACGGCGCAATGCTTAGCGTCAAAGTAGTGTTCCCGGTCTTATATTTCATTGGAGAACGCAATACAGTTGTGGTAGGGACGAAATCACAGTATACGTTATTGTGACCAAGACAGCTTCAGTTTTTTCAAACATTTTGGATGCAGCTTTCATCACTTAGGCTCGACATCGGGGTGCCACATCGGGGTGCCACCTAACACCGGAGATAATGTGCTCACCACGGTGTCCTGGTGGCTAAGGCATTCGGCTGCTGACCTTCAGGTCGCGAGATCGAATCCCGGCCACGGAGGCCGGATTTTCGATTGAGGCGAAAATGCTTGAGGCGCGCGTTCTTAAATTAGAATACACGTAAAGAACCCACGGCGGTCGAAATTTAAAGATGGCTCCACTACGGCGGTTCAGATGACATTGTATAAGGTGAGTTTAGGACGTTAAACTCCAACAATTCTTATCATCCGGAAATAACACAGACCAAGATACCTAATGCCACTCGGGGCCAGCATGGCTAACTGCGAAGGAAACCATAACGCAGAAACTGAATTTCAACTTTGAATCATCTTAGGCAAAGGCATAAGCGACTATTCACTTTTTTAACACCCTGTGCTTACTCATCGCATCGTACCGCGGGGTCTGATTGCCCGAGGACTTCAACACTACCGATGATGATGATATGTGAGGTTTGACGCACCAAAACCACCATATGACTATGAGAGACACCGTAGTGAACGGCTCCAGAAATTTTGACCACCTGGGGTTTTTTAACGTGCAGCTAAATGAGAGAACATGAGCTTTAAGACTATCATCATAGTGAAAGAGTGTAGTTATTTCGAGTACCACGATAGGTTACTGTGAAGACAATTTAAAGCATTTATAGAGAGACTGGCGAATCTATGTGTGTGCAGCGAGGCTAGCAGGAGCCATCCGCACAGTCGTCATCATCATCATCATCATCTTCATCAGCAGCCTGACTACGTCCACTGCAGGACAAAGGCCTCTCCCATGTTCCGCCAGTTAACCCGGTCCTGTGCTTGCTGCTGCCAATTTATACTAGTAAACTTCTTAACCTCCTGTCTCCCCCTAACCCGCTTCCCTTCTCTGAGAATCCAGTTTGTTACCCTTAATGACCAGCGGTTATCCTGTCTACGCGCTACATGCCCGGACCATGTTCATTTCTTCTTTATTTCAACTATGATATCCTTA